>NC_084598.1:23053471-23392221 GCF_033807715.1 Cololabis saira
TTAGATATCATGACGATTTACAACATTTACAGTGGAGCTTTCATAGTGATTATTCATTCATGCATGAAGGGGGATCTCCAGAACACTCTGTCCTGCAGCTCTCATAACTATAGTGGTGATTCCTACAACAAGGGACGAAACAAACGCAGCATGGATTGGGTAACAAAATTACCACTGTACAAAGACTAGGCTCACATGGAGTCGGGCAGTCCGCCTACATGCCTATTTTACCCTGACATAACTTTTGTCTTGGTGGTTGAACGTTCTAATTACTGCAAAGCAAAAGAATAGGCCCAGATATAAGGATGTGTGCTTAATAAGAAGGTATCGGTTACTCAAGTAGGCAGAACGAATTGTGTGACAGCAGTGGAGATGAAACAACAATTTCAGGGACACCCAGAGTGTAGTTAATGACTTCCCACCGATGCAGCCGCTTGGAATGGCTGGCTGCTTCATGCATGGACTGGTCATCTTCCAGTTAATTCTCTGCCAGGTCTATATTTATACCACCCATCTGTATGAAGTGCGGGACTCTCATTGGTTGAAAACTGGCTATGAGATGCAATTCTTAGTGATTGCAACTCTTAAGACTATGCTTTTTTTTACTAGAAGAATGTATTCAAAAGCTTCTAGTGAGACATCAGAGTCATTAATCATATTATGCCTGCTAATACCACAACCTGAAGTAGGCCACTGTAGATAAAAAGAATATTAATGGCATGGTTCAGGCACATCCACTGTGATTATCATGCTCTTTTTGACCACTTACCAAGAAATGGAATAGGTGATGTTCTGATAATGCGTAACAACTGATTCATGTTCCTGTTCCCTGTTTCCCTTATCTCTGTCTTCTTTTCTGTTTAATTCTCAAGGTGGAGTGCTGGATGAAGTGCTTTGTTCCCAGCCAGAAGAAATGAAGAACAAAGACCTGCAGAAAATCCCTTATGAGCTCTTCCATGCCTGCATGACTACAAGCTACCACTACCTGTTTGCCAACATTCAACACCTGGAGTCTGAGAGGCTGCTGCGAGGCCACACCCATGGCAACCATGCTCATCCCTCTATCCACGCTCTCCACGTCCCCATGGGGATGGGAGAGGGTTTTGGTGGTGGGGGAGGAGGAGCAGGAGGAGGGGGGGGCATGACAGAATGTGAAACTAAGCAGAAGAAGCAGCCTGTCAACTTGCGCCACGCTATTGCCACAGTGATCATCACCGGTGTGGTGTGTGGGATAGTGTGTCTGATGATGCTTGCTGCTGCAGTGTATGGATGCGCCTACGCTGCTATCATGGCCAAGTATCAACGGGAGTTAAAGAAGAACGAGGAGCTGGCTGCAGCCCAGGGAGCAGATCATGCCACGGCAGATGAGAAGGAACCACTGGAGAACGCCATCGCCTAGGAAAACTATCAAATCTACCCTGGACTTAAAACCTGTACTTTGCAGGCTTTAGCCCTTTAACCTAATTGTCTCTGGGCGCAATATGTGGGTTTGTGCATGTATGTTTCTGAGAAAAAAAAAAAGGAGAAGAAGAGACTGTGAAGCTATTTATATTTCCATGAATTCACCTCATATCTGGGATTTGGGTAGCTAAATTCCACAGGTACTTGACTATGCACCGATGAGAAGAATATCTTCTACCGTTTGAGAGGCTGGCCAAAGACTTCAAACATTTACTTTTTTATTGCCCAGGAAATGCATATCAAAGAGAGGAGCAAACTGCTATATATATTTATAACTGTGTACTTGTAGGTATTTGTAATGTAAAGCTCTGGTATTTAAAAAGTGGATTGGCTGTCTTTTGCTTGTTGATCATAAACCTGAGTCTGTTTTTGACTCATAATAACTCCTAGTGGGCAGCTGTTGTCGATTATATTCTAAGTTTATTGATGTGTGTATGGGCGAAATAATGAGACTGTGCTTAACCTGTGAGAAGGTGTGGTGTGTGTGTGTGGGTGAGTAAGTGTGTGTATGGAGATGTACAAAGTATGCATATATAATGGAGACTTCTATAAGCGTCTGTGCCTAACATTGTTATTAAGTTTTGAGAGAGCTGTAAAATATGTTTTCTTAAAGGATATTTTTCTGGGAAATTGAGTGAAAATGGGACATTCGATGAAGCAATAATGAAACAAACTAAAAAGAAATTAACTACAAAACCTGCACTCTGCCTTTTTCTATGTCTTCACGGATTCATTAGCCTGAATTATCTTACTGCTGCCACCCACACGCAGTCCAACTTTTGAAACTATATTTTTTGAGTGCAATTCGGTTATGTTTTTGAGTTAATCCTGGTTACATAATGGTTGAAATGTCATTCAGTATGTATTATATAAAATAAAAAGAAGCATTGGACTTCATTTCTATATGTACAGTGGCAAATGATCCAAGTCGGTACGTGTTTTGTAGGAGGAGTAAACGAGACATTTATGCCACCATGCATCCTCTGAAGAAGGATCACAGAAAGAAGCTGCAAAAATGTAAAAAAAAAAAAAACCCTGCCCCAAAAAAAGATTAGACATGTGTAAACAATAGAAAAGATTTGGTACTGTTTGTCATTTTGAAACCATATTTTCCTTTTTCTGATGTGGTTCATATGCAGAAAGGAATTTAGAATCTCAGTCTACAAATCTACATAATCGATATATTATTTAATTGTATGTCAGAGCTCCCGGAAAGGAGAAATAATGGATCTTTAGCCACATTTTAACAGAATTTCAGTTAAGTGCAGTATGGAAGCACATGAAGGGACACAGATGCCTCTGGTCTTAACGGCTGACCTGACTTTTGTGTGTGTCTGTGTATATTACCGCAACAGACTCACTGCACGTGGCTTGGGATGTGACCGCAGACACTGACACACACACACACACACACACAAACTGACACGCTGGCAAACAGACGTATGTGAGTACGTGCACGGTTAACATTGTGACTTTGGTGATGTCTGCAGGGCCCATGGTGTGTGATGTCATCAGCCTGTCCTGTTAAGTTAGCGTGTTAGCGTATTCACAAGTCTGCAGATCAGTGGAGCGCAGGGCAGTGAAAACTGGCCCTAACCGGCCTACGCTAAATTTGCATTCTAGCCCACATCATTTCTCCCATCTGACACTCTTATATAAAATGATCCTTCCAGACGTCCCCGATACGACAAGCATAGTCGTCACTGCTGTACATCAGCAGCCACTGTAACAAGGAGGTCTTCATAAATCCTTCTTACTGATTAGTTATTTAAATTACTGCCAACCAGCATTTCAGTTTCCCTAAAACAACAGAAATAAAACCAACAGGGTCAGATTATACTGTGGGCTGGTGTTGACTGTGGGCTGCTTGTGCACCACTAGCTAGAAATCTGATGCATAATCTCCACAGACTCTCCCGTTTCTGTCCTTCTGCTCCAGTGGGTTCCCCCGGGCAAATCATACCCACAATGCACTGCTTTCATGTCAGCGCATTCAGGCACTGTGAAATAATGTTGTCTTTCTCTGCCCTTTTACTTCATCTCTCATTTTATCTCTACAGCCCCAAAAGATTTCCCTTCCTCTTCTTCTGGTCATTATTTATCTGCTCTGTCCAGATATTATGCGATTTTGCTGTTGGCATTATTCGCCCTCATATGCTGACAAGTGAGACAGAAAATCATTTGAAGATGTTGTTTTAAACGTCAGGCAGGGGTTGTGGTAGGTTCCGGTCTCTTGTGAATACTGTGAGGAAAATGTGGAGGTGATTCACAGTCCACACACTGTATTTTCAACAAAAGCAACAACAACACTGCTTATACTGTTGCAGTAATTAATACGGTTCCAAATAAGGAGAATAAGTACAAGTAAAGGTAGAATTTAAAGAAGCACATCAAGTAAACTGAAAAATAGCACTGACGATGAAACAGGCAGCCTTTTATTTCCCCACATATTCTATCTGAAAATTTTAGGAGCTTTAAAAAATATATCTTGTAAGAAAAGTGTTAATCAGTGCTATCAGTCATAATATCATTGATAGCACTTATTATTATTATTATTATTAATAATAATAATAATAACAATAAAAGCAGCGATGAACGGGCCCTCGCACGTGCAATTTCCACCAATAAAGGTCAAGGACTCAAAACCAAGTCCGATGACGCCACCCACGACTCTCTATATCAAACCAATCAAAAGTTATGGCAAAAAATAGGAACTATCAAATATCGACCAACCAGAAGAAGGGGCGGGGCTAATTTGCACCAATTATAATCAAGGACTCAAAACCATGTCCGATGACACCACCCACGAGTCTTTATGTCAAACCATTCGAAAAGTTATTGCAGAAAATAGGAACTATCACATATCAACCAATCTAGAAGAAGGGGCTGGGCTAATTTGCACCAATGAAGGTGAAGGAGTCAAAACCGAGTCCGATGACACCACCCACGACTCTCTATATCAGAGGTTACTAACTGGCGGACCGCGGTCCGGGTCCGGACCCAGACGCCGTCCTGCACGGACCCAGACCTGTAATCAATAAATTACCGAGGTATTCTATATTTTGACGGGGCACTTCTATTTTAACCAGCGCAGCTTTACTATTCTTTACGGCATTTGTTTAGCAGACCTTACAGACCAATAGCATACGAGTTAAGCCATCCCACATGATGCTGCTCAGCCAATCAAATCCGTGTATGCGCGCCCAATGGCTGATTTATGGTTCCACGTTTCACCAACGCAGAGCCTACGGTGCGCGTCGCCGCGTACCCTACGGCGTAGGCTCTGCGTCGATTTAACGCGGAACCATAATTCAGGCTTAAGGTGGACATAATTGAGGCCACCATGAGAAATTAAGGGGGAAGGGGGGCGCATGGCGGGACACATGGGGCGGACGAGGAAACTCGGGCTCGCTACCGAGAAGAAGACGCGGCTCCCGGGGGAGCTGCGCCACGGAGGCGGTCCGGAAGGCCTGAGGAACCATCCGACCGAGCTCGGACGGCGGGCTCCGCCGTTTACCACTCAAGTCTGAACTGAAGTCACAGAAAATAAGCTGACCATCTTAAAACACCCTGACCATGTTTGGGTCCACATACAGCTGTGAGGCAGTTTTCTCCACAATGAACATAATTAAAACTAAATATTGTTCCAGGCTCACCAATGAGCACCTTCACATGCATATGAGAACCTGACACCATCCAGCCCAGATTTAAAGTCCTGGCAGGAGAAGTTAGAGCTCAGTTCTCTCACTGAGCGACAGAAAGTGGGGGCATAATATCATAAGAGGGGAAGAAAGAAAAACTGCAAAACTGTTAAATTGTTAAGATGTGTTTATATTCATTTATTATAAAAATGAAGAAAAAACAAAAACAAAGAAAAGGGGAAATTCAAACTGCTGGTAGAGAAACAAAATAAGATAGTATTTGAAATATAAAATAAAATCTATTTTATTTTTTATTGCAGTCCTTCTTTAACCTAATAAGAGAAAAAAAATGTGTAATTCAAGTTGCACATGTTAAAGCAGCACAATCTAACTTTTCCACCTTAAAGGGGACATATTATGGTATTTAATGTATATTTTAAACAGGCCTTGAATGTCTTAAAAACAATTTAAAGCTTGTTTTTTCTACATAAATCAGAAAGTCCGACGACACCACCCATGGACCAATCAGATGAAGGGGGGGCGCGCTTTTTAGCGTCTATCGTCGCCACGGTAACGCTTTTGACTGAGAAAAGTAATGCGCATCGTCGCAGGATGGAGACGCACATTTTGATGTATAACACACCTGGGTGCACATTACGGTTCGGGCGAAAAAGCGGCCAAAGTAATGCCATAAATTGCGCCAAAATTACACAAATAATTCAAAATGGCCGACTTCCTGTTCGGTTTCGGCCATGGCACCAAGAGACTTTTCTTTAAGTTGCGACTTGATACAGGTGTGTACCGATTTTCGTGCATGTACGTCAAACCGTATTGTGGGGCTTGAGGCACAAAGTTTTCCGGGGGGTGCTGCTGAGCCATTTTGCCACGCCCATTAATGCAAATCATTAAATATCAAATTTTTCGCCAGGCCTGGCTTGCGTGCAAAATTTGGTGACTTTTGGGGCACGTTTAGGGGGGCAAAAAGGCCCTCATTTCATTAAGAAAAATAAAAAAAAAAGGATAAGGAAAAAATTCCTACAGATACAATAGGGCCTTCGCACTGTCAGTGCTCGGGCCCTAAAAATACATGTTTACGTTTAGGTACAAGTTCCTTCCATGATGTGTACAGTGCAAACAGAGCACCAAATACACAAGGAAACTAAAAGAAAAAAGCAGTACATGCAGCAAAATTTTTTGCAACTGTACCAGTGTGAGGTTTAAGATATTATAGTGTCCGTCAATGCAGAGTAAGTGTGTGTGTGTGTGTGTGTGTGTGTGTGTGTGTGTGTGTGTGTGTGTGTGTGTGTGTGTGTGTGTGTGTGTGTGTGTGTGTGTGTGTGTGCCGCTTGGGTTCCCACTTACCCGCAGCTATGGGGGATTTCCTCTCATCCAGAAGCTGAATGGCAGTACTGGCCAACACAACGCTTTTGTTTTCTGATCCTAAATCACACACATAAAGGAAGAGAAACCCCCCAACAAAGAGACACATACAGGTCGAGTCAGCATCTCACATCATAAATCTCTACATGACTCTATGGTACTTCTAACCTGATCACTGGTTGTTTGAAGAGAAACACCTATCATTAGTAGCACAGAGTACTTTTTCATTGCTACAGCAAAACCACCACAATCCTCAGAGGAAAAGTGCATCAGAGGCAAGTCCGACAAGTAAATAAAAGGCTTTCAGATCTCTTGTATTAGCTGACACTAATGGAAAGCCTGAGGCTGAGGACAGATGAGAACATATTCTTCCTTTCAAGGACAAACCATTTCTCAGAGAAACAGTTAAACTGAATGTGTGCGAGGTGCATGTGTATTTGTGTGTCATTTGGCGCATGTGTGTTTGTGTGTGTGTGTGTGTGTGTGTGCAGTGCATGTGGGTGTTTTGGGCAATTCACTATGGAAAGAGGTGAACCTCTTCCTAACATATCTTATTTCAACCCAAAGCAATCAGTCCTATCCACAAGCACTCAGCTCAGCATGAATAAAAGAGGAAGGGGAGGCACAGACGCACGACCAGAGAAAATGACCAAATAAGGATGGAAGAGGAAAGGGCAGAGAGAAAATAGAAAACAATTTTCAATAGAATATAATTTAATCGGTCTTTGCAACTGCATGTAACCACAAATGATGTAAAAGTCCTGACTAGTTCCTGAAGATCTGCCATTGGAACAAAATCATCACCAAAAACTGACCTGTGTTGAAGGGCAGAGAGTAAACGAAGGTGCCAGGAACTTGTTCTGCTGCCCTCTTGTACCAGAGGGGAAAGTGATCAGCGTTGAACACCCCTTCTTTGTCTTCAGCTGTCAGGAAGTCTCTTGAGGTGCATATGATGCAAATGATGGAGACACAAAATAGGACATTGGAATTGAAAGACAACTGTCACAGTGTTGTACATTTTTCAGCTGAGTATGAAAGCTCTGTGGTTACTCACTGGTTTGTGAGTTCATCAGGCACCACAAACAGATTAATTCTGGATAGACCTGTCCTGGTGCCCAGGTAGGCTATCTCCACACCTTTGTCTGAGTTCCTGTAGGTGTTACAAATTCATAAAGTAACCTGCCTTATTTGGGTTTATGCAACAATTAATACAACTATTATCTCATTTTGTTCAGCAGAAATTCTGATGAGTGGCTGACATACTCAGATTTATTGAGAACGAGGCTGGTCCAGTAGGCTTCTAATGGCGCAGTCACTACAGCATCAAAGAGCACTTCCTGTATCAGCTCCTTGTCACCTGACAAGGCAAAGACAAAAAAAAAAACAGAAAAAAATTCACACATGAATAATGTTCATGAACTTACCAGCGACCACCAGCTTACACCAGAACAAGAAGAAGGGCCACAATGTAAGAATACACGACTAACATTGTAAGTGTGGTTCTTGTCCACCGAGGTAAATCTTGATTGCTTCCATTTGGGACAGGTAGCGGTGCTCTGGGTGCTCGTCTATGTTACAGTATGTCCTGCAGCACAACAAGAGTATGGCACGTTAGTTACACAGTTGTAGTTGGTTCCTGATACGTAGCCTTTCATACTGATTTCTTAGCTGATAAATCTGCTTAAAATTGGAATCACTGCTTTATCCGTAGTAATACAACCAGTTTGCTCTTAGCTGCATTTGGACTGCAAAGCATTTGCACTGAATAAAATGTTGAGTCGAACAAAGAGGCTCTGTTTTCCTTTACTTACAAGCATTAGTTTGAAAAGCGTTTACTGTAATCCTTAAAGATGTTTCCTCCTAACCCAGGTAACCACAAATCACCAAGTGACACAAACCATAAAGTCAAACTCTTACAAATCGGAAGGCTGGTGTAAAGTTGCAAAGCTGTGTCTTAATCACCTCTACAATTATATAATGTATATTTTGGATATTTTCAACAGTCGATTTCATTAAATGAAGTGAAGTGGATAACAAAAGCATTGTTACTGAGCCCTCACCATTCATCTGCCAGCTCTACATCAGGATGCTCCAAGTCATGAAGTCCTGTAACAGAAAAATAACTATGTGTCTTGAAAATAAACAAGCAAAAGCGCTGAACATGAACTCATAATAATAGGGGGCAGGGGTCTTTATTTCAAATGAACACTCTTAAGAAAACATCAGGGGTGAAAAATGTGTTTTTTGAATGGATGTGACAGGACTGATTAGATCAGGAAGAGCCAAGTCATGCTCAGAGGCCTCTGCATGATGGACATGTTTAGAGAAATGCACAGACAGACACACAGACACATAAACCACCACATGAATATTAACATGCATGAGAGTCGACGTGTAAAAAAGACAAATGCAAACAGACAAATGCAGACAGGGGTGGAAGAACTTCATCAAGACAAGGACACACAACATTGCTTACCCACAAAAAAAAGAAAAAAAATATTTCTATATATATATTATATATAAAAACTTCCTGCCAGGCTGAGGCTATTAAATTCATTATTATTGTATTTTCTAGTGATTGTGTATACGAAGCAGCCTGTGAGTGCGGTTAAGCAGAAAAAGGTTTAATACAAGTGTAATAATTTCAGTGTTGGAGAGTAACTGGTGTGCTTTTCTGTGGTGCACGTTTATGCTAAACTTTAGAATACCCGATGATATTATAAAGACTTTATATACCACATATATTATTAGGTTTATAAACCATAATATATGGTTACTGATTCAACTTTCCAAAAGAAGTTAAAATACGTAAAGATTCATGACAACCTTCATCCCACATCAGAACCTCCTAAATTTATATTTTAAACCACAATCTACATTACTCTTATAATTTTGTAATAATATGAAACCTAAAAAGGTACATCAGTATTATTACTTGCAAGAAATGTAATATTAGTAATGTAGTTTGCGTTGCTTCCCCTATTTCTGGGAAGGAAAAGAAAAAGAAATACACCTTGCGGATACTAGAGATCCAGTTCACTAATACTTTGCTTTTGAAATAAACAGCAGACGTTACACACAAGTTTGGAGGTTATCGTAGCGTCTACAGCCTCAGTTAAATAAATAAACCTTGGATTAGTCATGGAAGCCAGCACTGAAATTCTGCAGCCTGTTCATAGCCAATTGAGAACCGTGTCCTATTTGTGAATGTTTTTGTCTCTGTAAACAAAAGTAGAAACATTATATACCTATTCCACTACTTTACACTAGTTCATTAACAAATTATAGAAAATAGATAGAAAATAATAGCAATTTAAAAATACATTGTTAATGAGAAAGATGAGATAACAAGGAGACAAAGAAAAACAGAGATGCTGTGGAAAACAGCAAAATGTTTCAATGATAAAAGGGGAAAAGCAGGATGGATTTCCTACCTTCCTCCACAGTGACATTCCCTCTAAAGTAAAATTTCCCGTGGCCTCTGGACAGAGCAACTCCAAGACTAAAGAACAAAAAAAGAAAATGAAAGATTTCCCCCCAAAAATACAGCTAATCTTGAACACCAATTTATAAAAATGTATTTGTGCTTCCCACCTGAAAGGAGTTCCTTTGATGTCTGTGTAGTAGTAATCATTGTGCAAAACAAGCACACGTTTCTGAAATAAAAGAGTAATACACTATCAGACACACACGTATGGCTGTTTGACAACAGACTTCTGATGTGATTCTCAAGGATCTACCGCCATCTAGTGGTACAACAAGTGAATGTTTGCAGTAGGTCGCGAGGAAGCTGCAGATGGATATGCATTTCTGCACTGCATGCAATAAGATGTGCGTGTGTATATTTAAGTGGGTCCCTGGGTGTCCTTTTATAGTTACATGTTGAATGCTTAACATTTAGGCCAATGCATAAAGCTCTTTAAGCTTTAAAAATGCAAAGTACCTCCACACATTTAACACCTGAACGCCACTCTCTCCCTCAGACAGGCGAGTACTAATAGAGAATCACAAGGCGACTGGTTGCCCCTGTTTTCAGCAACATGTGCTTGGTGGAGATAAGAGGCTCACACACGGTGACACACACAATCGCATGCAGCGCAAACCAAATCAGAAACAAAATCCCCAAGTCAATCCTGTACATCACTGTGCCAAGATTAACATTCAGCACATTGGCAGCGTAGATTCTCCCTGCTGGGTGTTTTCTATCATACACCTTTTGGGAGCAAACGACAACAGCTATACACGCACACATATACATTATATATACATATATATATATATATATATATATACATATACATACACATACATACATACATACATATACATACATACATACATATATATAAATAAACAAATAAATAAATAAATACATATACATAAATATATTTTGGATTTCTTACCCCCTTGTCCACACTCTTGGTCACCTCCATGGTAAAGGTCCCCGTCTTCCTGTTGACCATGGCGTTTCTCAGCTAGAAACATAAACCAGACACACGTGGTATTCTAAATTAGCGTGATCGTAGCGATAAGGTGGTGAGGCTTTATGTAGATTTACCAGGGTCTCACCGTGTCATCCTGATCCTCCCATTCCACCTCAGACAGATCCACACTGCTATAGTTTGGCTTCCTACGCTTCTTGCCATCTCCGTACTGGACCCATGTAAAAGCAGATCCATGCACAAACAAATACTGAAGAACTGAGCACTATTTACAGTACACTCCAACTCTTTAACTGTACTGTTGATAGTTCAACTAGGTATCCATTTTAGTGCATAAACTGTCAAACAGTAATGAAAATAATCACATTTTCACAGACCTCACGGTGATGTTATTTCAAGAGTGAGTTGTTCTACAGCAAGTGCCCAAGATTTTTTTTTCTGTCTTTTGACACAGTTTACACACATTGCCAAATGTGTTGCTACCTTTCCTTTAAAGAAAGAAAAACCCAACAGTGGTTACTGATATGACATGAAACTGACAAAAGAAATACAAAATAATGATTTACTGAAAACTGACTTGGTTTAGAATAATTTAAAGAAAAAAAAGAAAAAAATTTAACTGGCTTCCCTAAGAAAAGATTGCAAATGCTTTGACCATAGTGACATAAAAGTGTGCCCTGTAATTAGCATCACACGTGTTTTGAGTCTTGCAGTTTGTCAGCAGTTTGGCATAATGGTGATTAACACACTGAACATGAACCAAAGACAGGAAAGGAGAGAGTTGTCTTAGGAGATCAGAACGAAAAGAATACATTTTAATACATTATGTAAACGTAAAGGCTATGAGACCATCTCAAAGCATCCTGATGTTCTTGTGACTACTTTTGCGGTTTAGGGTTCATGGGCCAACCTTCCTGGTAAGTGTTACGTAGATTGCACCATCCATCGAGCTTCGAATCAAAGTGGATTTAATGGTAGATGACCGAAGAAGATGCATTTTTGAGGGGTGGGCAAAATATTGATATGGCAAAATATTGCGATACTTTGCCGGCCGATTCGATATTCCAAATTGGAATGTCGTTTTTTTTATTTTAAAATAATAAATCATGTTTCAGATGGGTTGTATATCCAGTACGACTTTATTGTATACATGGGCTTAAATAATATTGTTAATGTTAATTTCATATTGTGCAAATATGTTGTAACTTTAGCTTGTATGGTTACAATAAAACGGCATAGATAATTTGAATTACATTGTTTTGACTCAGTTTATCACATGGATTATCACTATAATCTGATGTACGTTTAAATCGGATTTTAGGATGAATAATACCATATATCGTAAGTATTGTGCTGTGTATCATATCATGAGCTCCCCTACATTGTTGAGAGCAAATCACAAAAAAAGTTATAAAAAAAACAACAACAAAAAAACAGACTGGCCTTTGTTAAAATGCCAATCGACAAATCACGAAGCTACTGAAAGAATGTCCTTTGGACAGAGGAGACAAAACTGGACCTTTTTATCAAGTACGTTAGATCTTTGTTCACAGAGGCAAAAATGAAGCATTCAAGAAAAAAACAGTACTGTAACGAATGTTAGGGTTCAGTAGGAGGTTCCGTTCTGTTCTGGAGCTGCTTTGGTACAGGAGGTCTTGAATCTCTACAGTGAACAATGGAATATTGAGACTATCAAGGCATTCTGGAGCAAAATGTGCTGCAGACTCTCAGAAAGCCTAGTGTCAGATCACAGGACATGGCTCCTCCATCAGAATGATGACGCCAAACACACATCTAATAACACCAAAGAACGACTGAGAACAGAACACTGGACTAATCTAAAGTGGTCTTTCAATAGTCCTGATCTAAATCATATTTAACATGAAAAATTGTCCAAAATACCTGTCTAGAGGTGGAGAAGAATCACTCAGTACGTACACATGCAGCGATTCAACATGGTTGCAGATCTGATCAGATAATGACATGCAGAAGATTGGATCAACTTGTCTGATTACACATGCTGTTCTGAGATCAGACTGAATCAGATTGAATAAGCCATTGTGACCAGAGCATGGCTGACTCCGTGACGCTAGGTGGCGCTGTACCCGAGGTAACCATGGTAACCATTTCAACAAAGAGCCACTTCCGGTTGACCTCCGCTTAACAACAAGGAAAGGAAAAAGTGCATTCTAACTGCTTTCCTATTAATAATCTGTCTAAAACAGCCTTTCTCAACCTTTTTTCAGTCATGACACCTTTCAAAAGTGAATAAAATCTCACGACACCCCAGAGTAAAATATAATTAAAAACTGCACTGCATCACTCTGACTGTAAATGCATAAGTCCCGTTTATTTTGTAGCAATAACTTGAACACGTTAACTGCACCAGAGTAGAAGTCATCGTTCACTGTTGTGATTGGTTGCCACGCTGATGGACAGAAACTATGGTGACTTTTAAAAGAAAAGACTACCTAAAGAGACTTTTCCAGCCGGCTTCACGCCGGCCGTTCAAAGTGAAGCCTGATTTATGGTTCCGCGTTAAATCGACGCAGAGCTTACGCCGTAACGTACGCGGCGAAGCGCACCGTACGTGTGCGTCGCCGCATAACCTACGGCGTAATCTCTGCGTTGGTTAACGCAGAACCATAAATCAGCCTTAAGGCTGCGAGCGGCGTGTGAGCGACGGATGACTGAGGGAGAAGAGTTTCTCCAGGAGTGGAAGCAGCGCCGGGCAAATTATGCCACAGTTTGCAGATGGATTGTTGATGCTTGGGCTAACGTGTCTGCTGGGATTATTTTGCAAGCTTTTGCAAAAGCGTGCATTTCGAGGCACCGCGCGGCACGGAACGTGACTCTGACAGCGAGGAATTCGGCCTGGCACAGCTGACTTAGCGGAGCTCTTTAATGCAGAAACAGAGGATGAGACTTAATGGGTTTGATTAATGTAAAAACTGAAATAAAGTAGCCTACAATCAAACAAAGTTTTGCTCCCGCTGTATTTTTAAATACGCACACTCCTGTGCTTGTGTGTGTGTGTTCTTGTGTGTGTGCCGTTTCGGTCGGTGCGCCGTGTGTGTTTTAAATACAGAAATGACACAAGACTGAGGGTGTGTCTTTCCACACGGCGCCCGTATTGTCGCGAAAATACAGTATTTATATATGAAATGTCAGAATAGGAAATATTTTGACGACACCCCTGAAGCAGTCACACGACACCCCAGGGTGCTACTACTGAGCAGCGTTGCGTCGTCTCCTTTCACTTCCGGGTGAATCCCCTCCCCCGGGGGAAAACCCCACCCGGGGGAAAATCTCAAGCATGCGCAGACTGTAATATCTATGTCCCCGTACAGATGGCATTAACAAGGCGGTTGCGACTGGCTTATCTAGGTGTTCCAAGCGGGTTGATGAATCCGGTTTGATCAGATTGACTTGACTGGCTTAAGGTGTTCACATGCAGTTTAAAAGTCAGTACGATGTGTGCAAATGATCTCCAACCAGCTTGAATCGCTGCATGTGCACGTACTGACTGAGAGTTACACAAATTACCTGATTTCAATGATTGTCTCAAAAGGTTGTGCAACAAAACATCAACCATCAATTTTACCAAGCCCAGTTTAATTATCTTTTTTTTAAAAGATCCCGTCGAACCACAATTCAAAATCAATGTCTGATTTTTATTAGTCAATTTTCAGAAGAATCTGTACTTTTGTCAATTGAGTCGATTTTCTTTTCTTTAAATGTGATATAACATTCCTAGGGAACCTAATTTGTGAATTTTTGGAGCATCTGTTAAGTATCCACAGCATGAAAACTAATTAAAACACATTAACAGAATGAGCATAATCTTCAAGAACCCTATATTTGACATTATATTATATATTATTCGTCTTTTTGGCTGCCTTTGGAGGGTGACACATGAAAATGCACAACAGCTGGACTGCTGGAATGAATTATTCATTTCATTCTCTGTCAATCACCCTGAGGACTTGCGTTTAACAAACATTTTGACAACATTCAGTTTTGGTACCGATTCATCTTAAACCAATACATTTCTGTTTTTATTAACTTAATGTGCTCAAATAAAACCCTTGAATCAAAAAATAAAAGTTGGGAAGGCATGGGAAATGCAAATAGAAAAAAGCTTCTTCCATTTACATTTATTCATGTACACTCACCGGCCACTTTATTAGGTACACCTTGCTAGTACCGGGTTGGACCCCCTTTTGCCTTCAGAACTGCCTTAATCCTTCGTGGCATAGATTCAACAAGGTAGTGGAAACATTTCTCAGAGAGTTTGGTCCATATTGACATGATAGCCTCACGCAGTTGCTGCAGATTTGTCAGTTGCACATCCATGATGCAAATCTCCTGTTCCACCTCATCCCAAAGGTGCTCTATTGGATTGAGATCTGGTGACTGTGGAGGCCGTTTGAGTAGTGAAGTCATTGTCATGTTCAAGAAACCAGTCCGAGATGATTCGTGCTTTATGACATGGTATATCCTGCTGGAAGTATCCATCAGAAGATGGTACACTGTGGTCATAAAGGGATGGACTGGTCAGCAACGACACTCAGTTAAGCTGTGGTGTTGACTCGATGCTCAATTGGTACTAATGGGCCTAAAGTGTGCCAGGAAAATATCCCCCACACCATTACACCACCACCACCATCAGCCTGAACTGTTGATCCAAGGCAGGATGGATTCATGGTTTCATGTTGTTGACACCAAATTCTGACCCTACCATCCGAATGTAGCAGCAGAAATCGAGACTCATCAGACGGGGCAACAGTTTTTCCAATTTTCTGTTGTCCAGTTTTGGTGACTGTGTGAATTGTAGCTTCAGTTTCCTGTTCTAATCTGACAGGAGTGGCACCCGGTGTGGTCTTCTGCTGCTGTAGCCCATCCGCCTCAAGGTGCGACGTGTTGTGCGTTTTGAGATGCTCTTCTGAATACGTTGGTTGTAACTAGTGGTTATTTGAGTTACTGTTGCCTTTCTATCAGCTCCAACCAGTCTGGCCATTCTCCTCTGACCTCTAGCATCAACAAGGAATTTGCGCCCACAGAATTGCCGCTAACTGGATATTTTCTCTTTTGGGGACCATTCTCTGTAAACCCTAGAGGTGGTTGTGTGTGAGAATCTCAGTAGATCAGCAGTTTCTGAGATACTGAGACCAGCCTATTTGGCACCAACAACCATTGCCACGTTCAAAGTCACTTAAAGCACCTTTCTTCCCTATTCTGATGCTGGTTTGAACTGCAGCAGATCTTGACCACAACTACAGGCCTAAATACATTAAGTTGCTGCCATGTGATTGGCTGATTAGAAATTTGCATTAACGAGCAGTTGGACAGGTGTACCTAATAAAGTGAATGTATCTTTGTTACTCTATTTGCCTTTATTTCATTGCAGATGATATGTTTTGTTTGGATAACTTCATTTTTGTATTTCTTGCTACAACACATTCCAAGAAAAGTTGGTCGGAGGAGCTTTACAGCGGGTAATAAGCTAATTTAACTGTCATCCAACAACAAAAACAACCACAACAAAAATGGATACTTCTTTTCCAGCTCCTCTCTGTCTTGGCCATGCCTCTGCTAATTTGATTCTTCTGAACAGGCGAGGTTGGTTGCACCTGTGAAATATTCTGTATTTGTACTGCATGATATTACATTCTTTATTGGGATTTTTCTAATTATTATTATTCTTTTCAATTATTTTTTGCTGATGTTTTTGTCCTGTTTTTTTGCGATGGGCTTTTTGGACCCTGTTGATTATTTAAAATAAAACATTTGATTAGACAGTGGTCACTGCTCAGTACTTTCCTATTTGAAGAAGGTTTGATATGTCGAAATAAGGCTCATTTCAATTTTGGACTTTTCCTTTTCATTTAGACCACTTTTTGAGCCTATTTTGCCTGAGGTAATGATGTTCCCTAATAACTACTGACACCTTAATATAAGTGAATAATTACACAGGCCCCAGTCTCCCTCATGACACAATCACTTTTTTCCCTGATTAAATCCAACAAGGCTTATATGTTGTTCGGAGTTGAAAAATGTGCACAGACAAGGTCAGAATCCTCACTTGTCCAATAATTATGCAATCAGTGTATGTTCCCATCAATGACACTAAAGATATGCCTTCTTTTTCTTTACTTTTAAAATTGAATTTAAATCACAACTTTTTGTCTTGCAGAAGTAACAGCTATAATGAACGCTTAATTAATAAAACTACTTACAAAAAATAAAGCAGCCTAGCAAAGGAACCAGCAGAATCCACCAGCCAAGATGGCTCCTCCCACAGGTGGATGTGGTCCATTACGGGAGGAGACCTCCCTGGGCCTGAGTCTTTTACATTTGAATTGCTTCTCAGTAAAAAAAAAAAAAATCTGTTTTTCAGTCCAGATAAATGTTTTGGAGACCATAAGTATAAATGTAAAGTCTTTCAAACAAGTACACAAAAGTGGTTCCAGAGAGAACGTTTAGTCTTGATGCACTATTATCGCCATGCCGTACACATACCATGCATTAGTGATGTTCATTTACTGATCATCTAAGTACCCTGCTCATCACTTTGGTTCACCCACCAACGCCGTTTGACGTGAACATAGCAGAAAGGTGACACAAGCCAGAGCATCGTGCTTATTAATTAAAGTTAATGTCTTTGTGCATGTGGACCTACTATATGTGTGAATGTCTCTTTCCATTCATCTGTCAGTGAGGACAGCATCCCACCCCTCATTAGTTGTTAAACACTGCTCATTAACATCTTTAATTAGACCGAACATCTTTCTGTCTGCCTCACTGTCTGCTCTCTCATCTCCTCAGCTGCTCTTTTCCCATAACTCTGCACTGCACTTTGTCACCCTGCAACTTCTTTTTTTATGTTTTGCAGGTTACTCTTCAGCATCTCTCTGATTCCACACTTGCTTCCCTTACTCCCTTGTGGGAAAGTGGGTTAGTACAATAGAGTTAATCACAGGCATTCAGGAGGTGCATCACTGTCTATTCACAGAGCAGCAGAGGGGTGGGATACGCACTCCTCATCTGCATACTGTCAAGTAACCAAGACACCCACGCGACGCAGTACAATCCCCCCGACAGAAAAAACAACACACATTTTTCTTTGACAAACTTATATTCAGTCTCTTTAAATGGGAAAACAAAACCAGCGATGAACTTGCGATGAAAAACGATTTATTTGAACTTTATTCTCTGCATCATAGAAGGGTTTAGCTAAATTGAATAAGATTAATAACAAAATGCTGGAGGTAACACTCACGAGGGGCCGTAGATCCGGGTGGGTGAGGATGTAGCCGTTGTTGGTGATTGCAAAGGCGTAGCCATGAATGCCAAGCTAGGGGGATAAGCCGAAATATTGATACACCATAAAAAAAGAAGAAGAAGAATGAACCGTAACACAACTGGGACTAATTGTGAATTGGGCTAATCAACCTCTGTGTAATCTTCAGCAGTCAAAATGAGACTTTTGTGATTAAACCCAACAAGTGGATTCATTCATCCACAGTCTGGACAAATGTCTCCTTTTAAATTTTAAAATCTGACACCGAACCAAGCTTCACATCTGCAAAAGCTGTGATTAGTGTGCATGTGGCTTTGACATGCAGTCACTGCACTGTAGAGGTGAACGTGTATACTGCAGTAGCAAAGCAAACTTAAATCCCGTCACTTGCTTAAATCCAGCATCTGCTATTAAGAAAAAAAAAAAAAAAAAACAGAAAACACAGTCGTTGCTGCTGACAAGCCTGGTTAGGATTAAATAAAGTATAAATCTGTGGAGCATTAGCTCAAATGTCTTGGAGATATATGTCACTTTATTTGCAAGAAGGGATTTTAAATAAAGCTACCTTGTATTTAGGAATAGTTTTGAGCAGCTCGGACACGGGCACATCAGTCCCAACCACCCCGAGAAGGATCCCGTGGTTTCTCTGGAAGCACAGATGACACAGATATTATTCCGTTTTACTTGAAAGGTTTCTTAGATAAAAAAGTCTCTCAAAGAAAACAACAATCTTATGATATAAATATTTCAGTCTCTGGTAGCAATACTCAACTGTATGCCAGTTTACAGATCCCTGTCAAACTCTGTGTCAAAACGCAATCAACTATTATTTCACATTTTGTCTGGTTTCTCAAACCCCTTAATAATAATAATAATAATAATAATAATAATAATAATAATAATTTATTATTATATATTTTATTATTATATTATTATTATTATAAATTAGATTATTATTATTATTATTATTATTATTATTATTATTATTTGTGTGCCCGAGTGATCCTAGGAGCTATGTTGTGTGGGGCATCACGGCCCTGGTAGGGTCTCCCAGGGCAAACAGGTCCTAGGTGACGGGCCAGACTAAGAGCGGTTCACAAAGCCAATCATGAGGAGGAATAGATCAAGGACCGCTACGTCGCCCAGATCGGCGTCACCGGGGCCCCTCCCTGGAGCCAGGCCTGGCGTTGGGGCTCGCAGGCGAGCGCCTGGTGGCCGGGTCTATGCCCGTGGGACCCGGCCGGGCTCAGCCCGAAACGGTGACGTGGGCCCGCCTTCCTGTAGGCCCACCACCCGCAGGAAGGTCCGTGATAGGCTGGTTCCATGTGGACTGGGCAGTAGTCGGGGTGCCTCGACGACCCAATCCCTGGACCAAAACCCTCTCAGTAGGGACATGGAATGTCACCTCGCTGGGGGGGGGGGGGGGCCGGAGCTTGTGCATCAGGTTGAGAGATACCGGCTAGAGATAGTCGGGCTCACCTCCACACATAGCTTGGGCTCTGGAACCCAGCTCCTTGAAAGGGGCTGGACCCTCCACTACTCTGGAGTTGCCCAAGGTGAGAGGCGGCGGGCTGGTGTGGGCTTGTTTATAACCCCTCAGCTCAGTCGCCATGTGTTGGAGTTCACCCCGGTGAACGAGAGGGTCGCATCCCTGCGTCTTCGGGTCGGGAAAAGGTCTCTCACTGTTGTTTGTGCCTACGGGCCGAACAGCAGTGCGGAGTACCCGGCCTTCTTGGGGTCCCTGGGAGGAGTACTGGATAGTGCTCCAACTGGGGACTCCATTGTTCTACTGGGGGACTTCAACGCTCACGTGGACAATGACAGTGATACCTGGAGAGGCGTGATTGGGAGGAACGGCCTCCCCGATCTGAACCCGAGCGGTGCTTTGTTGTTGGAATTCTGTGCTAGTCACAGTTTGTCCATAACGAACACCATGTTCAGGCATAAGGGTGTCCATCAGTGCACGTGGCACCAGGACACCCTAGGCCGGAGGTCAATGATCGACTTTGTTGTCGTTTCATCTGACCTTCGGCCGCATGTCTTGGACACTCGGGTGAAGAGAGGGGCTGAGCTGTCAACTGATCACCACCTGGTGGTGAGTTGGATGCGCTGGCGGAGGAGGAGGTTGGACAGACCGGGCAGACCCAAATGGATTGTGAGGGTCTGTTGGGAACGTCTGGCTGAGCCCTCTGTCAGGGACATCTTCAACTCCCACCTCCGAGAGAACTTCTCTCAGATCCTGGGGGAGGCGGAGGACATTGAGTCCGAGTGGACCATGTTCTCTGCCTCCATTGTCAACGCGGCGGCTCGAAGTTGTGGATGCAAGGTCTCCGGTGCCTGTCGTGGCGGCAATCCTAGAACCCGGTGGTGGACACCGGAAGTACAGGATGCTGTCAGACTGAAGGAGTCCGACAGGGCTATGTTGGCCTGTGGGACTCCTGACGCAGTAGATAGGTACCGGCAGGCCAAGAGAGCCACGGCTCGGGCAGTCCTGGAGGCAAAAATTTGGGTCTGGGAGTTCCAGGAGGCCATGGAGGAAGACTTTCGGTCGGCCTCGAGGAAATTCTGACGGACCGTTTGGCGCCTCAGAAGAGGGAAGCAGTACTCTGCCGGCACCGTTTATGGTGTGGGTGGGGAGGTGTTGACCTCGACTGGGGACATTGTCGGACGGTGGAAGGAATACTTTGAGGATCTCCTCAACCCGACTGACATGCCTTCCACTGAGGAAGCAGAGAGTGGGGACTCTGGGGCGTGTTCATCCATCACCCAAGCCGAGGTCACTGAGGTAGTTCGTAAGCTCCTCAGGGGCAGGGCACCGGGGGTGGATGAGATTCGCCCTGAGTACCTCAAGTCTCTGGATGTCGTAGGGCTGTCTTGGTTGACACGCCTCTGCGACATTGCATGGAGGAAGGGGACAGTACCGCTGGGGTGGCAAACCGGGGTGGTGGTCCCTCTTTTTAAAAAGGGGGACCGGAGAATGTGTTCCAACTATAGGGGGATCACACGTCTCAGCCTCCCCGGGAAAGTCTATGCCAGGGTACTGGAGAGGAGAATACGGCCGATAGTTGAACCTCGGATTCAGGAGTTAAAATGCGGTTTTCGTCCTGGCCGTGGAACACTGGACCAGCTCTACACCCTCCGCAGGGTGCTCGAGGGTTCATGGGAGTTTGCCCAACCAGTCTAATAATAATAATAATAATAACAACCCATAACTCTTAATACTTTACTTTGGGATTTTACTGAAAAGAAAAGTGTAACAGGGACGGTCAAGCCTGCAGCACTTACGGTCTCATTTTTGGTGCTGAACACTGGCATCGCCACTGTGGTCATCAGAACTGGATCTTGACCATCCTCTAACTGAGCAAGGGTTGTGTAGCAAGTGATCGGGCATGAAAACAGAGAGAAGGAAAAGAAGATGCTAATTATTGAACATTACTAGTGTAATAACACATGAGATGTAACCACATAGCACACTGAACGGCATCATGCGTAATATATGAAACATCCTGCAAAGTCACATCAAGTAAGGGAATTTATTTGCATAAAATCTTCCTCTAAAACAGTGACGTTGATGGAATTTCTTTGGCGGAGCTAGCTGTATTATCTTCTCGAGGGACCTGCAAAACTTCCATGACATGTTTTATTCATGTTTATTATTTGCCTTAAAATGTGTTCAATCAGCGCCAGCCTTTGATCTCTTGCAGAATAAGCCTTTCCGAGGGCAGTGCCTCTAGTCTGGATCACAGTATCTTTCTTCTCAAAAGACTGCTAGAATAATCATGATGTTTATGTTTCGAGCAACTGTCTGTATCTGATGACGATATCATTAAAAGATGAAAGCTTGACGGCTTTATGAAAAGACTAGAGGAAAGATTTATGCTTGACAAGACATGGTCTGATGCTGCCCAGTCAAAAATGTCCAAACTGTCTAAACATCAGTCAGTCATGTAGTTTATGTTTGCATCACGATAATTAATTACCACATTGAGGACAAAATGAATCCCAGAGAAACTTTTTTTTTTTCAAGTTAGATAAGGAAGCAAACACATGAAGCATGGTCTGCTACAGTAATTAGCTGAAGGCTATTGTGTTACTCAGAATATCCACCAGTCAATATCAGGCAGTTTTTGGGACTAACCTTCCTTTTAAATTCCTTTTGTTAACCCTACTTTCTCAATTTCTCACTTCCCATTACAGTAAGTGTAAACCGGCAACGACAGGACATCCATATCTATTCTGTCTCCATCAGAGACCGGAAAAAGGGGATCAGTGACTTCAGTTCAGACACCTGGCAACAGAAATCCACACACCGGGAGAACAATCCCATCTACGTAAAAAGTAACTAACAACGGACGGACTGGCTGCTGTAGAATGTGATCGATTAAAGGACGGGAAAAATGAACAGAGCATCATCTAAAAATACCTAAACTCTCAAATATCAAGTCTATTTCCAAACTCACGGTTCATTCGATCACACTAAATATCACCGGTCTCCTGAGTAATCCTTTCCATGTAAACTCCTGCACGTTAACATTAATCTTGGCTTTGGTGAAAATCAGACCTTTCTTAGCCATTTGGCAAATGCCATGCTCCAGTCATGCAGATGTAAATTGAGTCTTGGAGAAAGGCCACAAGTAACATATCTTGGTTTCAAAACCACGTCACAGCAATAAAGAAGCCTCACAAATCTCGGCCGGGAAGGAAAACACTTTAAAAGTCTGCTGACCCTGGTAAGGACAGAGAGACGTCCTTCAATCTTGAATTAGTATCTTTCAAAACATTCATGCCCCTAATTTCTTGGGGAGTGCTCGATATCTGGAATTTGACTTTTAAAAACTAACCGACAACCTCTCATGCAAGGTCAGAGCTCAATATGTTTGGGGCAATCTTCGTCATCTTTGCTGTCCTGTATTTATCTAAAGTCAGTCAGACAAGACAAATGTACACAAATGAGCCATAGACGTTCTTTCCCCTGCTGCAGGTCACAGAATGAAAATAATACCAAAAGCTGTTCATTTACTTGATATCCAACTGACAAAAAAAATACATTTCTACTCCTCAGAGGTCTCAGATACACATTTCTACACTGGATTTCATAGAATAACTAATAATTTAGGTTGCTGTGACAAATTGTGTGCTGATACTGTAGATGAGGTGACCCTCGTTGCCTTGGAGACAGGGTTTTGTGGTGCCTCTTTATGCGAGTACTGGAGCCAAAGCTCCCCCACCAGGCTCCTGTGAGAGAACTAAAAACAGACCCCATGGGGAACACAGATTCAGAGAGCATTTTTGCTGCACAGGTGTTTCGGGGATTATGTATGAAAGCTCTCAATTACCTCAATCAATATTAACACGTTTGCTTTGAAACTGTGGAGTTTATAATCATTCATCATGATGTTTTCAACGGCTCACTCCTTCAATTCATCATCAAGAGATAATCAACTGCTCGCAGCTTTCCCATTTGTCTCTCTTCATGTTTAATCAAGTATCAATCACATACTTTGAACTTCTGTGCTCGCAACCTCAGCTTTCTTTACATTTTTTCCAATGTTCCGATGATATATTCATGTTTTATTTCTCCTTTTCTTTAACTGGCTCCTTCTACAATGTCCCTAAAATGCAACCCCCAGAACACACACACACACACAGACACACACACACACGCACGCACGCGCGCGGGCGCACGCGTTTCTGTCACCCCACCCCTGAGCTCTGCTGTCAGATCATTTGGCTGAGTAGGAAACAAAGCCAAATGAGCCAGAGAGTGATGGATGAAGCTGGTGAGCCCAACAATTGAGAGAAGCGCGGGTGGGGGGGGGGTATTCTGTATATGTGTGTGTGTGTGTGTGTGTGTGTGTGTGTGTGTGTGTGTGTGTGTGTGTGTGTGTGTGTGTGTGTGTGTGTGTGTGTGTGTGTGTGTGTGTGTGTGTGTGTGTGTGTGTGTGGTACTAGTGGTGGGGGACAGAAGAGTGGAGACAAGCCAATGAGGAGAGAAAAAAAACTGGACAGAGACAAAAGAAAAATAAAAGAAAGGGGAGATAATAAAACGGGGGAGAAAAGACAGATTACTGGGTTGCAGTAAGAGGGATGTGGTGAGCAGGGATCAGATAGTATGACCCTGCATCTGGAAAGATGATACACATCAGTCCCGGGAACACAAATCTCGAACGGTTACCAATTTCGCAAGTTAAAGCCATCCTCATTTCTTATCTGATACAATGACCGAATGGATGCATTTTTTTTTCTCCCTGTCATTGTGTCATTGTGAACTTCCTTTTTCTTGGTTTTGTCTGTTAGCGTGTTCACAGTAACCAGGCTGGAGTAGAGCCGAGTAACTCATCAATCACACTTTCGTCCTATGGCACTTTCAATGCATTAATATACTGTACATAACTTAAAATAAAAAAATAAAAATAAATAAATAAAAATATGCCTAAATTTCAATTAAAATGGAAAAGCTCAGCAATTAGTAAAATAACTTGAAATAAATAGGTATGTAAAATTAAATCAGAGACGTCACTCAAAATATTCCAACAAAACTGCAATAAATGGCCAAAATATATTCAAGAATCACAGCAAACAAGCAGCGAAGATCCTTTGCTTTTCAAAATGATAGTGTAAGAAAACATATTTTTGTTGTCTGTTAAGCCGTTTTGGTGTCATTCAGTACAAGTCTATGGCAGTAACTAACAGGGTTGTACCAAACACGCGCCCTGCCAGCCATCTAATGTGACTGCTCTGGGGGGGGCAGCTGTTGGGGCACTTGCTGTGCCGTCATCATTGTTATGATTATAAAGCTGCTTATCTCTACCCACATACGATTCATAAATCACTGCGAAATACAAACGCAGAAAATGATAAAAGGCATCAGAACAGATCATCCAGCCAGTCTTTATGAACTATTGGATTTTCATCCAGAAGATGACAAAAGAGCTTATATTGGCGAGTTACACCAAAACAAATGACACAGGCAATCTGGCTTTCACACCAAAACCACACAGACCAAAGAGCAGAGTATACACACCACCAGCCGAGAGATGCTGGCAAAGCACAGCTAACATTGTACAGGTTTGCGTGCAGACGTGCTTTTATGTTTAACCAGACATGCGGAAGAGAGCGATCCACTGAGCTGACAATAACCACGATGTTGGTCGAATTCCTGCCTCAAGACACATGACATAAACACAAAATAATGCCATGAGTTGGTGTGGTATGCTCCACCCAAATAAAGTCTTTATTTCACAGACATCAGAAACCAAAACATACATGCAAATGAAATGCACGGGAACACAGAGCAGGCCCCAACAAGGTACAATGCAGTGATGCCCTCAAACCAAATTGTTTTTTTGTCTCTGTCTTTTTTTTTCTTTTTCTTTTTTTTAACTTTTACCTTTTGCGCTTGGGGGAGCTGAAGAGAACAGATTAAAGAGGAGAGGAGGAGGAGGAGGAGGAGAGAGAGGGTCAATACATTAAGGGATAAGTGTCAGAAAGCCTTTCAGAGTCATTTTCACGGAATGGAGTGGCAGTGGGTGCATAAAATCCACTAATGTCAACTTTGATTGCAACTTAAAAACAGTGACTGTGTCAATAAAGAAGAGCTTACTGACCAGGACTGCTGCCGGAAATAAATGTGAGCGTTATTAATGCTATGCCCGAATCAATGACACGAGATAACTAAAACGAAAAGGACAATATAATAGCGGAAACGTGAATAAAAGAAAAACATAGGGCATTGTGAAGAGGATTCCAAAAAAGGACTGAGAAAAAGTAATTTGCACATAGTATTGATGATTTGTGGAGATTCCTGTGAGAAGGCAGTTATCTCTCTCTTTACTTGCCTCTTTAATCTTTGCAATTCTCACTCAGAACAAAAGTACTTGAGCAAAATGTGCAATCATGCAAGCATCAATATTCCAATATGCTGCATGTAAATTATGGCTTCCGGGGTAATATAATTGGTGATTACCAGTTTGGCTGTTGAAAAGATGAAGTCTGTGTCAGAAAACTATAAAACAGGAATAAGGCAGGAAGAGGATTTGTACAAAGAGAAATATTGTAAGGAAAGATCATTTTTGGAATGGCGTGAATGTTATATGCAATACTAAAGTCCCAAACATGCACAGGGGACTCGTGCACTTAATGCATCCATTTGCAATGCACAAATACACTTCTACATGTTGGCGCTCATATATACAAAATTAAAATGCTGCTTGTGTTTTATGCCTAATCTGGGTTATGTAATTCATCCATCATAAAAACACTTTTACTTCAACACAAGCATAAGCAAAGTGCATTGTGGATTAAATGTAAATGCTCTCAATCAATAGCAGCATATTCCAGGACCATGACATCTTCAGCCTAGTGGGTGCGCAACATCAACAGGGACTGCATGAACTTGAGTGCGGCACCATGCAACGACAGCCAACTCACAGTGTTATCGATGTACGCCTCGGTCCATACTGTGTCATGCTCGCGGTCGATCACTTTGGGGCGACTCAGCACGTGGAGATACTCCATTACGTTCTCCTGAACATCTGCCAATGTAGAAATCTGAGTGAAGTAGCCTGCCAGACAGAGAGACACGGAGAACAGTGTTGAAGAAACTGTGAACACTTGGGTGTGAAGTACTGTTGGGAAGCCTAGAATAGATGGCATATGGCCATCTTCATGTTGTTGGGGGGGGGGGGGGGGGGGGGTTTAAGAGTAAGACGTGGACAAAAGTGGACTTGCTAAGTTGTAAAAAAAAAAAAAGAAGCAAGCTGTGCACAATGCATGCATTCTATGAAAAAAAACATTTAAAGTGTATTAAAATATTAAACGTTGATGCCAGATTTGTTCAAATCTCTTGAGGGTTCAGCATCGGCACAAATGCTTTGTCATCATGAGAGGCTTGTCGTCACATCTCAACAGTATACTGTATATTTGGAGCTAAAAAGCGTGAGAACACATCCACACTTCAACACACCCCCATAAAGCCAGATCTGTTCGGCGGTGGAGTTATAAAACAATGCAAATTGCTGATGCCCCTCTTAAACAATGTTCTGTCACTCTGTAACTTCAATGCACGATTAGAGGCAGGTTAAATTAAGCTAGTTGATGAGGTCAAGTTCAAGATAAAATGTAAAGTAATCTCTTTTCGCAATGTTATGGCTGAAAACTTTTAATACCATGTCAGAGTAATTTACACCACGGCAAGGTGATGTGTCCTAATCAAACTAACCCGTAGCTATATCATCAACTTAAAGAAAATCAATTACTCTACCGTCTTTATCTTTTTAGCCCCGTCTTTCAGAGTAGCAAATTCTCATTTAGCTTATTAAGCTCTTTACAGTCTAATTTTTTCATACTGTGTATATTCTGGATATTTCCTTGGATAAATGATGTTCCAGAGCTGAATGTAGAATATACATACACATACCTGTACATGTATGTATTAAAAAATAACTAATTGAAGTGATGTGTTGGACATGTGTCCACGTCACTGGTCATGTGTGTACGTATGTGTTTCATTTTCGAGGCGGTTTTCAAGACTGTGACAAAGTGGTGACTAAAATTTTGTGGGAGGTGTCACACACATGCCGACTGCATCTACACAGAAACCCCGACATAAATTCCAACTGACTGATGTGTAAGAAAATTAAAGACACAAAGTTTAATTGGGAAGATTGAGTGAATTCTCTATGGTTTTCATGAGCTTGATCCTTTGAATATTTTTAGCAGAACACAGACTTGGACAGCTGTGCATCATAAACATGGCATAGAGCAATGAGGCATTGCACAGCTGCATCAGGTAGACTCCAGAGACAGGACACGTCTGGAATGGTGTTGCTTTTCAGACCTTACTTTACCACATTTCACCAGCTACTTGTGCTCTTATCAAACTTATGTTGGTAACAAAGCAGAGAAACTACATCTGTACTGCCGTAAAGAAGAAAAAGAGAATTAAATACGTATGCACATATACCTACAGAAAACTATGGGATAGTTCAAGTCTGAGCAAACCAGCATGGGCTTCTGATTGCTTAAGTGTCATGTACATGAAATGTAAAACCTCTCAGTTAAACCAAATGTGATGCCATTTCCTGCTAATACTGTCATTATGATGCTAATGTTCATGTGGAAAAGAGAGTGCTGTTCTCATAGCAGGAGGAAGGAAAGGGGGAGAGGGAGATGGAGATGGAGCTAGAACTGTAAGAAAGTGACAAAAGGACAAGGGGCAGTGAAAAAGAGAAAAGAGAGACCCCCAGATATCTACCCAACTGTAAAAACAGCAAACGGCCCCCATCACCGTGAGGCAGTCAAGTAGAAAATCATGGCTGCAGGAAATAGATTTAAGGGTAATCATTGCTGGCAGAATCTTTACTTTGTGGAGATAAGAGCCCGAGTCGAGACACAATACATAGATGGGAGAAGTACCTGGTATTAATCCAATTACCCAATAACAGATGGACAGCAATCACCTCATCTACATAAAAATTGTTCTATTTATACAGGACACATTCTGATTTTAATACCCTGTAACGGTATTGACTACAGTTACATACAATACAAGACAAAGCACCAGACTCTGAACTTGACCTGGAAGTGAACTTTGACAGATTTCTCCCTTCCACCCTCAGAGACTTGTGAACCTGGTTTTTATTCCACCACGGCACAACGACTATGTTGGCATACAGACTGTGATACAAAGGGAGTCATCTCAGTCTACCTGCATCATTTATCACAGTCGTGAGCTCCAAATGACTGCTCCCCCAGGAAGCCGGAGGGCGTCCTTCAGGCTGAGCCGCTGGGGCCACTGAGTGAGAAACATGAACGGGCTCTGTTCTTGGTGAAACAGCACACCTGTAGTACCTGAAGCAAAACATGCCTGAGTAAGGCTGTTGGTGACCTTGGTTTTGGTAATATACCCCCCCCCCCCCCCCAAAAAAAAAAAAAAAAATAAAACTAATAAGGACAAATTATATATAATTACTACAGTATCTCCTGTCATCAAAAAAACAACCTTGTATGTACTTGGTAAGCCTTTCATTTTGTCATCTTCAACACTTATCAAGCCTCTAAAGATAAATATATTTAGAGTGACACAAGATTCCAGGATAGTTGTTCAGCTATCCAGATTGAGTTAACTGGCATTTAGGGTTGAAAATGGGTAATTACATTACAGCTCACTCACAACCAAAAACTGACAGGGTAAATATTTAACTGCTCCAGCAAAATTGAAGAAAGTAATTCAGGTTTTACTAAATAATACTGCAAGGTTTCTACCTTACAGTGTACTGGGAAGTCTGATGTTCAGATTTAAAGTATATAAATACAGTAAAACTGATTGACACTGAATTGAACTGAGTCATTATTTGTGCTGTGACACTGACAGCCCTTCCAGTCTATTTCCTCATTCAGAGGCATGTGACAGTAGGCAGGCTGAGACACTTGTCTGGTATTGCATTGACTGAAGAAACAGAGCTAAATGTTCTGCTGTCATCTGGAATCAAGATGTTGCACCTTGGTGTAAAAAGATGAGCCTCTGCAGACTGAAGAGCTTGTTGCTGTCACAAGGCTGCATCATCAACCAGCACACTTACGCATATAGCATGACATAAAAACACACATTCCCCGCACTGTAACACTCTTAAACTGACTCTCTGATATCGCTTCCACGCAAAACTGTAGACGTCCTTGTTTCTTTCGCAAACACACACACACACACACACGCGCACACACACAAACACACACCCTTTGTGTGACCTGTGGCTTGCCCGTCTTATCTACTGCAAGCGGAGGAAATGGAGCCAGACTGTCTCGATCACCCACCTCACAGCTAAATATAGAGCCCTGGGGGAAAGAGCTCTACACACTGAGACAACCGTAACCATACACAAAGCAGCTAAAAAGTAGTATACTGTCATGATGTGATTTTAAGCCAAGAAGATGACAAAGTTATATGACATGATGTGTTTGGGCAAGTGTAACCATATGTTTGCTGTTCATCATCCACACATGCTAATACTGATGAGCACTGACAAACTTATCTGTGCTGTTGCATGCTTATAGACATTACACATGTGCCAAATAAATCTAAAGGTCTATAATGTGTAAATTTCCTCCTGGCTGGGAGCAGCATGCATCACATTTTCTCTGCATAGACAGACTACATGGAGGAAAATGTTACAACATCCCACCTTTATTAGCACATGCCATCCATTTCAGATTATCTGCGAAGGCTGATTCTCGACCAATCAGGTAAGGGAATATTCGGACCTACGAAAAGAGAGCAGATAGCTTCCGTCATTCATATAAATAACAGTGTGATAGAGGCCAGCACACCGCTACAGGAGATAACAGCGTCAAGTCCAACCAATAGGCTCAGCCTTTATCTGCTGCTGATTAGTAAATCTTCTATTCTTTTATAATTGAGTCGATTGTTGGCCCATGAAAGATTTTCACTGATTAAAATATTATGGTTTTTGTCAACTCACAAAAATACTTTAATAACTATTGACATATGAGAGTATGAAAATATGATAAGTGTATAAAGACTCTGCATTTTCAAGGGGAAAAAAAAAGAAAATGTTAAACCATGAAGAAAACAGTTCACTTTAAAATCCAGGTTTTATATGCTCAATTGAGAGCATTTTCTAACTTGCCAGTGCCAAGCCGAATTGCGCTCAGCAGCTCTCAGTTGGCTGGAGCAGCAGGTGTAGTTGGCAGGTGACTGTACGCAGTCTTGTGTGTAAAGAGTATTGGTGCCAGACTGAAGCAGATGCAAGCCTCTGGGCGCACAGCTGGTTTTGGTCCCAAGCCTCCATTTTTCACTTTCTCCCTTCGCCCTGACAGGAAATGTGTGTTTGTATTGTGAATGCACAGATATGTCTAGATTAGAGTGGTGTGTTTGACAAATGTCTGAAATCTGTGTATGCCATCTGATTGGGAGCACAGTGAGCAGTATTCCCTAAAAACTGTCATATAATATTTATTCATCAACTTTATTATTATAGTTTTCATTTCTCTGTCAAAAACCAATTATCCCATTATGTCATATTTTATGGAAACATAGAAAAAAAACCTTTTAAGATCAATAGCTATTATAAAAACCTTAGCTGACAAAGACATAAACAACAGACAGCTAATTCTAGGTTCTATCTTTTTTCATTTGATAGTATTGTTCCTTTGTCAACTGTATTATGTTTCACTGTAAACAAGCTCATTTGTTAAGCTGTCATTTTGAAGCAGGCCTTTTTATCCAAATCGTAATCTTCTTCTATTCATACAGTACAACCCTCTTCTATGTGAACAACGGTGCCAGAGATAAAAGAGAGCACAACAGAGCTGTGATCTCAAGATACCCCAATCAAGTATGACATTATGACCATCAGCTTGATATTGAGCAGGTTCTCCTTGTGCTTCCAAAAGAGCTCTGATCAGTTTGGATCTGGAAAAAGAACATTGTATTGTTAAAAAGATGAGAAATGTTTACTCATATTACCAGTAAATGGTCATGATCATAGGCTTGATTGGTGGTGAAGTTTGATCACAGCAGGAGTTGTTAGTTGTAGTTATATACCATATTTTCTGGACTATAAGCCGCTACTTTTTTCATAGGTTTTGAACCATGCGGCTTATACAAAGGTGCAGCTTTTCTGTGGATTTTTCTTCCACCGCTAGGGGGAGTGCTAACCGGAATTAGAATAAAAACTACGACAAAATAAATGCAAAGAAGAATACGCTACTTCTTCTTTAGCAGATAGAAGTAGGTAGAAGAAGATTTCAAACAGATAAATAGATAAATAAATACCAGTTATTTTCTCTTGGTTCTGTCCAGTTTTAATCAGCAAAGTTGCTGCCGTGTTAAAATGACACTGTTAGGAAAGGATCTATTTAGGTACAAACATGTACATAATTTACAGTTCAAAATCCTTCTGTACATGTAGTAAATATCTAATCTAACAACATAAATATCTGCGGCTGGCATATCTTTTTTTTTTTTAAATAGAGCGGATGCAGCTTATATACAGGTGCGGCTTGTATATCTTTTTTTGTTGTTTTTTTAAAAATAGAGCGGATGCGGCTTATAGTCCAGAAAATACGGTATTTTGCTTCACTAGAACCAAAATAAAAGGCAGGGAAGTTATTAAACATCCAAGAGGTTTCCAGGTGGCTTAAGTTTAGCAATGATTAAAACTACAGAGCATTTAGCTTTAGCATGAAACTGTTTATATATGCGAGTGCACACATTTTACATAGACAGGAGAAAAATGCATACAGTACATGAACAAACACTGAAAGTATCAAGATTTGTACATAGCCAGGATTATGTTTCACTTTCCCAACCTTTCAAACATCAATGTTAATTTGTTAAAAATAAGTGTTCTCACATTCCTACAGTTAAGAATTGAGTTCTTTCTAACTCCATTCGGTTTCTCAGCCTATAGGAGAGCGCTCTCATGCGGTCAAACTACGGAAGCTCCAATGACACCCCGTCTGTCGGAGACAGACCAATGACAGCAGTGACAGGAGAGCCCGCCCCTCTCCCTTAAATTCCACTGCCGTCAGTTGTACCGACATTCTCGCTTTCTTCCCCGCGAGTGTAACTACAAGCTCTCCTCAGTCAGCCCGACCAGATCTGTCCCCTGCTTCAGCTCACAGACGAGCCGTAAAGGACGTTGTCGCCGAGCGCAGGACTTCGGCTCTGCCGTCGGCATTCGCTGAGGAATATTGTGTGTCATTACGCAATTTCAGACTGGTAGGTCGCCCTGTCAGTCTGCTATTTTTAGCCCGGGTGAAGCTTTTTCCCCGGTGCAGATTACACCTGCTAACTCGAGACCAGCTAGTAGCCCTTACCCCCTACTAGCCCGTCTGTCGAGGGGATAGCTAACGCGTCGAGGCGAGCTCATCCCGTCAGTCTAGCAGCTTACACCTGCTAACTCGAATTTAAGACCAGCTAGTAGCCTTTACCCCCTACTAGCCCGTCTGTCGAGGGGATAGCTAACGCGTCGAGGCGAGCTCATCCCGTCAGTCTAGCAGCTTACACCTGCTAACTCGAATTTAAGACCAGCTAGTAGCCTTTACCCCCTACTAGCCCGTCTGTCGAGGGGATAGCTAACGCGTCGAGGCAAGCTCATCCCGTCAGTCTAGCAGCTTACACCTGCTAGCTCCCTCCCGACATTTTCACCGCCGGGAGCCCCGTCAAGGTGGCTTTTTTCCCGATCTCATGGCAACAGCCTCGGGAACGAGTGCCCGGAAAACCCCCAAGTCTTCATCGCGCTCTTGCCCAGCGGCATGTGGCTCTTACATCTCGGGCAGAGACGGTCACCCTCTCAGCATCACGTGCATGGGAGTAGGCCACGCTAAAAACGCTCTCGCTAACCCCGAGTCGTGCGTGACCTGCTCCGGTATGCCGGCGAAAACCCTAACGCCGAAGCCCCCCTTTCCTCACCGAGTGGCGTGGGGCCAGATAACAAGCCTCCAGCGCCGGAATGGGGTGACCTTATGGACTCGTCCAACCTCCAGCTGCTCACCCAGTTCGAGCAGGACGTGCTGATGAGCGGCGGAGGCGAGGAGGACGACGACCCTGCGTCCGACCTCCTCACCGACGATCATGACAAGGATGATGATGACGCTATCCTTCCTCAGCAGTCCAGGCCTCCCAGCGCTCAGAGCGGCTTGGCTCCAACTCTCTCATCCAACGTCAATTTATATGACGTCTGCAAGCGGACTGCGGCTAGACTTGGCCTCGAATGGCCGGCTCCCCAGGCCGGCCAGGGACCTGTAAGGGATCTCTACGACGGGAAAGTCCTTCCCATCTAACAAGCCCCCGCCAAACAGCCCAGAGTGCGTCAGGGAGATGAAGCACTACTGGGATAAGCCTCTGAGACACAGAGTGTCCGTCAAGGGTTTTTCAGGGCTGGATGTCCACGGCATGGATGAGATGGGGCTCTCCGGGCCGCCGCCGGTGGAGCCGTTTGTCGCCTCTCACCTCCACCCTGACCGCCGTGCAACCTTGTCGGCTAAATACAATCATGTATTGTCCTAGTGGCGTTTCAACTTTATTCAGAGGCTGTAAATCTCCAACATTGTAGTGCATTATCAATTTGTCTACCTGTCACTGGGAAATCAGACCTCTAGGTCTTTCTGGGAACTTTTTTGATTGTTAAGGACTCGCAGATATTTTCTCCCACTGGGCGGATGCTTTAACTCCACATGACGTTTCAAATTTGAAGTTGACGAGGCAGACGTTCCGACTTGTTTTCTCAGCGCAGGTGGACATAATTTGCACAGAAAGGTTAGTTTCCTACCGTCAGACTCTTTGGGAGACGATGTGTAAAATTCCCGCAGATAATGATAAGCGGATCATCATCTGACGGCTCGCTGACGCTGTGTCTGCAACGTCTCTCTTCACCCGTCAAGGCTGATTTATGGTTCCGCGTTAAATCGACGGCGAAGACTACGGCGCAAGGCACGCGGCGACGCGAACCATACGGTCCGCACGCCGCGTACCCCACGCCGTAGGTGTAACGCGGAACCAGAAATCAGCCTACATTCGTAAAGACTGCACGGGGCTTGTCGAGCATTTTAAATATGCGCGCCGCCCGCTGGTGAAATAAGAAGGATTATTCCGTAATAATTGGACCTAAACAGTGAAGCTCACATAATCTGGACAGATCAAATTCCAGTTCATGATCTGCAGAATGAACAAGTTCACGTTCAAGTTCTTTATGTGTAAATATGTTGCGTTCAGTTCAACGTTTTCACAGAAATTAACGTGTTCAATGAACGCGTTCATTTGAACGCGTTCATGCACAACACTGCGTTCCAGAGGGAGAAACTCAACTGGGTTTCTACTCCAGGTACTTCACGGTCCCGAAGAGAGGGGGGGGGGGGCTGAGGCCCATCCTGGATCTGCGGGTTCTGAACTCTCGCAGTGTTGTCTCGAGCCATACGTTCAGGTGATTGGTTTACTTCAATCGACCTGAAGGATGTGTACTTCCACGTCCATATGCTCCCAGCACACAGGAAATTTCTCAGGTTCACCTATCAGGGCACGGCCTACGAATATATGACACTTCCATTCGGGATGTCACTAGCTCCGAGGGTGTTCACCAAGTGCGTGGAGGCCGCTCTGAATCCTCTGAGGGATTCGGGGCTGAGGATTCACTCTTATATAGACGATTACCTCCTCTGTTCGGACACGGGAGCCCTGTAGGCCCGAGATTCAGATACTCTGATAACTCATCTCACGGGGTTGGGTTTCAGAATAAACTATGCAAAGAGCTGTCTGACGCCAACTCAGCGCATAGAATATCTGGATTTTCGATAGACTCTCTCTCTTTCAGAGCCACTCTGACAGACAGGCGGAGGGAGAAGTTTCATCAGTGTCTGTCTCGCTCCAGCAAGGGATGCACAGTGCAGTTCAGGGGGTGTCACAGTCTTCTGGGCTCGATGGCTTCGCTGTTGGCGGTGGTCCCGTTAGGCCTGCTGAAAATGAGAGATTTCCAGCGATGGGTGGCCTCGCTACGTTTATGTCCCCGACGTCACCGCTCCTGCCCGGTTACGGTGACGGCAATGACGGGACCCGGCTCTCTTCACCCAGAGAGCCCCGCTCGGGTATGTGTCACAGAGGAAAGTGATTACATCCGATGCCAGTCTGACCGACTGGGGATCTGTTCATGAGGGCAGATCGGTGAACGGAATGTGGCCGTTACAGCTGCGCGGTGCCCACATAAATTGTTTGGAGCTGCTAGCGGTGTTTCTGGCTCTGAAACGTTTTCTGCCCTTCCTCCAGGGCTGTCATGTTCTGGTAAGGAGTGATAATTCGACGACGGTGGCTTATATAAACCACCAGGGAGGGACCCGCTCCCTGCGGCTGCACAAGCTGGCTCACGCCCTGTTAACTTGGAGCAGCGCCCATTTGCTGTCTGTGCGCGACACATGTCCCGGGCAGGATGAACACAGGGGCGGATGTCCTCTCGAGAGGAAATCCCATGTACGGCGAGTGGGTCGTCAATCGCCAGGTGGTGAGACAAATTTGGGAGAGATACGGCCAGGCTTCCGTAGATCTCTTCGCATCGCGAACAAACGCTCAGTGTCCTGGGGGTGGACGCGCTGGCACATCCGTGGCCAAACGTACTGCTTTACGCATTTCCACCCCTCAGCCTGATATCTCCCCCTCTGGTGAGGGCGAGGGAGCATCACCTCTCAGTAATTATGGTCGCTCCGCGATGGCCAGGGAAGCACTGGCTGGCGGAGATAATCCAGATGCTCTCGGGCCCAGCTGTGGCCACTCCCGTTATGCAGGGACCTGCTGTCCCAGGCGAACGGGGAGATATTTCATCCCCATCCGGAGCGCACGGCTCTGTGGGCCTGGCCCGTGAGAGGCTGAATTTAACTGCTGTTGGTTTGCCACCCAGGGTGGTGGAAACCATTCAGGGTGCCAGGGCTCCGTCTACCTGCTCATTATAGAATGTTAAATGGGGTGTGTTTGAGGGCTGGTGGGAACTGAATAATGTTGTCCCTTATCAGTGCTCTGTGGCTGAAGTATTGTGCTTCCTTCAGGAGCTGATGGATAAGGGGAGGGCTTTCTCCACCATTAAGGTGTATCTGGCCGCCATTTCTGCCTGCCACGTCGGCTTTGCGAGATATACTGTCGGTCAGCACCCGCTGGTGTGGCGCTTTATGAAGGGCGCACGCCGCAGGCTCCTGGTCCCCAGGACCCTTGTCCCATCCTGGGACCTCTCTCTGGTGCTCGATGCCCTGTGCCAGCGCCCGTTCGAACCTCTGGAATTAATTGACATGAAATTATTGTCACTTAAGACTGCTTTGCTCTTGGCTTTGCTCTTTGCTTTCCTGCCGAAAGTGACACGTCCATCTTATCACTGTGCCCCTATCGAACTGATAGCTTTTCATCCTCCAGCTTTCTCCTCCACCGAGGAGAAGAGCCTGAACTCCCTGGGCCCGTTGCGCACTTTACGCGCGTACGTGGAGAGGACGAGGGGTTTCAGGAAAGCTGACCAGCTGTTTGTGTCCTGGGCTTTATCCCATAAAGGAAAACCTATTTCGCAGGAACGGTTGTCTCACTGGATATTGGATGCTATCAGATTGGCGTATGAGTGCAGGGGCTTACAGGCTCCGATGGGCTTAAGAGGCCACTCCACTCGGGGCATGGCCACTTCATGGGCCCTGTTTAAAGGGGTCTCTGTCAAGGACATTTGTAAGGCTGCAAGCTGGGCTTCGCCTCATACATTTGTTAGGTTTTATAGATTGGATGTTACAGTGCCCTCTCTGGCTCATTCTGTTCTCCAGGTGGATGCTGTCTGATCTACACCTCGTTTGTTCTCTGTCTGTTGGGGTCAGAGTGCCGGCTTCGGAGAACATGGTGCAATTCGGGAGTTGTCTATATCTCCTATAGGGTGAGATACCGAACGGAGTTAGAAAAGAGAGTTAGGTTACTTACGTAACCCCGGTTCTCTGATAACGTAGTGAGGTATCTCAGTACACTCCCCTCCTTGCAGTACGCGAGGAAGACGCATGCTTAGAATGTCGGTAGAACTGACGGCAGTGGAATATAAAGGGGGCGGGCTCTCCTGTCACTGCTGTCATTGGTCTGTCTCCGACAGATGGGGTGTCATTGGAGTTTCCGTAGTTCGACCGCATGAGAGCGCTCTCCTATAGGCTGAGATACCTCACTACGTAATCAGAGAGCCGGGGTTACGTAAGTAACCCAACGTTGTATGTGGATCCAAATACAGAAACATGGGAGGCAGTAAGAGCAATAGAAAAGCCCTTTATGTAAAATAAAAAGTGCTGCGTGGGCAGGAATCCCAAAATATTTTTTTTAAAGCATTTTACTACTGTCATTTAGCAGATGTTTTTATCCAAAGCGACTTATATCTTTCGTTACGTAACCAAAATGCAAACCACGCTCACAACTAAACACCATGTCCTAACTGCATGCAAGCGTCCGACTATCGCTTCGCACTGCGTGACATCGGACTCTCTGTCCATCTCCCTCCAGACAGCTGCCACTTTATTGAGGTTTTTGTAGTGAAATGAGGAGGTATCATAGAGATAATTTCTCATTTCAACTAACTGGATCAGCCGTTCCTCATCCATGACGGTTTCCTACAGCGCTTTCAACCAACTTTCAACGCGAGCGAAGGAAGAAAATAGCTCAAAACGGCATGCCGTGTCGCGCAGCGTCAAGGACTCCGAGTCCGATGACACCACCCACAAGTCTTTATGTATATTCATTCAAAAGTTATGGCAGAAAGTAGGAACTATCAAATATGGACAAATCAGATGAAGGGGGGGCGCGCTTTTTGGTGTCTAGCGTCGCCACGGTAACGCTTTTGACTGAGAAAAGTAATGCGCGTCGTCGCAGGATGGGGACGTACATTTGATGTATAACACACCTGGGTGCACGTTACGGTTCGGGCCGTATTAACTGCCGAAGGAATGGCATAAATTGCACCAAAATTACACGATTAAGTGAAAATGGCCGACTTCCTGTTCGGTTTCGGCCATGGCGCCAAGAGACTTTTCTTTAAGTTGCGACATGATACAGGTGTGTACCGATTTTCGTGCATGTACGTCAAACCGTATTGTGGGGCTTGAGGCACAAAGTTTTCTAGGGGGCGCCGTTGAGCCATTAGGCCACAACCATTAATGCAAACCATTAAATATCAAATTTTTCGCCAGGCCTGGCTTGCGTGCTAAATTTGGTGACTTTTGGGGCACATTTGGGACAAAAAGGCCCTCATTTCGTTGGAGAGAGAAAGAAAGAAAGAAAGAAAGAAAGAAAGAAAGAAAGAAAGAAAGAAAGAAAGAAAGAAAGAAAGAAAGAAAGAAAGAAAGAAAGAAAGAAAGAAAGAAAGAAAGAAAGAAAGAAAGAAAGAAAGAAAGAAAGAAAGAAAGAAAGAAAGAAAGAAAGAAAGAAAGAAAGAAAGAAAGAAAGAAAGAAAGAAAGAAAGAAAAAATTCCTACAATACAATACAATTCCTACCTTCGCACTGTAAGTGCTCGGGGCCCTAATAAAGCAATGGAATTAATTTTGTCGCTGACGCTCGCTCGCATCGCATGCAGTTATGACACGGTGTAACTCCGCCGGCCTGAGCTTCCGCCATTTTTTCATAGCGGTGTATCACGTCATTCAGGCAGCCAATCAGCACAGAGCCTCATTATCATAGCCTCCCCGCCCACTCAGAATCCCACATAGAGAAGGAGGTTAGAGACTGGGAAGATAAAGACATAGGCTGAATTTCTAATTTATTTAGCAAAAACAATCAAAAGCTTGTTTTTAGGACATTCAAGACCTGTTTAAAATAGGGATTAGATGCCATAATAGGTCCCCTTTAAATCAAATTAGGACCAAAATGCACTGGGTCCCAGAATTTCCAAACAAAAAATGAAACTAGACAAACACATGACTAATTTCCTTGAAACAAGCCTTTTTTATCTTCTTAGAAATTACTTTTTGTAGTGCAGATTCGAGACAAAAAAAACCTAAAAATCCCTAATGATCTCCTCACTGCAGCTGACTCTGCCATACTTTATCCTCATCCTTCTTGACCTCAGTGCGGCCTTTGACACCATTTCTCACTCCATCCTCCTGAATGGACTCATCCAATGGCATCACCCACACCCCCATCCATTGGTTTCATTCCTGTAGGCCGCACTCAGTTCATACAGCTTAAATCTTTCAGATACGACCCCTCCCCAGTAACCACAGTTGTGCCCCAGGGCTCTCTCCTGGGGCCCCTTCTCTTATTTCTTATCTACTCCCCCTCGGCAATATTTTTCACAAATTCAATATCCATTTTCATTGCTTCACCAATGACATCCAGCTCTACTTTTCTAGTAAACCAGACTCCATATCCCCACCCTCCTCCATCTCTTGCTTATCCAAATTGAAATTGCGGTTCACCTCAAACTTCTTTGATTTAAACTGTGAAAAAACTCACTGTCCACAATGCACTCATCATTGTCCAATATCTTGTCACTTCCTGCATCGATTACTGCCCACTATGCCAAAGAATTAATTACTAACTCTTCCTGTTCACCTTTAAGGCCATCCGTAACCTCCACCTTATCTGACCTTATCTGAGCTCCTCCCGATCGCCGCTCTAGGCTGTTCCCTCAGATCCTTAATGTTCCCTCTGCCAACCTCAGCACCATGGCCAGCACAGCTTTCAACTGCTCTGCTCTCAAAATGTGGAACACCTTAACACCTGACATCCAAAATATTTACTCTTCCCATCTTCAAATCCAGACTCACCTGTTCAAGATTTCCAATTAACTCTTAGTCAGACTACATTGTGTTCTTTCTTATACTATATGCTGATTTGATCTGTTGTTGTTGTTGCTGTTGTTGTTGTTGTTCCTGTCTGTTGGATAGTGTCCCTAGGTTTCATGAAAGGCACTTATAAAAATGTATTATTTTTACTATTAAACAAACTACTGAACATAAAGGCTGTAGTTGTATGACAGAAATGTTATTATTATTATTTATTACTTATTTTGTCCTCTGTTACATAAAGTTAACCAATTTTCATTAAAAGTAAGCAAGAACATTGCAGAGAATGTGTGTCAAGATAACTGTCATTCTTAATATGGATAGACCTTGTGAATGTATGTAAAATCCTGACATTATGAAGTAACTTCTTAAATCATGTCCAGTTCATCTTGGATTTGCTACACTTAAATGGTCAAAACAGCTGCTCAAAAAGGTCTGATTCACGCTAAAACCCTGAAAAACAACCTTTTTTCACAGAGTAGCAGGGATTTTATTTTTAATTACTGACAGATTGGCACACAAGGCTTTCAAGCTTTTAGAAATTAACAAATCAGAAGAGCCCGATAACCCTGTGCCACGATTTCTAAAGTTAGCAAGTGACTTTATTTCTCTGTCAAAAGAAAATCTTTTTAATCTATCTCTTGCCACTAATGAAATTTCTTATCTCTGAGTCTGCTTTTATCCTACCATTACTAAAAGCTGGTGACCCTACATGTCTAAGTGATTATAAGCACAGCTCTAGGGGGTTTTGACCAAGATTCAAGAACTGCTCATTTCTAATTACCTTATTTTTTAGTTTTTTTTTTAATACAGCTTTTTGGAACCTGCCATATGCAATAATGGATAAAACATTCCTTTGTTTTCTTAATCTGAAATGTTTATTTGAAGTAAAAAAAATATATTTATTATTTCAAATTCAGGACTTTGAACAAGGCTGTTGGATCTAATTCTGGGTTTTTAGAATATACATCTAACTCACAGGTTGTTGGTACTCAAAAAATAACAATTTTAAACAATTATGTGAACCACGGCCATATTGAGACCTTGATCGCCTGCCTCCTAGCATTCATTGGGTTCAGTTCCTGTCATACGCAGAACTGACCCCAAGGAATCCTCTCTATGGTCAACAATGGCCAGCCCTTTTCTTACGTGACAACAGAAACAATGTTGGCAAGAAAGATACTCCTCATTATGTCCCCCCAAATGGCAGCAACAGATAAGGTACTGTCAATCTACAATACACGCGAAACAATACATTCTGGTTTGGGCCATGTTGAATGTGAGACAGCATATCAGTCTCCTCATTCTCAGCGATGTGTGTGTGGCTCTGTATCCCATGGTGCAGTATTTTGTGAGATGACAGTGTGGTCTGGCTTCACCTTGTCTCAAACAAGATTTCCAAACAGTTGGGGTCATTTGGATGACACAAGGAATTAAAGGTGTGCATATTCAATTCTTAATCAATGGCCACAGAAGATTAATTATATTATGTAAAACTAAAACAGAGAGCACAGATCTACACATATCAATTAAAAGACTGATTCTCAAATTATTAGAAAATTCCATTTGATGCCATAAACTTGATAGTGGTCTATATTTATACCCAGGGGGACAGGCAGTGGACTCAAGAGATGGGTAAAAATAAAAAATAATAAAAGAAAACATTGGTGCGTACCCCCAGTGATCATTTTTATTTGGTATTACTCTGTGCCAGATTAAAACACTGTATCGCGCACAAGCCAGTCCTATCTCCCTAATGGATGCCCTCATGTCCAACATAGTCAGGAGATTCGCTGTTGGAGATTTCGCAGCTCAAGAGGCTTCATGCTCAGGTGATTGATGGAATTTATCGCCATTGTCAACAGGAGTCAAGAGAGACAACCAAACTGTTCTAATCAATGCCAAATAGCCCTGGTAAGGAAGCGCGCGCGCGCACACACACACACACACACACACACACACACACACACACACACACACACACACACACACACACACACACACACACACACACACACACACACACACACACACACACACACACACACACACACACACACACACACACACACACACACACACACACACACACACACACACAAGATGTTTTTTGTGATCAGTAGATATTAATATAAAAGTAATGATGACTTTATGCATCAATCATGAATTTTTATAAAGATATCTGTGATCTCATTTGCATTTGGTTCCCCTCAGCCTGGATGCAGGCTCAGTGGGACGCGCTGCAGTTTTGTAGCGGAGGAAAGAAAGGCTGAGCGAGACAGATTTGGAGAGTGTGACAGACAGAGGACTACTATTATCAGCAGGACTTCTTAATAGAACTATCCAGCAGCCTCTCTGCTTACTGCTGTTCAGGCTTGAGCCAAGAGTTGGAGGGAGGGGTGCTGGAGGTCGTGAACAGTTCCATACATACACAGACAAACACAATGCTCAAGTACAACTATAAGTCTTCATTCTCACTATTTTAACCGTTGTTTCCGGGTTCATGCGTGTCCTCTAAAAGGTACACCACTATTGCCTTGCAGTAAAGCAGGGAGACAGGTTTCTACTTACTTAGTCAGAGGATTTTTACCACATTTTTTAAACACCCTGAAAGGACTCTATAGTAGGCATGGTTAATCCCCCTTTGCTATTCAAAACCCTTCTCCAGAAGCTCTGTCAAGTAATATTACTTGGCACATGCATTCACTGAAACGTAACAAAAGAACTTGCGAATCCCCATTAGACACATATTTTTCAGTTATCCTTGCCCTCTTTTTATACAATTAGTAATCAGTGCCCCATCCCTTTAAAAAATATGTTTTTTCCCCTGTGGATTAATTGCTGGAATGAAATTGTAATGGATCCTTTTCAAAGATATTTACTTTAAAATTGTATCCCTTCTCTCGTCCTCCACTTCTCCAGGTTCATGAAGTTACAAACTCATTTGGAGCTATGGTTAGCTGACCTGACTGTACTGGAACATAATGTGCAGAAAATAATACAAGATAAGTGTTTAATACGCTACCTTCCTGTCGGGCCAGTTATACTTGGCAAAAATGGCATCGTACGTATCGACGGCCCCATCTGTCACCAGCATAATGGCCTGGCTACACTCGCTTCCCCTCCCAGTCTTGTTGAACTGGAGACAAGGAGAAAAAAAAAAATCATAGACAGAGTTATAATACTTAGACAAAAACAAATGTACAATACAGTTTACAATCCTGTTGGTTTTTCCTTTACAGACAATTACAGTTAGATCCATCCAACTAGAACACTTGCAATGTATCTTTAAATAACCATTAACACAAGAAAAAGAAAAAAAAAATAATACTAACATGCCACTTTAAGTACAAGTCAATTGGACATCTATAGTTAAAATACTTCACCAATGCATGATTACTCAGAAGAATCATCATGTAACATGCCAATGCTTTTGTAATTGTAGATCTTGTGTTAATAGATACATTTCAATAGATTACAATAGATTACATTTAAAATATGTACAACTAGTAAGTTATAAAACATGTGTGTGTGTAGGTGGAGTGTATACCAGAGTGTGTATTTGATGAATTGCCTGCTCATAATGAGTAGATGTCAGACCAACAACCTGAGTCATCAAGTGCCTTGTTTACTTGGTTTTGCATGGTTACGGGATTGCATCAATTACAGACATAATTCATTTTGAGGATAAAAGAGTATGTGCGTAGGAGTGTGGATGATCGTTCATCGCTGTGTTACTTACATCACCGAGAAGATTGAAGGCCTCGGTAAGAGCTAGGTCCAACATGCCAATGCCTTGAGCAAACAGCTTGTCAAGGTGCTCCCGGAAATGCTAGAGTAAAATAAAGTTTGGTATGACAACATTGCAATAACGGTGACATGCCAACAGAACAAATACATTTCAGGGACTAAATGGCACATACTGACTGAAAGAACAACCTTATAATAATCATATTGCTATTTTCCCTGAGAATCTGTCAACTTATGTGCACATGCGTGTTTGCCCTCGTCTGTTCAGACCTGTGATTGTGTCACAAAAGCTGCATCAGAAATCTGGTGGTCCATGATCAGTTTTGTCAGCAACCATGACGGTATACACATTACACACAAAGAAGCGTTTCAGCAACATTTGCAGGCGTGTCTAATGCTTTGGGTTTCCTCTTGATGCCTTGGTCATTCCAATACCATTTATGATCAACAACCAATAACATTTCTTTCCACTAAGTGCACAAGAAACAACTTCATGTTGTCTGTTTATGGATAATAATTCTGATATTAAGAAAGGCTGGTCTCCAGCTCGTCATGCAATAATACATAAACAGGTACCCTATTAGTCGTGTTTTCATTACCTCTACCTGCGCAAAACCTAAATATTGCAAAGAAAAACCTGTAATGGAAAGGCCTATATTTAAAAAAAGAAGAACAGCCAAATATCACAAAAACCTTTTTTTACTTTGGTTCTTCGTAAAAGTGTAACGGAAAAGCTCTTTGCCGTTTGCACTTCTCCTGCAGCACTGGATGTTATGTAGTTCGTCAATCTGAAGTAGCCAAAATCTAGGTACCAGCTGTTTTGTAGTTACATTACTGCATCACATAAGGGCTTTGCATTTGAATAGTTACATGGATGATCATCTGCTACCTTCGTCTTCTGATGACTATTTTTGCAACAGTGGTAGCGGCAGTCGCAACAATTTCTCCAAAACTAAATCTGTTTTTGTCCATCTTCTTCAAGGCAAGATGTTGTTTTCCTTTGTTTTAAAGAGAAGTCTTGCAGGACGAGATGCAGGGAGTCATGTCAATACAGAGAGAGAACTAGGGGAGTTATGCTCATGCAGAGAAAAACACTGTCCAATGGTACCTCTGTCACAATTGCAGGGTTTCGCTTTGGTTTTGCGAAAAAATGTAATGGAAATCCACTTCATGTCCTCAACCACATATAGTGCATAACAGATCGGCCAGTTTTCTCCAGGTTTGATTTCTGCTCACACAAGATGGGTCAATTGCACATGACGACAATCAGCTTTTCCTATCATTATGCAAAACATACAAGATCCTTTGACCGCTATTCACCCACCTACAGCAGAACATTTCTCAAACTTCTGACACAAACAGCAATCCCAATGTGTCACGACAGCCCCACAACTCAATTTGGCAACACCTGACGTCATCCTTCCATTTGCCTCTGCCTCAGTCGGCTCAGGTCTCAGCACACAGCGGGGCACCTTAGGCGGCATAAAGCCTCATCAGAGCGGTTCAGTGGGGAGCTAACATCCACACGTATGCACTTGTGTACGATATCAGTACACGTGTACACAAAAACAACCTCCAGCATTCCTTACATCAACCCCCATATGGCAAAAAGACACAACCTTTCCACGGATGTGGATAAAAGGTTAATCGGCTTCTCCAAAAGACAGTACCCCGGAGCACAGCAAACCACTACTGCCTCTGTGAGTGCTTGTGAGTAAAGATCAAAGTGATTTTTTTTTTTCAAAACTCAGCAGGCTATGTTCAGTTCGTGGCACAGCAGTGTACTTAAGTGGCAGATTGAAAATATGTGTGCAATGGTATGCGTTTGTGAGTCTAAGTGTTCACACGAGTGCGATGCTGAATGTTCCCAACCTTTTCTACTGCACCGAAACGCTCTAAGATGTGCTTTGTACACTAACCTTTTCAGAGCAGCAACCATCTTAAAATGCAGCCTTTTGTTTTGATTTTATTGCACATTAAGCATGGTAATACGGAGGAATTTACACCTCTAACTGCATAAAATAAGCATTACTGAACAAAACTAGCAGGTATTATATAGAGATGTGAGCAGCGTTGCATCTACACAAAATCAACAGACATGAACAGGGATCACATACTGTATGTTGTCTAATAGTTTCATATCATGTCAGTAAAACTTATATGTATTTTGGCATTTGGTTGAAAGTTAATTTTAAAGCCAAATAGACTGCTGTACAGACTTTGCAATTATGGACTTAATGGGGTGTGTGATACTTTTGGAAATATAACTGAAATAGTTGGATGAAGGAGCCAATAACTCTCTAATCTAACAGCCACTACATATGCTCATAACATTGTTACAATATTTATTTCCTCTATGTGGGGACCCAATTGAACAAAAGGTTGGCAGGGAAATTTATTATAATGATTATTTTGGTGCAAAAGCAATATCCAGGAAAGACGAGTCTTCGATGATCTTCACTTTGTCAACAAATGTGAGAAAACATGTCTAAAACAATGTTTAAAAGAGAAAAAAATTAGATGTATATGTCTTCCAGTATGGTGCATAATAGAAATCAGTAAGTGAAGGAATCGGAAGATTTTTTTAGTTCATAAAGGGCAAGTGAACAAGTCTTAAATAGACACTATAATCTTCAATCTTTCAGATGGCACTCCATCATGAGCTGTGGTTCAGCAGTCGCTGATGGATCAAGGTGTGCAAAGGACTACTTCAGGATGCTACTACAATACAGAGTTAGTTACTTTACTGTGCTAAAAAAATAACTAAAAAATTAACTAAAGTGGGTTTTCTCCGGGTAATTTTGCAGTGTGTGTGTGTGAGTGTGGATTGTTTGTCCATATATGTGGCCCAGCAATGGACTGGCGACCTGTCCAGGGTGCACCCCTGCCTGAAATACTTCATTGCTTGATATTCTCGAAAGCAGTTTCTTTTCAACGATGTAAAAACAAATGCTAATATTAAAAAGTGGTAAAAACTTCACAGTGAAGTGGCTTAACACTGTTAAACTTGTAAAGAAACATCTATGAGTAATGTTCCAACCTCAGACCTTCAATAAGCAAACAGAGTAGAAAGGGGCTAATCACCTTCCTGTAACGTCACAAAAAGTCACACAATTCTGACTCACTGTGCCATTTAAAGTATGTCTTCTTAGTGGGGTGCTATTAACTACTCGTTAATACAGTCAGACGGATATGTGTGGCTTGAAAACTTGATAACATTTCTGACCCAGCTGAAGTGCGCCTCTGAAATAGCACATTTTGGTAAGACAGATCAGTTTGAGCCTCTGGTGTGAAAGCCACATCCTGCCCACAGTTAAAGTAAAAGACATTAGCCTTATCTGCTGGTGCAGACTGTCTTCTCCTCTTTGCTGGCTGACTCAAACTACATTAAGCACACAATCCTACTCCATATGCATAAGTGTACACTCACTGAGAAGTAAACAGCAACTAACTTAATACCTAAAGAGCACAGAGGGAATTGCAGGTGGTGCAGACAAAGTGGTTCATGCATTTGCATCCTCAGGTTTGGCCTTGGCTAATGGAGGTAAGCCATTTATTTCTAATGGAATTTTAAAGAGATGCACTAGTTGGGAAGAAATTGAATTTTTAGTGAGCACCTGGAAATAGTCTTAATTATGATCGCTGGATACTGAGAGATGAAAAAAGGAAAGTAGACTCGAGTAATACCGGGGACTTACTAATGAATCTTGAAGTACCGCTCCAATAAGTGTACACCACCAAATGAAAACAATCAAAGAAGCAAACACACTTCAGCTTGTTTCAGTAATTCATTGATATATTTTCATGTCAATGAGACTTTTCAGAAGGATTTTAGTTTGTTGATGGATTTAAAAAAAAAGTGATTTTTTTATTTTCTGCTTCCAACCATGCATCCGACACCAAAAATGTAGCAGTGATTTCAATCAGACTGTAAGAAAAGACACCAAGATGACACAAGGAAAAAAATACTTACATCTTTGTTGGTAACGTCTGCTTGGACCAGGGTCCCGTTCAGGCACGCTTCCACATAATGCAATTCCTCATTGTACTAGAGAATTTAATAAGAAGTGAAAAGTGATTACTATAAATACTTTAAATTGGCTCTATGTGGAAAATTAGGTTCAAAAACTGACATTTTGATGATCTGATAAGCTTCAGTCAACTTGATAAAAGCACAGGCCTACAGTATGTGTGCACTGCAAATTATGTATTCGGTACCTGCCTTTCTGTGATAATACTCGCCATTTAATGCATCAGTATGAGTTTGACTTCAAAGTCCAAGAAAAACAATGGAAATATGTTCTTCCACAATAAGTAATTCTGTCCTGCCTTTGTCTATGTGAAGTCTTTGTGTGACTGTGTATATGTATGTGTGTGTATACATATATATATATATATATATATATAAAAAACTGTTTTCTTTCAGTTCTGTACATTTACTTCTGACTAAATAATCACTGTCTGCCGTGATGGATGTATGCAAAAGAGTCTTTGTAATATAATAATGAATGCATAAATAAAGGGAAAAACAACAAAGAGATATGTCACAATGACACATTCTTTCAAAATGTAGAAAACAATATGTTTCGGCCCTGATTGTCAAATCTTTGTTTTTTTCTGTATTTCAAAAGAATGTTCTTCAAATAATAATGTTACGACATTAAATAATAACAAGAATTCAGTTTAGTGGAGAAAAAGACCAGAAGAGACCATCTATGTGCAGATGCATCACCGCATAAGAAATCCAGATGTGTAAGACTGTAGTCATTCTACAATTTATACTTTACATATTTTACACTACAAATATATTCTTCTGTATTAAATTACTATTATCATATTTGACAACTGACTGCATAGATATCTTGCTGCGTAGCTAATAAAAACATCGAAATCAAATTGAAAAATACTGCTGTTCTCAAAACATATTTTACAAAAAAAAAAGACATTTTTTTTCATATATTTCATCCCAACCCTTTTCTAGACCTGGATATTACTAACATAATTTTTCTCATTTTCCATTCAGTACATGAACACAATCAAACCCATGCATCTTCAGTACACACGTGCAGCGTTGCATCATCCTCAAACATAACAGTTTAGATGCTTGAGGCAGAACACAACAAAAACGGTCTGTTTTGCATTTCAAATCTACATTCAGATGATTGTTAATTGCTTGTGAGCATGACAGGAAAGAACACTGATTTGTTCCAGCATTTATCTCAGTGTAAAAAAAGGAGATGAAAGATATGAGCATTTGTCTAGGCGTGTGTGTAGGTGTGTGTGAGGGATTCCCAGTTTGAAAACACAAGGCTTTAGTATTTTTTGTACCCTCTCAGTACCCTCACATCTGTGTGGACTTACAGCAATGATATTAAAGAAGTCATCATCTCCAAGAGTGTCCAGAATGGAGGAAACGGTTTGTCTTGCAATAGTCAGTCTCAGGCCTTTCATGCTGCCACTGACGTCAACCAGGATCACCACATTTTTTGGAGAAGTGGCAGCCTGGATGTACCATTTCCGGTTGCGACAGTCGAAGGCTATGACTCCATGCTCATCTGGTTTCCATTTGATTCCTTAAAGAACATCACAATCAGCTGCAATGGTGGAATAAAAAAAAACTGGCAAGTAGATTTACTCTTTAAACCTATCAAAGTTTAAACCACTCATTTCCTGTTACTGATTAAGACTGTCCCTAAAATAACCATCCTTCTCTTTGAAAAAAAAAAAGGAAATCCTCTGCCTGACAGAGATAGCTCCAAGTACCTTTTGAACAGACTTCTAAAAGCAAATAGATATTGCAACATCAACTCTCTGTGATGTCATACATAGTGATATTTCCTTGCGTAGTTACACTCTCCATACACTACAGGCCCACATTCGTGACTGTGCAGCAAGTATTGAGTATGTTTTCCATCCCAGTGGATCTGCTCGCACTTCTTGATAAGAATTATTTCCAAGATGTCTCCAAACAAAAGTGATTTTGTTGCATGCAGTTTGTCTTACAGGGCCCCTTAACAGAGCACTTCTCTTTTTTTTCCAAGTCAAGACAACACGGAGGACTGTTTCATGAGCAAGTGCCAGTACACTGACGAATTTGCAGAAAGACTAAAGTTGAAAGTTGGTGCTTTTCCACCGCTACAATCTCATGAGTCTGAACCTTAAGCAGCGAGTAAAATTGTCTCCATTGTGTTCACAAATGCATGCGTGTGCTTTAGTGCAAACATTGTGAGTACAGTCACAATAGTTGCTGCAGCTAACACTTCTAAGCTCTATCTCAAGAGCTCTGTAGAGAAAAAAAAATCCAGTCACTGTATCTCACACAAAAAAGCGATGAATTTCACTCATTACCATGCCAATGCAGCCTAGATTGTTTGCAGCTACTGAGAAAAAAGTAGTCAGGCAACATGAATAGTTTTTTTTTTTATGTCTTGACTACAGATGGTTTCTGAATCATTCTGCATTTTTCCACACTTCCCACATCTATTACTGAGCTGTCCGCTGAGTCTGATTCTGGCTCGAGCCTTGATGGAAAGATGTAAGGTGTTGAGGTTATTGACAGGAAATGCTGAGAATAAAGCATTGACGGTGTATTGATAAGTTGAAAACATGCGTATAATAGATAACATAGAGATTAAAGTGGAAACAAAAACAAAATTTGACTAAACTTTTTTTACTGGCCAGGTCATAAGCTGTTCATAGCATCATTTCTGTGGTCACATCCTAGGTTTCAGGGGAAAAACAAGGTGGAAACCAATGAGAAAATGAATATCGTGAGTGTTCTCTTCCCCTGCTGAGTGCAATTATATACTGTTACCCGTAAAGTTGGAATAAAACATTGTTTTTATCCTCTCAATAATTGTAAATACAACTAAAAATAAAAAGGAGGAATGTTCCTGAAAGCACAATTATTCCAACTGCATAGGGAACCGTGTATTTCAGTATCACTGCTCATCTAATCACTGCTGCTATTTATGCTGATGCAACCATCATATTATAGATAAGTTTTAACCTACACTTAATTCAAATATTGCCGTCTTAATTCTCTAATGGGACGACTCTTCTTTGTTTCACTTTTTTAAGCTTTTAAGTAATACAATTCAAATACATTAAATAGATATGAGTGCGACTTTTTTGGAAAACTTGATGGTTTTATTCATTGTACATTAAACAATTTTTCAGCACAAAGCCATGTTTATCTTTAGCTAAATCGAAGCGCCACAGTTTCAACAGTATAAATGACACATACTGTAAATGCCACTGCAAGTGCTGTGAATTAAGAAAGGCTGATTGGGCCAATTTTGATTCAAAACGTTCGGTCTTCCCCTTTCCTTTCTCCTCCAGAGAGACGTCTATTTACAGTATTTTTTTTTTTGTAAACAAAAAACAGATGATTTGCAACCAGAGCAACTAGAAAAACAAGTCAAGAGCTACAGAAACTCATAACAGGCTACCAGTGCAGCTTGAACTGTTCTGAACAATATCATTAGGGATAACCTTTTACATATAACAGACAACCTTTAAAATACCAACTGGGTAAATGAGACTGAATTCACCAATCGCCTTGTCCCCCCGCATTTTTTTTAACTATTTTATTTTTCATTAGATCTGCATTGATGTCAAATATGGCACTCTTGGAAACCATCTCACAGCAGTCTGTTATGGTGAACTTTAATCCTACCAACAGGAGATGAAGTTGAACCATGAATTCAGCCCTTTGGCCAACATCCAGGAATTCAACTGTATTTTCGCGACCATACGGCGCGCCGTGTGGAAAGGCGCACCCTCAGTTTTGTGCATCATTTCTGTATTTAAAAACACACATATGGCGCACCGAACGAAAAGGCGCCGTCTACACACACATATGGTGTGCCGCCTTACAACAACACACACACCGCGCCGCCTTACAACAACAAACACAAGCATACAAGCGTGCGTATTTAAAAATTGAGCGGGAGCAAAACTTAATTTGATTGTACTTTATTTGAGTTATTACATTATTCAAACCCATCAAAATCTTCATCCTCCGTTTCTGCATTAAACAGCTGCGCTAAATCCGTTGTGCCAGTCCCACTTTCCTCGCTGTCAGAGTCACTTTCCGTGCTGTGCGGCCCCTCGGAAATGCCGGCTTTTGCGAAAGCCCGAACAACAGTCCAGCCCAGCAGACACGTCAGCCAACGCATCTACAATCCATCAACAGTAAACGATGGAGCCCACCGACCGAGCGGCAGCCAAGCGGGTTGGTTCCTCTGGCCTTCGGGCCCGCCTCTGCGGCGCAGCTCCCCTGGGAGACGCGTCTCCTTCTCGGTAGCGAGGCCGTCGCCCTGTCCGCTCCAGGTGTCCCGCCACGGAACCCGCCGCCGGCAATCACGGGCAATTCACGCGCCCCCCTTCCCCCTTTAACGTCTCATGGTGGCCTCAATTACGTCCGCCTTACAATAATACAATGGGAGCATTGCGTCATTGGGCGCGCGGTACGTTAAAAAAAAAAAATAAGACGTTTATATGCACCTAATGGTCGCAAAAATACTGTAATCAAAAAAATATTTAAGCCAATTCTGCCAATCAGAAGGGAAATCCTTGTGATTCTCAGCCTCTATTCTGAAACTATTAAGGTAATGTTGTCTGCTTGTTTAGAGGTACCTGAGATTTAGAACCAAGTAAAATTAAATCAATTTCTTGATTTTGTCAGGCAGTGCTGTTGCCATCATCCGGGACAAAACACCAACAGTGTATGAGGCCTAAATAGCACGTTTGTCTTTAGTCACAGGCTGTCATTGCCACAGATTCAGCTTTAACACCACAGCAACTTCACTGCAAAGGCCACTAATCACCCCACATAAACCCTTACATCACACACACACTTACCTGGGTACTGCCTGAAAAAGCCTTTGGCGCTGCCAAAGTATTGCCATATGAGTGATGGGTCTCTCTCAAAGTTATCTACAAACACTTTGTTCAGGGCCTCAGACCAGTACACCCCGTTGACTATTGCAGAGTCTAAAGAATAACATAAGAAAAAACAAGCAGAGACGGGAGAAGAGAAGAGAGAAGAAAAAAAAGATTAGCATTCGTTTTAAAGTGTGGGAGGCTGGGGCTGCTGTCCTCTGCTCATTCAGACATACAGTACGAAATCACACACTGCAGGTCCACCGATCCATATCACAACCTATTCATTACAGAAAGACACTGAGAACATGCACTAAAAAAGATTGAAAAGATGAAAGGGAAGAAAAATCCTGATAGATAACAAAAATTACGACTGGGAAAGACTTTGCTATTGATCTCCACGGAGACATGACAATAACCACAAGATTAAGATAGTGATAACTGAGTTAAGACACAAATCTCAATTTTTTACAATAAATAATAGCAATTAATACACATATATTTTTAAGAGCATTTTTTTGAATTTACATTAAGTACATCAGTGCAGTGCTAAAATACAGAGTGACAGCCCAAATCTTTCAAGCGATTTTATTTATTGTTCAATAAATTGCTGCATGCTTCTGTGTCTGCAGCTCAGGGCACTGGGCTTGTCTCCAGACAATGCACTGTGGCTTTCTGGGCAGTATATGCCCCAACAGATACCAGTTAAAACGTAAAACTATTCAACATTCATCCACCCACTTTCTATACCTGCTTATTACTATTTAAGGTCACGGGGATCTGTGGGAGGGGCATTGGGACACACAGGGCAGAGTTTTAGTCCATCACAGGGCCACATGCAGACAAACAACCACATACACTCACAGTCACTCCTATGGACAATTTAGAGTCACCAATCAGCCTAACATCCAACAATCAATCAACATCCATGCCTTTGGACTGTGGAAGGAAGAAAACCCACTCAAGTATGCAAACTCCATGCATGCAAAAATGCAACAAGGAGGAATATTGAATGAATCCTCCACTGTCATTTCCACAAAGACAATAAAAAAGAATGATGTGGGTTTAATGGTGTATCATTTTATGGATGAAATGATCTGCCTGAGAATTTGTTCATTTTTTTCTGTCATGATGGCTATCTGGCCTCGAAGGGCAGTGCAAATTTATGAGGTTCTACTACATCAGACTTGTGTGTATCTGTAAAAATGTCTATGTTTATCTGTTCAATATGTATGCACAGTGTATGTGAATCAGTGTTTACTTATACAGTAATTCCATCCAAACTGATGTGATATATATATTAGGGCTGGGCGATATGGACCAAAAGTCATATCTCGATATTTTCTAGCTAAATGGCGATACTCGATATATATCTCGATATTTTTTCTGTGCCTTAATTGGGGTTTCCCCCAAAGCATTATAGCATAGCATCTCTGTTAGCTTCATTTTTTTCTGAGGCAAACCCTTAAAAAAACAGTCAGTTTTAATACAAAGCCTCGTGCCAAATGTCACACAGGTACCTTTGTTAACAGAGGTCTGCACAATATCAAAATGTATAAAACAAATGAAATAAAAATAAACTGCCTGCATATATAGAATAAAAATGCTTCTTGAATAAAATAAAACAAATATCCCTTTCCTGCATAACAATTAAATTAAAATACACTGTGCAATTAATACAATGTAGACAGTAACAGGCAGACTTTTCCACTGAGGTTGACAGTTGTGCAAATAACAAAACATTTGTGCAAATCTCAAATAAAACATTCAAGTCAATTTGTCACAAAATAAGCTATATCAAAATCATTTTTTTTAAATCGATATAAACGATATTGTCTCGTACCATATCGTGTTTGAAAATATATCGATATATATTAAAATCTCGATATATCGCCCAGCCCTAATATATATATATATATATATATATATATATATATATATATATATATATATATATAAGCTCCGAGCTTCCAGCTGCTTCCTACTTGGTTTAGAAGCGGGGAAGGCAGGATTGAAGCCGAAAAGGATGAACAGACAGACACAAAATCACACAGCAAGACAGATACACAATACCCTTTACAGAGGAAAAAAAAGACTGCCATGAAGGCACACAGAGCGACGGACAGAAAATTACTGGGACAGACACACAGACAAGTACCTAATGGTCACAGACAAAGAAAAGTAGATAACAGATTCCCCACCACCTTCTATGGTGGCAACATTGTTCTGCCGTCAACGGTCATGCCAATAAGTCATGACTGAATTATTCTTCTGGAAGCTAGCACACTAAAGCCCCCCTCTAGATATTAAACACTCATCCTCCTCCATGGAGTAGAGTGGAGAAGAGGATGGATTTGATCCAGGCTCCATTTACACAACAATACAGTCACTTCTGCTGCAGTCTGAGTGTCTATTACAATCTGAATTCATCATAATGATGACGGAAGTGTGGGTTCTACTTTCCCCATAAACTGTAATTTATATTCATTTCAACTAATACACTACTTACTTCAAACTGATACAAGGTAGCTGTCATTTTTGCATACACCTTCATACATGCATAAGCGCTCAGATTAAAAACCGAGATTGGAACGTGTACGTGTTCAGGCAATTCACTTCATTAGAGTGAGCAATCTTTGAAATTTTAAGTCAGGTTATTCACATTATATGAGTTATTAGGCTTTATCTAATGAAATGAAAGGATAATTTAATAGGAGGAGCAAGAAGGCATGAGGACGGGGCTGAAAGCAAAGAGCACATGGCTATACGTACACGTGGATGTGAACAATTCAGTGAATAGACTTTATAGTGTATCGACCTGCTGCGAGTGGGCGTTTCGCTTCACTGCGTCCATGGTACATGTTGCTGTCATGCTGCCTCATAAAAAAACAATTACATGGGCTGTGTTTTGGTTGCAATGTTCGGTTAGAAGACGGATGCTGGAAGTGGCGTATCCCTCATGCAATCAATCTCTATGGAGCCACAAAGCTGTCCGCTATCATGGACCGAAACTCAAATTCATCAATGTTGACGCCAAACAATTTATGAATTGCAAAGGCTGCAGGCAGCGCTTCAGCGGCAGAAACTGCAGGTACAGATAATAGTGACTGGCTAGGACATGACTCTTACTTTATTTAAAAACGTGTCTGCAAAGCAATGTACTTAACAAGAACAAAAATGAGAGAAAGAAAAAAACAGAATTTCAAGCCCTACACTGACCATATATTGTAGATTAGATCAAGCACTGATTTTCTTTTCTCAGCTCGTACATTCATGATTTCCTACTACGGGTGTGTATTGGCAAGAACCTGATGGTACGATACGTATCCCAAAACATGTATCACGATACAATTACCCGTAACATTGTGCTACATTAAAGTATTTTACTTTGTTAACTTAGTCAAAACACGAGTTGCTGTACATGTACACTGGAGGATACTGATCAGAGGACAAACTGTTGTTTTTAAACAACTGCTCCATTTTACTTACTGTACCTGCATTGCATAGGTGCTTTGTAGATCAAGTTAAAAGAAAAAGCCTTTGCAAACATATTGCATAAGTGCTACTTGGCATTCGCTGAACAAACTGAGGTGAAAAATATGAAGAAAATAAAGTGCAAAATAAAGAACACAAACACTGAAATTGGTAACTAAATGTGTCACTGAACACAGAATATCTAAAATAAGGTGCATTGTTACACACACAAAAATGTGGTATATGTTTTTCCTAATAAATCGATATAAGGATATGACAAATCGATACTTCAATAGCGTGATTAAGGCCACGTTTACACATAGCCGGGTATTTACAAAAACGGATATTTCCCCCTCTACGTTTTGAAAAATACCATAATTTACACATACCCGTATAAATACGCTGTTAAGGCGTGCTATGAGCAGCCAAACCTACAGGCAGCAGTGTAAGGAGAAGCATAAAGTCATGCTAGCCAATCGGAATCCTGGAAAAAAACGTCAACAAATGACAAATTGTAAACACAGGTCGCACACATGACCCTGGTGACGTTTCTGTCGCATAATGTGACGTTCTGAAGCCTAAATGTCTGTTTCCCTCGGTTTACAAGCAAACGTGAAGACAGAGTTTTTGCAAATCTCCACTTTGGCCGGAGTTTTCAGAAATTATCGTTTTTGGTGAGTTTGAGCTTCGTTTTCGTGTAACGTGTAACGAACGGCCAAAACGCATGAAAACACCACCGTTTTTGCCACATGTAAACTGGGCCTAAGTATCTAACGGGGCCTTTCTGTGTGGAGTTTGCATGTTCTCCCCGTGTTCCCTTGGTAGCTACTGTGAGCTACCCTCACAAAAACAAAAACACAGTCCTGGGCTACACATGCCCCCTCTGGCCGACCGGGGCGTCAGATGGGGTGGGGAGGATCTGGCCGGAATAACGTGATCCTTCCACGCGCTATGTCGGGCCGGAGACGCCCCACCCTGTCTGAAAAGAAAATGGATGGATGGATATGTATACAGAATATACACGTGTACTGTATATGTAAAATTGCAGCCATTCTCAAACTATAAGACTATGTACTCACACCATGACTGTACAATCAATTATTTTTCAACACCTGTTTACTTTTAGATACTGTGACCTTTTTGTCCCATCAGACTGCAAATGATTATGAATATGTTACTAGGATGGTTGTAGCAGGATCTTTCCTTTATCCATCATTGTGGTAAATTCAAGTTGAAAATGTAACAAAAATGTAAAAAAAAAAAAATATGAAAGAATCAATAAAAATTTGAGCTAAAAGTGTTGACTTTTAGTCCACAATGCACTCATTTCTGCAATAAATGACATTGGCCACATCGGCACTGTCATACTTCCACTGCAGCACCATTCTTTATTTACTTGATGCTGAGAAATGTAACGGTTATCCACTGCCATGAAAAAACCAGTGATTCATCTCAGAGCTTTTCAAATTCAGTGATCAGTGCTTTCTTACAAAACAGATTATTTTGTGGACCCCACCATTCCCACCAGGTCCTATAGATTCCTGCACATGCTTCCCATGCACTCCTTGATCCGGGCAACATTTGGTTGAATTCTCCAATAACTGAACTCATGTTGCTGCTCCTATTTTGGATGACTTTGTAGAAATGTTGAGAAAGAACTAGTTGATGTAATGAGGCGCTCGTCCAGCAGCCTGGAAACTAGGCCAGGCTTACCTCATTTCTGTTGCACACCCGCATGCATGTAATTATTTTCTGAAGGATTTAATTTGGTTCTATTCTTTTCTTTAATTTGGAAACACCCCTCAGGCCTATTTTTGTGTTTCAGTTCAGCATCCTGATCTTTATTTATTTATTTTAATAATTAAATATAGTTTTACCGGTTTCCACTTTCATGTCACTGCCTCTTTCCCCTGGCTGAGCTAGATTATAACAAAAATTATTGGGAGACCAATTTCAAACTGAAATTAGGCTTTTCTACATAGTATAACCACTCTGACTTTTTACGGCTGCAAAATCTGAACTCAGAATAATTAAAATTGGCATGAAGCCATTTAGCTTTCCAGAGCTGCGGAAACTAGACATTGTTGATTGTTTTTCCATGTTTTCACCAGCACTTCCAGCCCGACACCTAAACTAATACTCCACCTAGGGTTTCCAGTACAATTCTATTTTCTGACAGGCTGTAAGCAAGGGACACCCATTAGAATATTAATTACATTTGATTACTACTGTGCTTGCAAAATATGAAGAAATTAGAAATTCTATATTGGGAAGATGGAGACTATTTAAGTAATAATGCTCGCAAATCTTATGAAGCAATCATTTACAATGATCTAAGTCAATTGTGCAAACTATTGGAATTTCACAAAAAGAAAAGCTCAAACAAAAATAATTTAATATTAATAGTTTTTTTTGTTTGTTTGTTTTTTAAAATACAGAAATTCCTTATTTTCACTTATGTGAAGGAGGATGGGAGTGAATGGTGTCCACTGATTCCCATTCACAAGAACATGGGAACAACACCCAAAATATTTTTTTTCAAAACTGCTTTCACTTCCAAACTTTGCTATGACTTACAATTCTTCTTTCTGTACTTCACCATAACATGCAAGTGATAAAGGTTAGGTGTTCAAAACAGACAGTAAGGGTTAATATCCATGGTCTTTGCACCCCACCAATGAGCTCCCTGAAGTCCCAGCCAATCATCACCACCTTTGTACAAAGCCAACAGGTCTAAACTTCTCAAAGCTGTGCGTGTATGACTGTGTGGACAATGAGTACAGCAGTCCACTCATTTGCCTCTAAATCAAATCTCAATTTGTCCTTCTCTCTTTGTGTCATTCTGCCATCCTTACTTTGCTTGCACTTTCATTCAGTTTGCTTCACCTACAGTACTCCCCTCCTGTCACTCTTACTTGCTTTTTCTAATTTTTTCTCCCTTGCTGCAATTAATCGGTTGGTCGGACCCTCCATCAGTCTGATTTAACCTACTTTCTTTCTCATCTACTTTGTCTCTCCATGTTCTCTCTGTAGCCGGTAGCTGGGTTAAGCCAACATGACATTCCCTCTGTCCACAGAGCATTGTAACAAGGCTTCGACTTCCCTAGTTGGATTTGAGTGGATGGTAGATCAGGAAAAGTCTAATTATTTAACTGCTAATTAAGTTAATGTGTGGTAGGGATGATTCAAAAAGTTACAGTTAATGAAGTCAAATCCATATCCGGACATAGCTAGAATATGTGAATTTTTAAACTGAGACTTCATTGTTGGACTAGAATTTATTAGCTCATTTCTACTTTGTTAAAGTATTATCTGTGAACAAATTTCAGAAAAATTACAATTACATCCATCCCATCGATCCCTCCATTAACTTTCACATTTCCAGCTTTGGGTTATGGGGGCAGCAACCTTAGCGAAGAGGGCCAGACCCCCCTCTCCTTAGCCTTCACACCCCACTCTTCCAGAAGGGTATTAGAAATTCTCTTTTTAGCATATACTAGGTCTGCACTAGGGCTTCCTCCTGGTTATGCATGCCCTAAACACCATCTTAGGGTGTTTAAGGCATAAACAGCTGCTTGAACCACCTCAGCTGGCTCTGCTCTATATTGAGGACCAGCTACCCCACTCCGAGTCCCTTCCAGATAAGGATACTACAAGGATCACCATTAATTCAGACCCACACCCTGAAACATCAATACTGGACCAAGAAATGTTTGAAGAGATTTTTTTATTTTTTTTATTTTAAGGATAGATAAAAGAGCTCTGGGCCAAAGCAGGCGAGCAGGCTGTTTCATGCGCTGGTAAACGGTAGAAACAGTGCCCGATAGCTGTTTTGTACCGGGAATATTAGAATAGGGGGAACAAATCAAGCTTTTTGGTGGTTTCCCAAAGATGCAGAGAGGCGGGATGAATGGATTTATCCCATAAAATGGACCAAAACAGCTGACACATGAGAGAAGCTGTCAAGGCTCCAAGCACAACACCATCCTCTCTGACCACTGTCCATGCCCTCAACTGAGGGTCATTTAGTCTTTGTGAGTGACTAACAATTTATCCAGCGAAAATCCACGGTAACATCTGATTCTAATGAACATGCAGATGACATTAGCCTGCACTGACTGTGTTGGTGTTGTGCCTTTATTTAGCGCATTTGTTAATTAAATGAATGAAGTGCCACTTACCCCTCTAGTAATGATAAAATAACCCTTTGCTGACAGAGTCCAAAGGTGAATTTTGTTCACAAATCCAGAACATAACGTCCATTTATACCCCTGCAGGCTTTTGTCATTTTAAAGAGAATACCCGGATCAGGACGAAGGTGATCAGGTAGTCGTAGATGTCGGGATATTGGAGGTCTGGCAGTTGCGTTGCAGTTTCAATGATTTAAAAAAACTACTCCTGGAGCTTTGTAAGGTTCAGTAATATTTAGTCTTTCAAAATTAGCAGCATCATTTTCTTTATCTTTTGGGTTTAAATGCATGGAAAACTCAGACGCTCTGAAGTCCATGATTATGCCTTGACGTGTGACGTGATCGAGTTTCCTTTCCTGCCAACATGGCGCTGAAAACAAAAAAGGTCACGTAGGTCCAGAGCTCTATAACTGACACCAGACAGACAGTCCTTATAGCAGACTTACAGTATAGCAGTCATTGATAAGGAGAGTGCTAAATTAGTTTATTTGTCTAATGATCAAGTGTGAAAATATTATCAATGGCCAAAACGCAAAAGCTCCTTTCTGCAAAATGATTAAATGGAGGGAATATATTCTAATCTCAACTTTGCAATTCATCAATACTTCGTCAGTCCTGTAAAATTTAAATAATATTGTCCATAAACAGTGTAAACATGGGTATCCATTATAAAATATAATTGTTCGAGAAAACAAGTTGTTGATTCTTTTTGTTCTCTAGGGAGAGTGCGTTTTTCAGATAGGAGGTTTTGTCTTTCGGACATCCGGAATGTTTTTTTTTTTTCCTCCTTTCCTTTATTTGTAACTTAGGTGCCTTAATTTTATGAACAATAATACGATAAGCTGTGAAAGAGAAAGAAAAAGTTCTTATTCAATTGTGATGTTTTTCCTATCATCAATATTTCATATTGTATTTTTTCACGATAAAATACATTTTGTGGATTATAATTTGTAATAATAATTGTGCATGGAAATAAAAACTATTTCTAATAGAATGCAAACCAACAGTTTCACATGCATTTGTAACCTTTTCTGAAGCGTGTTTACGGGGGGGGGGGCATACCTTTGTTGTACATGTTGGTTGGTACCTGGACCACGCTGAGGCTGAGGTTGACTGATAGGTTGTTAAAATGGTCATTGGGTTGCAGGATGAACTCTCCTCCCAGCTCTACATTGTTCCCCTTTTCATCAACCTCATTGATCAGCACAGCATTGAAGTATTCATACTGGAAAGAGAAAAAAAACAGAGATAAAGAGATGAAACCATCTGAATACAGCTAAAGCTTGACCTTACATCCTTAAAAACTTGACGGGCAGAATGAACTTGCTGAGTCATGCTGTCAATATATAGAAGGACCTGGCCACTTAAGTGCTGACTCAGAGCGGCTTGCATATTAAGGTAACCTGAATACTTGGATCATCCCAGGACACACGTTGTTGCACAAGAGAGCTGCTGAGTGGACAACTCTAACTTCAAACCTCCAAACACTCCCTTCCTAGCAAGATGCTGTGAGAGATGCTCTGCTTACAAACTATTCTTGGCGCAGCACATACTGGAGAGAGCATTAATAAATCATAACGCTAGACAAATATAGAGCACATTACTCCCTGTCTCCCAAAGGCACTGTACAGGGCAATGCCCGCAAAAGCCACAATTGATGGAGAGCATTAGACAAGACACAGATAAAAATAGTCAAGCTATTAAAAGAAATGCAAAATTGTTCAATGTGTAGTTTTTGTGTTCGCACAAAACTAAACAACATGGAAACATGTTCACCTTTTGTATTTCAGGTTTGCAAGCGCAAGTTGCAATTATGATCACAGTAAACCCAAATCACACTTTCAGTCCAGCAGGATGTATAGGCTATATCTGTCCAGTATATTTTATATTGTGTTTGTTTCTGGGATTATTCAGTGTGGCACGAAACTCTTCATAATAAATTAAATAATTATCACATGTAAAGTCACTACATTTACACATTCACACTCATACTTAAAGGAGCCGTCTGTAAGAAATGGCCAAAACTGGTACTGCAGTCACTTTCAAAATATTGTTGAGCGGCGTGTACCCTCCCCCTCCTCCCCCCGACCAGAGGTTGCCAGGTAGGCTGCAGAATGCAGCAGGAACGTAGGCTGCCATGGCTGCGATAATTAGAGCCGAGCTGGCAACCCGGATGCCGAAACAATACTGACTTGGTGATTGGGAGATAGGTGGAGGGTGGAGCTTCAGGCCAAAACAAAAAATGATAACATAAACATCAGTTGAGGGCTGCAACTCCTCTTTTTAAACTGGAATATCCTGGCTTGAGGGCTGTTGTCAGTGACATAAGTATTTGAAATTAACATGATTTTTAAATGTCTGTTGACATATCGGAGTCATTTTATGATTCGTTTTATTATTGCTCTTACATACAGCTCCTTTAAGTTTAAGCTTACCAGGTCCATTTCATGGGGAGGCGGGGGGTCTTGCTCCAATTAAGGATATTGAGGTGTAAAATTCAAATGGTTGGAATTTCACACTTCAATATTTTCCCTTTTCTACAGTAAAAATATTTGAAATTGAGTATGTGTGTAGTCATTTTAGATAGTTATGGGAGTAATTCCCAGAGATTATGAAAAAGTACATGTCCACAGTCTCTCACACAGAGTACCTTAAGCAGAAAAGGTGATTCGCCTTTTTAATAGAGTCAAATGTTTGGAATTTGACACTTAAATATTTCCACTTTTCTGCAGTAAATGTGTTTGAAGTGAAGTATGTGTGTAGTCAACTTTGTCCTGAAGATGGGTATGGGAGTAATTCCCACAGATTATGGAGCATTTTTACAGTTTCTCATATATAGTACTTCAAGCGAAAAAAAAAAAAAGCATTCAGCCTTTTTAATAATTTCAACTATTTGCATATAACCATTTCTCCTCTTTTCTAAAGTTAAAGCGTGTAAAAATGAGGCTGCGGGTAATCGACTAAATCCTGAAAAGAAGTATGGGACTTACTTAGTAGATATTATGGAGAAATACATTTCTATAGTACATCATGCAGAATTAGGCTTTTGACCTTTTTAAACCAAGTAAAATATTTGAATTTCATATTTCCATTCCTCCTATTCTTTACAGTATAAATGCTCTAAAATGCGGGCGTCAGTAGTAATTTTTTTCTTAAAGTGAAATCTGGTTGTGATTTCTAGTGATAATTGTTGTGCAACTCATAGGTAGCTTGGCTGTCCAGTTATCAAGGCTAATGATAATTCTATTAAAGAATTATTAATAATTAATAAAGTTGACTATTTATCAAATTGTATTATCAAAAATGATAATTCTCGTAGGGGCACCACCGCCGGGGCCTTACTTCCGGTGGGATTCGATAACTAACAGCAGAAAATCAGTCTCATTATGATTTGAATTATCCTGCAGAACAGCAAATCTTACAGAATAACAGTGAAGGCGTGATATCCGAACACTAGGCTCTGCTTAAACAAATCAATTTGTGACCAAATCTTGCATGAAATAACACAACCAATCATAAAGAAATCAATCAGAATTTATTTACATACGGGTGTCAAAAGATGATAAACGCAACACCCAAATAAACCTGATGGCAGAAATGGCTTAAGTATCCATAAAACAATTAATTAACTAGAAAAACAACAATCAATAAAATGAAACATAAACGTTAAATGCATGGAATGAAAAAAAAAGAAGAAATCAAGCAATAATAACGAAGATACAGAACATCTACAGTTCAACGGGGCTCCTGTGGTCTTTTAAAGATGGACGCGCCCTCTGGGCCACGTGCAATCGGACCGGATGGCGAACGCAGCATTTAAAACGTGCCTACGGCAGAAAACAACGACTACCAAATAATCAAACATGAATGACTAGCAGAAAGTAGTGACTACAAATGAATGAAAACAGTCCTTATAATGATGGTGGTGTAATCTCAGCTCTGAACACAGATTTAGCTCTGTAACACTCCCAGTTAAACTCATACACCCAGGTCTCAAAACCTCACGCCTCCTCGGGTCTCCGGGTGCCGATCAGGGGTTCCTGCCGGGTCTTTGGTCGGAGTCCGATCCCAGAGAGTCCTCCCGCCTCTCCCGCTCCTCCTCCTGACTCTGGAATCACGAGAGGACGGGGGTACAGCTGAAGCAGCCGGCGCTCCAGCCGCGGTCCGGAGGCTATCACGTCGTCTCGGGGGCGCGCGGGGCCAGTCTACTTCTTCTGAGTGCTGGTGCCCGTCGGCCTGAGCGCGTGGCCCCGGGACGGGCGGCGAGATGCGTCTCGGTTCTGCGCGGGGCAGGCTGTCCACAGGTCCTTTCAGGTGAAGTTTAAGAGCAGAGAGAGAGAAGTTAGGAAAGAGGAACGGGTCTCACCCTGGGCCGGGGCCGAGCTTCGGAGCGGCTTCCCCCCCCTTTCCAGCTCCCAGGGACCGGGGACACGTGAAGCAGGACTCTGGATGAAAAGTTGAGACCGGGAGCTGATGGGGGCGGCTCCGTGCACCGCGGCTTCAACGGGCTGCAGGTCCACCGGAGCGGCCCGATGGGGCCTTACACCTCCCCCCAGCCGGGGGGAGAAAGGGAGATGGGATCTTGGCCCAGAGCCAAACGATCCAGCTCGGATGAGAGGGTGATCGGAAGAGAGGAGAAAAAGAAGAAGCAGCGGCAGGGGTTTTGATCCTACGCGCGCTGCAGTGACGTCATCGGTGCCTCATTGCGATTGGATGCGCGCGCTTTCAGGCGCCGCCCCATCCCGCAAGGCATGCTGGGATTGTGGTTCATGACACGGTCGCCATTTTATGAGGCACATTAAAGCCAGTTCCAGGCTGGGGGGGTTGCTGGTAGGTTTTGTGTCTGTCCAAAGAGGCCTGGTTTTAGGGCTCCGCTGCTTCCCGACCCCTGCTTAGGTGTCATAAAACCCCAAGGAAGTCTGTTTTCCCTGGCAGAAACCCTGCTGGGTCCTTGTTTTGATCTCCGGCCATGCAGTGGGGTCGTAAACGGACTATCTCGACCCAGGCCGAGATAACCAGGAGTTAGCAGCAGGGGGTCGCAGGACTTCAGGAAGAAGGGGCAAAGTCTGGTTTTACAGGTCCTCAAAATCACAAAATATTCATACATTTATAAATCCAGATTTCACATGGGCGACGCACAACATCCCCCCTTCGAATCGAAAACCGGAATGCAGGGTCTGGTTGTCGAATCTAACAACGGTGCACCAGTCCATGTGGTCATAAACTCTGGTTGGGGGCGTGAGGCTAGCCTGGTTAGTCCACTAGGCGAGCAATGCACAAAAATATGAAAAGAAAAACATATTCAAAGCAATAACATCATTCATTTACCTAACACAGTGATATCACTCTTAAAGTGCGGTAGATGAAAGATAAAAGGAGGGGTTAGTTAGGTTTCAGTATGTACACTGTACCTAAAATCAAAAACCAACAATTTAACCACTCTTTGATTAATTGCTAGGCGACAAAAACACACAAATTAACTTATGTCGGCTATGCAAGCCTGGAAATTGTGTGTAGGCGTGAATTTTTTTTTTTTAACGCCCCAAAGTATCCTACCCCCCTTTCAGGTGTGGAGCGGGCTTCCACTTCTGGGTCAGAAAAATTGTGAGGGGGCCGCTGCATACAAGGTAATGCAGCTGTTCAGTGTTCTTTCGCTAAAAAAAAAAAGGTCAAACGTGGGACCCCCCTCGCTCTGAGGTACGGCGTCTGCGCCTTGGTTGTTAATCGTGATCTGTTCTCCTCTGGTTTACTTTAAGAAGACGCTGAGCTGCTTCTTCAGCGTCAGTAACAGTGAAAACTGGGAAGGGCCGCAGCTCCTTTCGGGTAATTAATTTTTGGCTTACTCATGGTGGCGTCTGACCAGGGGGCTCAGGGGATGAGATGACCGGGCTCACCACTTTTGGGTCCAGCCTAAGAACAGACTTGCCTGTCGGTCGATCTCTATCAGCCTGCATGTCCACCTCTGCTGGTTCTCCGTCCACTGCGATGAGCTCTCTGCCATTAATAACCACACCTCAGCTCACGGTCCAGACACCAGCGCTTCGCTTGGGATTCTGGCAAGAGATTACACTTATTAACGAAGTCAGCTCACGTTATCACCCAGATTAGAAGAAATTAAACCGATAACAAACCCTGAGAGACTGGGGTATTGGTTATAACCTTAGAAGCAAGAACCAACTGAAAGGAATTAATAAAGTGAATAAAAAGGGAGGAATCTTTAAATAACTTTAAATTAAAGATTCAACTTAAAACACAGTAGAGATTAATCTGAGAAGATTAATAACTCACATGGGGTAATCAGCAACAGTTCAATTAATAGAATTAAAGAAATTAAGTCAACCATTACCTTCAGTTAAGTATGGTTGCAAAAGGGGATTAATCAGAGATTAATAAAATAGTGATCCCTCAATAAAAGTTCAGGTTAATAAAAATCAGGAACTTACAGCGAGCCAACCATTAGTTTCCATGGAACCTGGTTGCAAGAGGAAATTACTCAAACAGATTCACAAAAATTGAGTGATAGACAAAGTTCAGGTTAATAAAATTAACAGAACTTAAAGCAAACCCAACCATTACCTTCAGTGAAGTAAGGTTGCAGAGGAAATCAATCACAAGATTAATAATCGTGTGATGAAAAATAAAAGTTCAAACTAATAAAATTAAAGAACTTAACAAAGCAACCAACCCTTAGTGAAGCGAGGTTGCCATTAACAGGTTTTAAAATAACCGTAGGAATCAGATAATGAGAGGGGAATAAAAATAAAAATATTTTCTTTCCCGATCAAAATTAATGTTCTGTTATTTCATACAACTTGGTCACAAATATCGTTTCGAGAGAGCCTCACACGGGGCACCATTTATGTTGTGCAACTCATAGGTAGCTTGGCTGTCCAGTTATCAAGGCTAATGATAATTCTATTAAAGAATTATTAATAATTAATAAAGTTGACTATTTATCAAATTGTATTATCAAAAATGATAATTCTCGTAGGGGCACCACCGCCGGGGCCTTACTTCCGGTGGGATTCGATAACTAACAGCAGAAAATCAGTCTCATTATGATTTGAATTATCCTGCAGAACAGCAAATCTTACAGAATAACAGTGAAGGCGTGATATCCGAACACTAGGCTCTGCTTAAACAAATCAATTTGTGACCAAATCTTGCATGAAATAACACAACCAATCATAAAGAAATCAATCAGAATTTATTTACATACGGGTGTCAAAAGATGATAAACGCAACACCCAAATAAACCTGATGGCAGAAATGGCTTAAGTATCCATAAAACAATTAATTAACTAGAAAAACAACAATCAATAAAATGAAACATAAACGTTAAATGCATGGAATGAAAAAAAAAGAAGAAATCAAGCAATAATAACGAAGATACAGAACATCTACAGTTCAACGGGGCTCCTGTGGTCTTTTAAAGATGGACGCGCCCTCTGGGCCACGTGCAATCGGACCGGATGGCGAACGCAGCATTTAAAACGTGCCTACGGCAGAAAACAACGACTACCAAATAATCAAACATGAATGACTAGCAGAAAGTAGTGACTACAAATGAATGAAAACAGTCCTTATAATGATGGTGGTGTAATCTCAGCTCTGAACACAGATTTAGCTCTGTAACACTCCCAGTTAAACTCATACACCCAGGTCTCAAAACCTCACGCCTCCTCGGGTCTCCGGGTGCCGATCAGGGGTTCCTGCCGGGTCTTTGGTCGGAGTCCGATCCCAGAGAGTCCTCCCGCCTCTCCCGCTCCTCCTCCTGACTCTGGAATCACGAGAGGACGGGGGTACAGCTGAAGCAGCCGGCGCTCCAGCCGCGGTCCGGAGGCTATCACGTCGTCTCGGGGGCGCGCGGGGCCAGTCTACTTCTTCTGAGTGCTGGTGCCCGTCGGCCTGAGCGCGTGGCCCCGGGACGGGCGGCGAGATGCGTCTCGGTTCTGCGCGGGGCAGGCTGTCCACAGGTCCTTTCAGGTGAAGTTTAAGAGCAGAGAGAGAGAAGTTAGGAAAGAGGAACGGGTCTCACCCTGGGCCGGGGCCGAGCTTCGGAGCGGCTTCCCCCCCCTTTCCAGCTCCCAGGGACCGGGGACACGTGAAGCAGGACTCTGGATGAAAAGTTGAGACCGGGAGCTGATGGGGGCGGCTCCGTGCACCGCGGCTTCAACGGGCTGCAGGTCCACCGGAGCGGCCCGATGGGGCCTTACACCTCCCCCCAGCCGGGGGGAGAAAGGGAGATGGGATCTTGGCCCAGAGCCAAACGATCCAGCTCGGATGAGAGGGTGATCGGAAGAGAGGAGAAAAAGAAGAAGCAGCGGCAGGGGTTTTGATCCTACGCGCGCTGCAGTGACGTCATCGGTGCCTCATTGCGATTGGATGCGCGCGCTTTCAGGCGCCGCCCCATCCCGCAAGGCATGCTGGGATTGTGGTTCATGACACGGTCGCCATTTTATGAGGCACATTAAAGCCAGTTCCAGGCTGGGGGGGTTGCTGGTAGGTTTTGTGTCTGTCCAAAGAGGCCTGGTTTTAGGGCTCCGCTGCTTCCCGACCCCTGCTTAGGTGTCATAAAACCCCAAGGAAGTCTGTTTTCCCTGGCAGAAACCCTGCTGGGTCCTTGTTTTGATCTCCGGCCATGCAGTGGGGTCGTAAACGGACTATCTCGACCCAGGCCGAGATAACCAGGAGTTAGCAGCAGGGGGTCGCAGGACTTCAGGAAGAAGGGGCAAAGTCTGGTTTTACAGGTCCTCAAAATCACAAAATATTCATACATTTATAAATCCAGATTTCACATGGGCGACGCACAACATAATGAATAAATACATTTCCACAGAACCACAAAAACAGTATGTGATGCAAAGTACCCACTGGACCCTTATAATCAAGTAAGTAGGAACTAGGAATTGAGTTTTTTACCTTAATCTCTCAAATTTTCTACAGCAAGTGTTCGGTATTTCTTGGGTGCGTTGAGCATTTATTCCTGAACTTCATTGACAGTCATTGTCAGAGATTATGGAGAAATAGAAATAGTAATAAATGATTAAGTGATTTTACCACGTCTGAAACATCATACGTTGGGCATTTCATAACTTGTGGATATACTCCTGAACCCAAATCAGCTATCAACCAATTTTATAATTAATGTACAGACTTATAACTGATCAACACCAGGATATACATTTTCTTTTTTTTAAACTTTTGTCAGATGATTTTGTTTTAAAATCATATTTTGAAAACCGGCGGTTGTATTTGAGCCGTGATCACTCAGTTCCGCTAAAGATTGGAATGCACACGAAATTTAGGAGCGGCTGATTTGACCACGTGAGTACAAATGACAGCTGGCTTGACCGCAGTTGATCTTCCACGGTGAAAAAGCAGGAAACTTCATCGGTGGAATGGAAATGAGTACAATTGCCAAATTATTCTGGCTCCACATGCATTTGCAAGGGTGTTAATGATGTTGTCATTGTTGAGGAGTGCTGCAACCAGATTTCTTGCTGACTCAATGTATTTTTGTTTGTAATATTTGAAAGTGATGTCAACGTCACCATATCTTTGTCATCAAACAATTCAAATTGTCCTTTGCAGTTGCACCTAAAATGTAATTCATTGTGTTAACACTTACTTCATAGGGCTATTTCCTCTTTGTGTCAAAAAATGCACTCACCTCAACACTTTAGCTCCTCCATTCTAGCAACAATAACTTTCAGTTGAGTGAATCTTCTCAGGTCCTCCTGAGAAGCACCACCATCCCCTCAGCACGGTGCAAAACCAAGATAAAGCCAACAATTAGGCTAGAAAGCCTTGTGTCTATCAATGTAATTAATCAGGCCTGATTACACTTAATAGCCTTTTACCAAGGAGAGAGTCGCCATTTCAAGGTGAGACAGCACCTTGTTGCATACTTTAGCTTATGCTTTTGCTCACCGTCCTCACTGGTCCTTCTTTTTATCATCACATGCACATAAAACGTAAAAAGAAAAAGAAGGCAAAGCTGTTTTGTTAGTTTACAGACAAACAATGCTGTTGAATTTTACTCTGGCATTTTGGACAATTTATTACAATTTTAAGGCTTCACGGTAGTTAGGGCACTTTAAGAGAGAAATCTTCTTTAACTCTTGTGCCACAAGTTTGTCCTTTTTATTTTTTGATTTGGTGAACATCAAGGCTTAAAAGTTGGGCATCCAAGAGGCAGGTGGCTTAGCAAAGACCCACAAACTCCAAGCATTGATTATTAGGCATGTGTTGAAAAAAAATAGATTTTCCGATTCTAAATGGATTCTCTTATTAATTCCTAAAAAAAGTAGTCACGTCATTTAATTCACACGTGCGCGTGGTGTGAAACTATCAAACAATGAACATGGCGTCGAAGAGCAGCGGTAGCGTTAACAAAGCACTGGTTTTTAAAACTCCCGAACTAGTTGAAGTTTTCTTTGGAGAAAATGCTGAAAGAGGGGTCACTAAAAGCTGGGGACACTGCACACTTCTCTGCCGCTCCCGCCCCCGCTGCCCTCATGAACATAACAAACATGTTGAAGCAGCCGCCAGAGAAACCAGCAGAAGCTACAGAACCACAGTTTACTCCGTACAGACGGCGGGCTGAGCAGCACTGTTAAGGCTGGAAATTACTTGCTGTTTGAGCCTGTGTTTATGCTGCCATATGCGTTTGCGTCCGTTTGCACAGACAACCAGCTGCGTTAAGAAACAGACCTCGCTCGCGCACCACGCGAGGAGAGCGTGTCGTACTGTAATACAAAATTATGATTCCACCTACTACAGACGTCGCCGTTAAAGTACGTGATCTTTCTTTGCACGTATCCTTCCATCTCCAGTCAACTGTGTGCTGGCAAAACTTGCAGATCATTGAATCGCCAGACACGTTACACACAGACACGGACACACTCATACATATTCATACACACCCCCAACCGTGCACAACCAGTGTTCAGTGTTTTGGATATTTCAGCTTAAATTTCAAAATGTTATATAAGTTCATCGAAGTTCATATTATCTATATTGTTTTTTTTTTTTTTGCTGTTATCGGACACACGGTTTGTCGTGACATACCTGAAAAATGCCTGATGCTTCATGGCAAGCTGTGTGTCTGGTGACAGAATAAATTAGACAAGCTAAAATTATGTGTGTTATACATCAAAATGTGCGGCTCCATCTTGCGACGACACGCATTACTTTTCTCAGTCAAAAGCGTTACCATGACGACGCTAAACGCCAAAAAGCGCGCCTCCTCTTCATCTGATTGGTCCATATTTGATAGTTCAACAAAAGTCACCAAATTTGGCACGCAAGTCAGGCCTGGCGATAAATTTAATATTTTATGGTTTGCATTAATGGGTGTAGCCTAACGGCTCAACAGCGCCCCCTGGAAAACTTCGTGTCTCAAGCCCCACAATACGGTTTGACGTACATGCACAAAAATCGGTACCCACCTGTATCATGTCGCAACTTAAAGAAAAGTCTCTTGGCGCCATGGCCGAAACAGAACAGGAAGTCGGCCATTTTCAATTAATCGTGTAATTTTGGCATAATTTATGCCATTCCTTCGGCAGTAAATACGGCCCGAACCGTAACGTGCACCCAGGTGTGTTATACATCAAAATGTGCGACTCCATCCTGCGACAATGCGCATTACTTTTCTCTTTCAAAAGCGTTACCGTGGCGATGCTAGATGGCAAAAAGCGAGCCCCCCCCTTCATCTGATTGGTCCATATTTGATGGTTCCCCAAAAGTCACCAAATTTTGCACGGAAGCCAGGTCTGGCAAAAAATTTGGTGTTTCATGGTTTGCATTAATGGGCGTGGCAACATGGCTCAACAGCGCCCCCTACAAAAATTTTCTCTGCCATAACTTTTGAATGGTTTGACATAGAGAGTCGTGGGTGGTGTCATCTGACTCAGTTTTGAGGACTTGACCTTCATTGACATGAATTAGCCCCGCCCCTTCTTCTGATTGGTCAATATGTGATGCTTCCAATTTTCTGCAATAACTTTTGAATGGTTTGACATAAAGACTCGTGGGTGGTGTCATCAGACATGGTTTTGAGTCCTTGACCATAATTGGTGCAAGTTAGCCCCGCCCCTTCTTCTGATTGGTCGATATTTCATAGTTCCTATTTTCTGCCATAACTTTTGAATGGTTTTACATAGAAAGTCGTGGGTGGTGTCATTTCTCATATGCTTATGGGGGGCGGTGGCCATGAGTGCAAGGGCCCGTTCATCGCTGCTTGCAGCTTTAATTGTAATTATATTTCAAGATACCATTGAAACATCTGACAAAAACAATTAAAAACAATGAACCAGCAAAGTTTTTTAAAACCAATACTTGTGCCATTCAAAAAAACATCTGGCCACAGCTGTACTCAGTCTTTAGTTTACCACTGATAAATCTGACCACTGCAGAGCCATCTGAGTATTTCTGGAAATGACAGAACTTGACTTGTACAAGAACTGAGGTGGTGAGAGTACAGTCCCCTGTGGTGCTCCTGGGGTGCTGACCACCTGGTACGATACATAACCATTCAGTCTTACAAACTGTGGTCAGTTCGGTGGGTAGTCAAAAGTCCACCTGAAAGAAGAGGCATCCACCTGTATGAGCTGGAGTTTCTTTCAGAGTAAAAAAGGCTGAATTGTCTCAAATGCGAATGAGAAATCAAAGAACATGATCCTCACAGCGCTGTCTGCTTTGTACTGACAGTATATTGGCTGGAGTAGGTGTATGATGGCATTGTCAACTTAAACCCCATGACAATAAAAAACTGCAGTGAGTCCTGAAAGGTGCTTGTTAGCTTATGTGGGCCAATAAAAGTCTCTGCAGGACTTCCAACATGTGTGATGTTAGGGGTCTATACTCATTAAGGACAAATGAATGAGAACTCTTCTACAGCACTGGAACCTTCTCCTGGGTCAGGCTATGGTTGAATAGCTGCTGCAGAATTCCACTTTAATTCCATTTAAGTTGTTCTTTGTACACTCTTCTGTAATTCCCTTTCCTCCTCCCTTGAGGCTCTGTTTTTTTCTTGTTAAGCATTTCTTTCAGGTCACTGGATATCAAGCATGAAGGCGCTTGTACCTTTCTGACCAACCCTTGTCATTGAGAAACTGTTTCAGATTTGGTGCTTAAATCAGTAACACTTTGATCACATAGTCAAAAACACCCAGGAAAGACAACACTCTCCCACGCATCTGGAGATATATTTTCAGATCTCAGAAACTGAGAAAGTCACACTAAAACAAAACTGAAGTGCTTATCTATGGACAATTTAACATCATTGTTTATGACCTGAAGTCATCATCTTATTGTATGTAAAGGACACCTTCACCCAGATACAATCCTAACACCGCCTCAGTTTCTACTCTCTGGTCATACCAAAAAAAGCACTAGACAGGTTAACAGTTAAAACAATGTAGTTGGGGGTTTTTATGCAACTTTATACAATTTCATATTTATTTGCATCTAGCATTAGAACCTTTTTTTGCCAAAAATTTAAACTTAAACTGGCATTGTCAGACTGCTGTATAACATTTTCTCCCACAAATTTCACAATGGGGTTAAAGTCTGAAGTCTGTGGTTGCCAATCTACAGTATGTGCAAAAATGTTCTTATCCTACCCGAAGGATAAGGTTTAACTGTTTGAGTTTAATGGTTCTAAATATTGAATAGATAGACTTTGTCAATCAGTATATTCAGGTCATCAGTTGATTTAATGTCTTAGACACATACCATTGAAACCTGACCAACCAAAGCAACTCCAGATTATTAGTCTCCCCACAGGCCGGTGCAATAGTCAGATGATGGGTACACCATGATTCTCAAACATGATAAATCTGGATTCAATGTTTATGTGCCCTGTCATATAGAAGCATTTGATTAGGTTATAAGAACCAGTTTCTTGTACTTCTGTAATTCCCAGTACACTGACTTCTGTTTTCATTGTCTGTGTGAAATGACAGTTGAATTTCTTTCTCTTTTAACATTTAGGTGTTTTTGTTGGATGCACAGTGATCAATGATTTGACTCTTTTGAAACGGAGTAACAATATTTCCATGATCACTGGAAATGTCTTAAAAGAGGAATTATTAAGCTATTTTATGGCTTTGTTATTTTTTTATTATTATTATTTCGATCTCCTTTGGGGCAACTAGACACTACTGGCCACATACTGTATGTAATTGTGGCCAGTAGTGTCAAAATCAAGTGGTCAACTACTTTCCCTTTCTCTGCTTTTCTCCTATTTTCTGCAGCACAGTTAACACAGTCTATGCAGTCTTCTCCTCGCCCTTTCCCCCCGCTCCCTCGCCAACCGCCCACGCCACTCCATTGTGATTGGTCCCATTCTCGAAGACAGACACACCTTTTGCAAGTTAGACCAAGACGTCAGCCTACCAAAAGTAGCACAAAAACTCGATAAAAATCAATTTGTGAAAAGCTTATCAAGACTGCCCACAAGCGTTACTTCAGGATGCACAAACCATCTTTATGCAGATCAACAGCACCTGCAGCATGTAAGGCCCAACTGTCTCTTCACATGCACCTCTTTTGAGTTCACTTATTCTCTTTCTTAACATTTTTCCCATTTCTTATCCAGATTCAACCTGTTAATTTCCACCTACTTTTTTTAAAATTTACAGACCCTTTCAGCTAAACCCATAAAATAAAGAAAATGGATCAAAACACGTAAAAAACAAAGCACCCATGCTACAGATTATCTTGACTATACAGTATGTAACAATATGTCCTTTAAAATTAGTAACAATTTAAGAAATGCAGCTAAGATATACAATGCATTGTTACTTGCTATGCTACAATAGTTTCATGGAATGTCAGAAAAGTTTTGAGATCTTTTGGGCTCATTGTCCATCTGCAGGATGAGTCATCCCACACAAAAATGCAAATGAGATGTTACAGGAAGTCTCTGAAGATTAGAGGATTACTTCCCATTGATCAAGATGGAGTCGATTGTATGCAGGCATCCTATGCCAGAGGTTGTGTAACTGAGGCTTTGACGTGACGCTTCATCATTTTCTCCTATAATCTCCTTGCATACACCTTTTGTATTCCTATTACAAAACTTCAAGTGAGCTTCAGCAGTGAAATAGGGCTCCTTTCTAGTCACCCAATGTGAAATGTTAGTATGTCTTTGCATAAAAACTGTCACATGCATTTTCCGATCATTTTACTACTACTACTACTACTACTACTACTGTGATTTAGCAGACGCTTTTATCCAAAGCGACTTACATTTGAGAGAACAACGTAAGCAACACATACCGTAGTAGGGTCCAGCATGGATAAGTGCTGGTCAGACTGCTGAGAGTCCAATTGGACACAGGTGCTGCCATGCTAATGCTGGTTTCTTTTTTGGGGTTTTTTGTTTTGTTTTGTTGCAGCGTCCCCTTCCCACCCAACACAACAGTCCCTTTATACAAGAAACCTATGTCTTAAAATACACAACTCTCATCACCATTATTAAAAAAAGAAAGCTGGAAAAGACTATACTTCAAAAGTTCCAACAAGTCAGGACTTGGGACTTGGGCTAATAATTTCTTTCTTTTTTGTGTATGTGTGCATGGGTGTGTGTGTGAGTGTGTCTCCTTAACCAGTCGTCTTGGCAGTGTACTATATTTTATTAGTCCCTCAAGAAAAGGAATGAGAAAGAAGAGAGAAAAAAAGAGAAAAAATTCTGCCGAAGAGGACTAAGATCACCAAAAGTGGAGCTTAAGAAAGTAGGAAAAGGGAGACAAGACAGTGATGGGTGATGTGTTGTGTGAGGTGTTGTAGTGTCTGTGATTAAATATATATTGCATTGTGCTTGAACGAAAAGAGACATAAGACAGCCAGGTATTTATAATCAGGAAAGCAATAAAAAAGGGAGCTAAATCATTTATAAAGTTGCAGCTGAACAAACTATAAGAAAACAAGACTTTCAGAGATTAAGCGCATAAATGAGTGCTTGCAATCTTCAGTTAAATAGACAAGTATGTCAAAATCCATACACAACAATGTGAAAGACTGATGCCATTATTCAGAAAACTATTAATTCAAGTAATTGTTGCTAAAAGTGGTTCCACGATTTATTGGTTTTTCACACACAACTTCTTTATTTTGCCTTGCTCAGATAAATGAAAATGACACACTCCAACATGTCACGTGTTTTTTGTATATTTGAGGCTGTATTGAAGGCATTTTTTAGATACCGGTCTGGGACCTGTTTTATTAACACTGCATGGGTTTGTATTATATCCTGATGTGCAGAAATATAGATTTAAAATAGGATGCACTTTTTTCTATTCATGTTTCATTGTCAAATGTTCAAGTTATTGTTAAGTTGACTTTATTTTGTGAACACTATGTTCACTTGAAAAGAAGGAAAAAAAAATGAATGAAAGTGGAATATCCAGGACTGAAAATAGCTATTAGAAATTAAAGGTGTATGGAAGTGTGACTGTATAAGTGTTTTAGAAAGCAGAGGTGGAAAGCGTGGAGCAAGCATCTCTAGAAGCTTCAGGATATGAAACACAAAAGAACTCAAAATACTTTCTGAGTGTTTTAACAGACTAATTCATATTCACAACGTGTGGCTTTTAATTTTGATTTTAATGACATTTTAGTGCATCGGTTTTTCACTTTCTACAGTGTGGGTGTCAGTGTGGGAGTGTGATTGGAGGCAGGAGCAGACCGTGATGTATATATACGTGTGTGTGCGCGAGCATACTTGTTTCTGAGCATCATTTGCTGTAGAGATGTAAGTGTGTGTGTCCAAGTGTGGGTGTATGTGTTGAGAAAGTCAATTATGCCATTCCAATATTACAGTGAAAGAGTGCCCAGTGCCACTAATGTAGTCCATGATCATGGTGTTAACAACCTGACTTTAACACTGCAGTGCATTAGAGAGAGAGAGAGAGAGAGAGAGAGAGAGAGAGAGAGAGAGAGAGAGAGAGAGATGATTAAAGGTTACTGAACGGTAAAAAGCAGGGCATATTTCATCTCTCTCTATCAAAATGCAAGGGAAATTTACTCTACATACTGTAGACTATGACACTATGTACCATTTCACATTGAACGATTAACTTAACTTAACGAATAACTTAATACAATAATTCAGCAACTATAGTCTCTAACATAAATGCATGCATAAATGACACAATAACGCATGCATACATTTTGTTGTCATCTTCTGATTCAAACTCTCTTTTCAAGTTGTCTGAACATCAGTGATTGATTCAGCACCCATGGATAGAGACGATGTTCTCAGAAAAAAAGCAGGCAATTTTTTAATATTTTGTAAAGTATAAAAAGATTAAAAACATTTGTTTTTACAAGATAACACATTATACATACATACACACACACACACACACACACACATTATACATACATATACACACACATATATGTATGTATATATATATATATATATATACACACACACACACACAACACACACATATATATATGTATGTATATATATATATATATATATTTATATATATATATATGTATATATATATATACACATATATACATATATATATATACACACACACAGATACTGCATTTATATGAATTTCTATAAATCACTAGACAACATATATTTTCCTTTTTTTTACATCTGTTCCCAAATTTGATAGTGTTTAATCATTTAGAATATTTGATTGTGTTTATTCATTTATTTATTTTAACAATCATTTCAAGCACAAATTATAACAATCTGCTACTAAAACGTCAGCCATGTACTACAGGCTTCACTGTTGCTAAACTTGTAACGAGCACAAGTTTTGTGCATGTAAAATGTTTGCACAGTTCTGAAGTGCAACGTCTACACGAATGGGAAATCTTTCTTAATGTGTTTCATCATGAAAAATACTTCCAAATTGCTTATTTAGGGGCTAGTATGACACTCCACAATCACTGAAAAAATACCTACTATTCTTTTGCCATTTAAAAAAAAAACATTGCACAGCTGTCCAACCAGAATCAGATGCAACATGTTGTAGTAATAGAAAAAGTGCAAAATAAAGACAAGACAGTAACAGGATAATCAGAACAAAGAAAAAAAACAATGCTACTCAACATGTAAACTTGAACTTCAAAAGTTGTGTTTGTTTGTTTGGCATTCTCCATCTTGAAACCAGAAAGTGTGAATGTGCAATACATCTAACTCAGATGTGCTGAAAGTTTCCATTTACCACCACCTTTATGAAGTGCATAACCATGCTTGTTGACCACTCTATATATTATAGATATTCAGTAGAATAATTTTTTTTTTTTTTTTTTTTTTTTTTTTTTTAATATTTTTATCCCGGTTTTTTTCCCCCATTTTATCACCCAGTGCTCCTAGCTAAGTAACAGTCCTGGGGCCTCATTTATAAAAGAGTGCGTAGGATCCACACTAAAAGCCCGCGTAAAGCCAAAAGCCGGAAAATGGCGTGCGCAAAAAAAATCTGGATTTATAAAACCGCGTGCACGCACACTTGCACGCAATGTTCGCTTTATAAATCACAGTCCAGCTGGAAGGTAGCGTAGCTGAATTTGCCTCATATCCCGCCCTCTACACGCCCACTTTTTACCATATATGGGCAATGCAAAGTATTATTTGCATATGAATGAGCCTGCTGAGCATGCGCAGCGGCTTCCTGCAGTCTGTTTGAGACTGAGAACGAGATGTTGTTGATGAGGTGGAGGACAGGAAAACCACATTATTTGGTGGTCACAGTAAAAGTAGAAAACGTATATAAATAGTCATGTTTTTGTCCCCCCCACTTTTTCCAGTTTAAAAACTAGCGGTAGGCTCAGCCTGTAATTGCAAATCATCAAGACACTGTGCGAAGGCGATGCGAGAACGGCCCGGCAGCCCCGCACCCCCTCCTCCCCTCCCCTCTCCCCTCAGTCCTGCTCAAGGCTGATTTATGGTTCCGCGTCACACCAATGTAGAGCCTACGGCGTAGGTGCGCGTCGCCGCGTACCCTACGGCGTAGGCTCTGTGTCGTTTTAACGCGGAACCATAATTTAGGCTTACACCTGCACGTAAAGGTTTCACGCACGCGTAAAACTCATTATATATATAAAAAAATCAGTGTCCCTTTAGGGGCTCCGTAGACCCCCTAAACGCTCTACGGAGTCCCTCATTTGTTCTGTCCTCAGTCACTCTACGGTTGTCGCGGTGGTGACTAGGAGGTTCCCGGCGTGTCCTGGCACTGCGGCTCCAGCAGCAGCAGAGTCCTGACTGACGCTGTGCTTCAAACACAGAGGGACACGATCAGCGCTATTATATTATAAGTCTGATATATGTTGTGATATGTGATGACATTATTAGGGTATGACATGAATCTGGCTTCATTTCACCACCTCACCGCCTGCGTCGCCAGTTCCCCATATCTTAAGCATGTTCCTACGGGAGGGTCAGGGTTGCCGTAGGGATACGCAGATTTTTCGGTTAGTTTTTTCTTTTTAAATCCCAACCTTTGCGTGGAAGGTGGCTTGCGCATCTTTCAAGCCCTGTTTTGTGCGCAAGCAAGCTTTATAAATGAGGCCCCAGGGTATCGCCATCCTCTACCAACCCCGGGAGGGCCCTGCACTGAGCTCAGGTCTCCTCCTTAACCTGAGGAGTGAGCAGGCCGCATCTTTTCACCAGACAGGGTGGGGCTTCTCCAGCCGGAGTAGCGCGTGGAAGGATCACGTTATTACGGCCGGATCCTCCCCACCCCATCTGGCGCCCCGGTTGGCCAGAGGGGGCATGTGTAGCCCAGGACTGTGTGCATGTTTTTGTGAGAGTAGCTCACATTAGCTACCCAAGGGAACACAGGGAGAACATGCAAACTCCACACAGAAAGGCCCTTTCGCCAACCCCACCCAGGGTGTGGACACTGAAGTCATGGGGGAACTAACACGCACTTCAGCGCCCACAGCGTCCCCGGCGGGAATCGAACCCTGGACCTTCTTGCTGTGAGACGGCTGCACTACCAGCTGCGCCACCGTGCCCCCACTTTTTTTTTTTTTTTTTTTTAAATCATTCTGACTGATTCTGACCCAGATTGAGCCTGATGCAGACAGACACGAGCCATCATGAATGAGCTTTTACACACTAGCTCCCAAGCAGCTCGTTATCTTCAGAGCAAAGGTTGTATAAGAGCACGGCCAACACACACGTGCTCACATACAAAATGAAAACGCTCCTTGTTGGGTTTTATAAATACTCTCACTGCATGGAGCAACATGGTGGTTCCATTGCCTCCAGAAAGAAACTGGAAAAGACACCATTTGGAAGCAGGGAAGACCGACCGTGACGCTCCGCCCTCTGGTGTTTACTTTTAAATCTAATCTCTTCCACTCTACACTTTTGCCCACTCCCTCTTTTTCCATGGTTGTGAAAGGGGAAGCCACCACTCCCGGAGTGTGGAAATGTGACTGGAAAACAACCAGGGGGCATGGATATAGCTAATCGAGGCAGCAGACTGAGTAAATAACTTTGAAGAAAGGCCAAGTAATGGTTTGTATGCCACACTTAAAATTCAGCTTCATGCATCTTACATTTTGAGCCCACCAACTCCGATGAATCACGTCTGTAAGTCTAAAATAGCCATGTGATGCACAGATATTCTTTGCACACATAACAGTTTTGATGATCATAAATATGAATTGTAATCGCTGCATTTTTGTTCAGAGCATACATTTGCAATAAAATAGTAAATAACGTAATAGAGGTGTGAAATTGCTTAAATGTATGGACAAATATGTAAAGAACAAGTTAACGAAGCGTCAAAGTTTTATTTCGGTCTTCTTTGTATCATAAGTCATTGTTCTTTGTTGAAACAACAATTATCAGTAATGCCCTACTCGCCACAGACCTTTAGTCAACACTCAACAGGAAATTCAAGAGTCAGGTCAGTCTTAATCAGTCTAAAGTATTGTTATTAAAGCAATGTCTTTGGTTGTTTTTCTCTTATGCAGGATTTAATCCAGGCCTGAACGTTATCAGGGGAACTATTGATGTATTACAAAAGTAATAATAAAAAGTATAAAATAGTATAAATTTGTATGTGTTATTCATAATTATTGGTGCTGGTGCTGACTTATTCTTACATCAGTGTGATAAAGGTAACTGAGTCAATATTGGTCAGCCCGAAATTGCAGCAAAAGAAACATGTAAGACATCAACCAGAGCTGCATGACAATGAAAACAGTGCAAAGGTTTTTCCAGTTTTACTTTAGAGAAACCCCGTAGCTGTTAACAATGCAGCCCAAACTTACTCTTGTATGATCTCTTACGCGTATTTTATTTGTTTTCTTCTCTGCCATTATTTATTCAGTCTCTAAATCACCTCTGCCATGATGTCCACTGGTTTCATCATTGTTACTGAGGGACATTGTGCCGTAAGTGATACACAGTTTTTACAAGAAACGAGTAGTATGGGTGTAGAGTACAGTTACTTTGGCGGTTTTGTCTATAGTAGAGATAGGACGGCTTGGTGACACTGCCTAGATGTAAGCAAATATTTCTTAGAATGTAATTAAAACTTTTATTTTAACATAAAAAAAAAAGAAAAAAGACTGCTTGAAAGCAAATTATGCATCATTCATACATGGAATGTTCATGTATAAGTTAAGGTTTCTTAAAACTGCAAAAAAGAAGTAATTAAACTGAAATAGGATTTTAACATTTGACTTGTGCTTTACATTGGTAGGATTTGAGCTCAAGTACTTGTTGGTTTGAGGGAAACATCGTAACTTGTGTAAAATACGGCATTGCACATGTCGCCAACACAGTATAGTCGACAACGTTTGATAATTCTAATACTGTTGTCTTTTTTGCAGTGCAAACAAGTGCAGGTGACCAATACTACTTTCCTCTTAAGGGTGCCTGGGCTCAAGCTCAGGGACAGGTAGAAAAGTCCAGCTATCACGTATGAACGTAAAGTGGAGTCAGTGTTCTTCTGCATCAAAAGGAGACAGCTGGGTAGTTTGAACACCTACAGTAGTCACCATGCCTTCTGAGTTGTCTCTGAGAGGTGGGGTTTTTTTGCAACATCCCATCTGGATGAGTTCACCATGCAGATGCTGCAGTTATAGCTCTCAGCTGGCTTGGGAACCCATCAGTGATACCCTAAACAAGCTTGAGGTTGTGGCTGGGGAGAGGGAGGTCTGTGGGTGTTTCCTGAATACCTCTGGAAACCAATGTCATTTCAGTGGTAGAAGATGGATGGATGGATGGATGGATGGATGGATGGATGGATGGATGGATGGATGGATGGATGGATGGATGGATGGATGGATGGATGGATGGATGGATGGATGGATGGATGGATGGATGGATGGATGGAGTCATTGTGGGAGAATGATTTATACTTTATAGCAACCTATGTCTCTTTGTGAAATATCTTTCTGTGATCGTATTAAGAAAGCTAACTTGTGTTTCACGATTGGAGCTGGTATTTAGTCGAGACGTCACTTGTAAGCAGTTTCATTGTGGAGTATAGATTGAACAGTCAAAACTAATACCTCAGGAATCTCATTTTTGCATCCCTGACCTTTCATGTGATGGGACAACTCTCATCTGGGTTCACAGGTGCACATACAGAAGGGTCAATACTTTTGGATTGCAATAAGAACAGCATATTGGTGAATTAACACACATGTGACTACCCATCAGTATCCTACAGTTTCATCCTAGATGGGGGAGTAAGAAAAAAAAAAGGATTAAGCATTTCCTTCACTGCTCCATCCAGACTGGGACTACATTTTTAGTCAACATCGGGCTTGGCAATTGGTCGTTTGTCTCCAACCTCCAAGGAAGTAATCCATTGGCTACAGAGGGCATGGGAGACTGCTCTCTGCTCTCCTATTTACAGAACATGAGCATTGCGGGTAAAAGAGTGAGGGAGGAAAATTGCAGCAGATTACTGTGCCAATTTCACATGGAAGCAGAAGAGCTCTGGAAAGGACAGATAAGGAAATTCCTATCAAACTGCTACCAGGCAAATATGTATCCAGTTGCAATAAACCACACAAACAATTTATAATATACCCCGAATAGTGATGGAGGAGGTTTCACCCTACAGCGTGGATGCTGTATTTTCAACTCAGCTGGTGATAATTACCATCTACTAACCATGTGCTGCAGCAAAAAGCACTATTAGAGATGCCACCATCAGAGCTGCTCAGACACGAGCACACGTTCATCTACGTGGGCGTAAACATAGAGCTCTCAGGAAAACATACATGTTTGTTCACGTGTATGATCTCATCTTGGAACTGCTCACTCAATTAATTTAATGCTCACACAGTTCAGAACACAATTAACAATCAAAAATTAATTTGCGAAGAATGACGGAAACCCCTGCTTAAACGCTGACACACACAGGCACATGTTCACACACACACCAGCTAAAACTCATTAAAAAAAAAAAAATTGTAACGAAATTAAATCATTTGTTAATTTAATTTTGCAGTAAACTGGGAATTATTCAATGAAATCTTTGAAAATCTGTGAATAGATTTGTACATAAACCACGTTCTTACTAAAAACCAAGTCCAGATTAAAAAATGCTTAATGAAACTCCGTTTTGACAAGTACGAGTCAGGAAAATGTACTATGGAGGAGGAGAGGATGTGTTTCAGTTTTTCTGCACCTGGAACAGCAGCATGCTTGTGTACTTCATGGCCTCACAGCTCTTAAACACTTCTTCTAAAACAATGCACAATTTTAATTGACCATAAAATAAACTTTCCGAACATTAATACGATTTAGAATGAAGCATGGAGTCATTTGGCGAAAGTAACTGTTACTTTATAAGATGTGTTCAATGTGTCACGAGTTTATGGGTTTTATTTCTTTGTTTCTCTGTTGTGTCATGTGGGTTTGCTGGAGCTACAGTTATCTTGATAAGCACAAAGACGAACTTAGAATAACCATGAAATCCTCTAAAAATGTAATTGTGTAACACAAACAAAGTTATTCCTTTCTTTTTTTATTCCTTTTGGTTCCGTTTGAACTTCTGCTTGATGCATTTTGCGATACTTTGCTGTCTGAAGTCCTGCCCTCAAGCCAGGCTGTGATACATCCAACAGCACAAGATTATACGGATCAAGGAAAGAAATGAAGAAGATAGAGACGTTATGAGTGATCAAAAGATGTATATGCATCCGTCATTATGAAGTTTCAACATTAAGATGATATTCAAGGGACAGACATTGAAATAAAGGTGCTTGGCCAGGGGCACAGTCTGAGGGAGATTGTGAACTTTTGTGCTAGATCAGTGTTTTGCCATGCTGTTTAAGGACCCATAAGTAAAAATACATCTATAAGTCTATCTTTCTGCCGTGTGTTCACATGAGGATGTCTAATGACAAACATGTGCACCACATTATTAGTTTTGCCTTTCAGTACCTCTTAATTTAGATCTTACTGTACATCAGAGCAAATGCTATGTCTGTGGTCACATGCCATGCGTCTTTGTTTTCTTCCTTCAACCCTATCGCCTTACTTTATTTTTTGCTTGTTTTCCATCCATTTTGAGAAACTTTGACAGTTAACACTGTTATGCTGGTGGAGTCTAATTTATATTAATTTTATTGTATTTTATTGTATTGTATTTTTTATTATTTAATTTATTTATCAATTGATGGGCTCTGTCGGCCAATATATGCTCTATAGCAGTTTCATCAAATCTGAAACAAAGGGGAGGGGTTCTCCATGCTGCCTAACAAAAGCGGCACAAAGCATAACTGTCAACCCTCACAATATTACTGCTGATCACGTACCATATGAAAACAAACACACACCAAGGCAAAATCCTTTCATTACATGTGCAGATGCACAAACACAGGAGCAAAAATCATGTAAGGCTGCTTACAAAGAGAGTGGTAGCCTAGCGGTTACAGAAGTGGGCTTGGGTCTGGAGGACCCAGATTCACTAAAGCACCAAATTACTAACATTAACAAACCTTGGCCGGGTTTCCCAGATCCAACCTCTCTTAAGGATTTAAGAGAGGTTCAAAGAAGGTTTGAACTAAGAGAGAACCCTAAGATACGGGTGTTTCCCAGATGACTTCTTAACACCGTCCTTTAGTTTCGCTCTTTCAGACGCTCTTTGGAGCAGCTGTCCGGTTCTGAAACCAAATGAATCGATGCCAGGCAAATCGATCACCGATCACTATCAGCGCATTTTCACACGCAGCACTGCTGCCTAACGCACTAATTCCCTGCTGCCTGTGCGTTATAATGAAAAATGAAGATGATAAATATAATTCAATGACCCTTTTTCATCCAAACGGTGCGTTACTCCGTTATTTCTGGCTACAGTGAGGCTTTTTTCCCCACACACGGAGACCGGGAGTAAACGGGGTGGGCGTGTGTGTGCGTTCAAAAACATGAGCCAAGAGAAGGCGAGTTTCGCAAATCGCAACGTGGAATTACAGCAAACCCTGGTTTTTCGCAGGGGTTATGTTCCAAAAAGAACCCGTGATAAGTGAAATTCTTTTTACAATTATAGAGGGCTTCAGATTGCAGAGATCATCCCCGCCTCGCACGTATTCCTCCTCTTCTGAATGATGCTGCATCTCGACTCGCGCTGTATACAGCGCGAGTCGGCAGGTGGGTTTTTTCAAGAGAAGAAAATAGTTATGGGTCGTTGTCTTCGCTCTTTTTTCTTCTGGGCAAAAAGATTCTTTAATATAAACCGACACCATTGATTATATTTGAGACTGTATGAACGATTCATCAAAGGATCTCGTTCTTCAGCTGCTGCTTCCCTGTCATCACATAGGGGCTCGGGCTCGGGCACGGCGCAGGTGTCCCGGCTGCCTGACAGCCCGGTCCGACAGCACGTCCAGGGGACTGAAGTGCTGACGCACGAATGCGTTCATATAAACAGTTCTGCTTCGCGCACGGTGACGCGGTTGATTTGCAGCGAGAACATGCTGTATAGCAGCCAAATTATCAAATAAATGATATTCATGATGATCGTTTTATTTGTGCGCATAAAGCATATACAGGAACACACTTGTTATTCCTTATTTTTCTTTTTTTCCCCCTTTGCTGTCACAAATAAATGCTAAACAATATAAATCTAAAGTATAAAATAAATCAAAATTTGTGCGGGGTGCATTGTTTTAATATCTCATTGCTTGGTGTAATATTGTTTTGCCTGACGCGGCTGGATCTGTGAGTCTTTGTTCACTAAGATGGTTGGAAAGACTGGGTCAGCAGCATCTTTCATTTCCTTCTTAATGAAAGAGATACTTAAGCTAAGAGCAACTCTGGGAAACGCGATTTTCTTTCACAGGCTCCTTAAGAAGGTTTGAAAGAAGTCTTTCGCTGTTAAGAACTACTTAACTGATCTGGGAAACCCGGCCCTTGAGTGTAACAGAGTAGAGTGTATCGGCCAGTTATATAGTGCATGATATAAGAGGGCATGTGGAGTTCATGTCCACTTCTACACCTCATTCGGCATGCATCATATCCTCTAAGATCCTCTGCCATTCCTACTGAGGTAAAAGCATGAGTTACTTTTCCTTACCCTTTCATGCAGAAGCTGTACCATTCAGTGAAAAAAAGCCATTCTTGTTAAGTCACTGCCGTACCCCTCTGGAATATCATAAAGACCAATCAGAGGCTTCTCACTGCTGAATCAGCAGTTCATGAACAGCAAGCTAGTGTCACGGAATATGAGAGACAGCAGCATTCTGGGTAGGAGGGAGTCTGGCCCACACACACACACACACACACACACACACACACATAAATAATCATTTGGCCTTGTGACAACCTCTGCTTTCGAACCGGGGGCGGTGGTACACCAACTTCTGTCTCTGATTTTTTACCTACACTGAGCTCTCCTCCTTAACCTGAGGAGTGAGCAGGCCGCTTCTTTTCACCAGACAGGGTGGGGCTTTGTGAGGGTAGCTCACATTAGCTACCCAAGGCAACACGGGAACACGCCCTTTCGCCAAACCCACCCAGGGTGTGGGTGCTGAAGTCATGGGCACGCATTCAGCGACCACAGCGTCCCCGGTGGGAATTGAACCCAGGACCTTCTTGCTTTGAGACGGCTGCACTACCAGCTGCGCCACTGTGCCCCCATTCTGTCTCTGATTTAAACACATGTTGGTCTAGGATGTAGTAAGGAGGCCGAATAAAGCAGGATCAGGACCCAAATAATAATAATGACCTCCTGATTTTATAGATGATCCACAGCAGACTTCTGCCCCTATATGCTTGCATGCTTGCATGTAAACTAGTGAGGTGAAATGATCTGAGGGCCGATGTTGACCTAAATCAGTTAATCCAAAAATCAATTAATATATCTGGCAAATGTTTATCTTATTATTATCCTTAATCCCCAAAGTCAACCAGCATGAATAAAGCAATGATTTGAAACTGCATGGTCAGTGTCATGAAAACAATTACAGTTGCTGTCATTTACGAGGAAGGGTTTATTGTCCTTTGCTTTGACTGGAGTCGTCTGGAGACTGCAAGCTTCTTTGGAGAATTACATAACTGATTACATCTACAGTAAGTAATAGGATATAAGTTGAAAAGTGAAATTTTGACTATAAAACAGAAAGTGAGTGTTTGTGCCAGACATGAGAAAAGACAAATCCGGAGGAAGATTAGTGTTTTTCCCTGCTTGGTAAGTCTTAACCTTTGATGGATGCCCCATTTATACTTAATCCTGACACCTTCACCTGCCACAAAGTAATCTACAGAGTGCTGGACTTTCCAGAGCATGGTTACTTATGCTTTTGATAAACTTGTTTTCTCTTAATTTCTTTGGCTTTTCTCACCTTCTTCACATGACAACGACATTTATTAATGAACAAATGATTTAAATGTTTGTTTTCAGGAAAGTTTTGGGGGAAAAAAGAGTCATCATAAGGACTTTGGGGCAGAAAATTACATGTGATTTGTTCGAGCAGGGACGATGGGGGTAGCTGACAAAATAAACAAGTACTCACTCCAGGCACCAGCGCACAAAACACAGACTCTATTACTGCTTTAGAGGCAAATACTCCCAAATCGACTTAGCATCATATTTACTCTTGAGAACTCAAGTTGCTTCTTGTACTTTCATGAGCTGTGCTCTGAGATGTGCTTGATCCTCAGCAAACTCACTCATACATGACAACCCAACCACACACACATCCTCCTATTCACTCTCTTTCACTCCACACAAAAATGCACACGTATAAAAAAAAAGACATTATACAAGGCTGCATCAAATAAATTAAACTGTTGGGATGGATTTCATGCTAAACCATGAGAGCACAGGCTCAGCTTGGGGGTTTATGTGGAGATGATTATTGATCTTCAGAAAAGTAGGAGGAAATCCACGGGAACAATTTAGAGTGTGTTGGATTTTTGAATGGGAATGTGACAAAGATACAATAGTATAAATAATTCATGATCTATGTGTCAGGGTAAAGCTCTGACTGATTCTCACAGAATAAGTTCAGGTATTATTAAAAAACAAAAGGGCTCCCACATAGAAGTCAGTTTTTAGTGGTAATTACTGTATTATACGAAGGCATGACTGGGATGGTTAGGGTGAGCCTTAGATTTGTTTGACTCACATGTAGGATTTTGACTTTAGATCTTTCTCTTAAAAATTAGCCTCATCTGGAGAGTTTCATGTAAGCCGATAGTCAAAGTCTGAGCTTCGTCTACACCATACACGTTTGGTAAGATGGAGCTTACAACACTGTCGCTTATGTGTTAATGTTCATTAATCAGGAACAAGGAAGGAAATGGAAACATAGTCAGTCATCACAGTATCACACAACTTGCATCTATTCTTTTATGAGTGGAAATGATTCCGGTTCAACTTCAGCTTTATATAACCAGTTAAAGAGTTACTCCAACTCTGACAGGATCGGGAGATGCTGATATGTGATCCGTGTCAGCAACTTGGGATCTTTCCCTTACAGGATTAATTCCAGAAGCGCTCGTTTTAACTAAATATATTTCCCTTTTTTGAAATTAATTGCATTAATTACAAAAGATGAACTTGTTGGAAAAAAAAAAAGTTTTTTGAAATTAGACTCAGGCGAGGGACAGCGACTCACCTGCAGATTTGGATCCTCCTCGTGCTGCAGGTGCGCCTCCTCTGCGGCCTCCACCAGTCTCTGCAAAAAAAAAAAAAAAATGAAAGAGATAATAGAGTTGATACAAAATGTGGTTTAATTTGAGGGTCGAAAATAATAGATAATACAACAAGAAACACCTATAAAGACAGTGGTCTTACAACTACCTTTGTAAGTACCCCTTTGCACCAAAGCGACACTAAAACCCCCGAGGGGACACATACTCAGAAAGCAGACAGACATTTGGCCATCTCGTAAAGAGAAACTATTTTCCTAAATGGTTCAGCAGAAGAGGTAATGACAGCCTCAGGTTCTTTGGACCCTACGACAACAAACTCCATCATCAGTTCATGCTGTTTTACACATGCACGCCAACGTGCACACACAAAAACACACATAGACCCTCGTTCCATCATCAGCCTCTCGCTGGTATCGTCTGCTGTGAGTGCCTGTAGGGTGCTGCGGGTATCTCTGTGTCTTTGAATTTGCAGTGTGCCTTTTTGTCTTTTTTCCATCACTTTTTTTCCCTCTTTCTCATTCTTGTGGATGCCATCATCTTTTGAAAATAGTTTTGTTGTCAGAAACGAGTAACATGATGTCACTTACAAATGAAAGATAATCATAGATAACAAAGTTTTGTCAAAGACATCAAGCTCGTAATTACAAACGGAGAGGAAAGGAGAGCAGGCACATCTTAAGACAGTGGAGGCTTGGCAGTTATTTTTTCTCTAAGTCATAAAGAATTTCACATGCAGACATCATATTTGCTCAAAATGCATTCACATCTCCTCATTTTCATACACATACATATTGTATGGATTTATTTTAAATTTTAAATTTATTTTAAATTTACAATTTTCCCCATTAATATACAAGTCAGTATAATGTCACTGATAATGACAAACCTCGTATGGTATTACATACCATGTAAAATAAATGTTCTATCATCACCATTTAAAAGAAAAGTACACATAAGTTTCTACAAGATTACCAAACTGTTTTATGTACCTATAGTTTTATACATATTATATTGTAATATGTGGCGTGAATATTGGGACTTCCTACTTGCTAGCCACTGTCCTTCATGGTTTAGTAGTTTATCTGCTCTAAGACACCGTATTCACACGAATGGGTCATTAACAAACTTGGGCAGACCTCGATGACAACTGATTAATTTCAATGAGGTGTGTTAGAACAGAGAAACCTCTAAATGATGCTGTAACACCTCAGACTTGGATTGAGCAACACTGTTCTATGAACATGGCAGAAGTGATTGTATGTTACAGTATTTGCACATGATCTAAATTCTACTTCACATAAAGAAGCAGGTTATTAGTTTTTGATATGAACACACACACACACACACACACACACACACACAGACACACAGACACACACAGACACACAGACACACACACACACAGACACACACACACACACACACACACACACACACACACACACACAGAACAACACTATGATCATGTGGCTATTTAAAAAAAGAACAACTTTCAACCAGATCTCCTCGTGCATGGTTTAGACACAATACATCTGTACTGGCAGGTTTTACAGTGAAACTCTAAAATGTATTAGCAATGGTTGTTCTCAATAGTAACTCTGAGGCACTCCTGTATGAATTATGGCATATGTCCTAATTCTGCCCTGTTGCAATTGGTTCAATAAATGCTGTACTGCTGGTAATGGGTGAGAATTGTAGGACTAAAAGACCCATTTCACAAAAGATGACTAGCCTCTGCACGACCGATTTTAAAATGAACAGTACTGAAGTGCCACTGTACCACAAAGTGGCATTGCAGGAATTTTTCTTCTTTTAAATATGATATTCATGGTATGTTCTCATCGTGAGTGACTTCTCTCTAGCACAGATGGTCTTGGTGCCTGTGAGTTGATGGCGACGGACTTCCATTTCACATTTCTGTTCATATGGCTTTACTGATTAAACTACAATTGCATTTACTATTTCAGCTGAGTGTGTGTGTGTGTGTGTATATCTATCTATCTATCTATCTATCTATCTATCTATCTATCTATATATGTTGCCACTCCATGTGTAGACAAGCAAACTCTATGATCTGGAGTCTGGAATATCATTTTCTTCACCATAGCAACACCTGCCTATTGCATATTGTTGCATGACATTTTGGGTTTGATTCCCTTTACATTTAAGCTTTTGTTCTCCACCTTTCCTCCTCTCTGAGAGGTTAAGAATGAGATGCAAAGAAGTTTGGGCTTGACCATCTCTCAGTCTTGAGAATAACCGGACTAGAAACATTGTCCATGTGAAGGCATGCTGTACGTATGTGTTTGACTTAGTATATATATCTGAACATCACTTTCAAGCACCAAAAAAATAAATAAATAAATCTCACGCAGTAATTTTCAACAAAGCACACTAAAAGAGCAAGCAAAGATAAGGAGGGTAGAAAATGGGATGAGAAAAAAGGAACGATTGAATGACATCTGCTAAAGCTCCAAACACTTAGCCACACACTCCTAACAAAATGTCAGATGTTGTCTGTGAATCCAAGGTTGACAGATGCAGACACTTGGTTCTGATGCCTCTTTTAGCATTTTGTCGTGACTTATGTTGAACTGGCCCCAACTGGAAAATCACAGTACTACAGATAAGAATCCTGGAATAACATAGCAACCAACGAGCGTATAATAAACCTTTCAAAAGATGTATTCATAATCTATTCAGTGGTGGCTCCAGCCTATACGCTGCCCTGGGCAAACCGCAATCAGTGCACCCTCCCCCTTTTCTCCACCCATACTGAAAATGCTGCTGTTTTCCTGACCTTTTCTTTTATTTAATTTTCTGCCACACCTTTTACAGCATTGTAACTGCAGTATATCGTTCCTATGATTCCTTCTAATTGTTGTTATTAATCTGTAACAGTATTGTTTTTGCACCCTTCGATGTCTGATAGACAGCCCTCTATGTTGACAGGACTAGGGTTCGGGTTTACAAACTAGCAGGCTATAAGAGAACAACCCACAAAATATCAGTACAAGTGGCATGTAATAAAAGAAAAATGTTTGGGGCACGTATTTGTTTGTTTGTTTATGCACGCTTATGCCACCCTTGACAAGACGCTGCCCTGGGCAGCTGCTCATGTCGTCCACACCTGTTGTATATGGGCTTCAGGACTTCACTTCAGTCGATTCCTCTTGGTACTATTTCATTTATCTAAGCTAATGTTAAGAACTATTACTTATGCGGGCTACTTTTCAACAATGGACTAGTCTTTTTTTTTTTTTTTTTTTTTGCAAAGGCGACGCAAATGAAGGCACACTTAATGACAGAGGAATCCAAATTACAAATCCCTGAATGAAAAATATAAATAAATAACACCAATTGGAAGTTGAATTTCCTTGTTAATATTAAGAATGAAAAAAGTACTGGTTGAGTATTACAGTATAAGTCACGTTTTAATGTTATTGAAACTTTATAACTAGTAATAAAAAAATCAAGATTTTCTCATCATTGTGCAATTTTACAAAAATATAGACTATTAAAGCGACACTACGTAACTTTTCCACCTTAATATCATATTTCCAGAGTCATTGTGATGGTACATCAACTTCCAACAGGTTTAATGACACCTCTGTCATGATCTGAGGGGGTCTGTATCGCTTTCACTGGCACTATGTAACTTTGAGGAGCATGGTAGGAACCCTGCCACACTAAAAAACTACAAATTTTACGACTTTGACTGCTTTACGGCACATACGTCACTTCCCCCTCCTTCCCGATTCGTAGTCGAGACAAAAATGGGCGGGGCTTGGAGCGCAGCGGCTGAGCTCAGCAGAAGCTGGTGTTGAGCTAAACGAGGAGCTGGTATCATGGCCGAAGCAGCGAAAAAAAACGAAGAAAATAAAAGTTTTAACGGAGCGGAGGAGGCGAAAAAAAGAAAGCGGGAGAGTAACAAGCTAAATGCCCGGTGGAGAATAAACATTGGCCCGGCGTTCTCTCGCTACAAGCCCTTGCAGCCGTCGTCTTGGACGAGATGGTTGAAGGATGTAAAGACGTTCATCACCTCCAGGTATGCACTTTTGTCAACACCTATGTCAGTGTGTTTTACAAAAACAATGATCCTGAAACTACTACAGCTGGTGTAAGTGTTGCTACTGTATCAAATGTCAATATCTATGTAAACCTTTTGACTCTTCAGGTCTGTATATACAGATACTTATACACTGATGGTAAAAGCAACACATTTGTAGATATAGTAAAATATAGCCAGAAAAATGAAATATATAGGCAAAGTATACACTTCCAGATGAAAAAAATACAATATAAACACCATATAAGCATATAAATTAAATCTACTTTGTTGGAATTATATTAAAATAATAACAAGAGTAGTAAAAGAAACCTTATGGTGTTTATAATGTGTCGTTTTATCTTGTGAGTGTATAAATATATACATTTCTCAAATTTTTCTATAGCTATACATTACTTGCTTTTACTTTCTGCATAATTACAGTGACTTCAACAAAGAAAAAAATTCAAACTTGTGATCAACAAAATATGTTGAATGATTTATAGGTCAGTAATTATCAGAAAGACATAATGTTTTTTGTATCTTTATTCTCACACTCTGCAGGACTACATCAGATCTGGAAAACTTCCAGAATCACATCCTCATGCAGGGAAGGTTCTCCTACACTCCAGCAGTGAATCATCAGGGAAGGTTCTCCTACACTCCAGCAGTGAATCGCACGCGGACTCTCCCAGCACGAAACATGGATGGACACAAGATGCTACTGCTACTATAGTCATTGTATTTATTTACAGTAACTTCTTACACTGTTTCATAGTTCAGTTTTTATTATCAGTTCATTAATTTTAGTTTATTTTTCTACTACTCTATTTACACTTGTTTACTTTATTCACAGTAATTTATCCTGTCATACAGTTGTTCATTACTGCTACTGTGATACAGATTACCTATTGTTTATAATAAGTATGTATGGGATAACTGCTGTCACTATGCAAATGACAAAGTTCAAGAATGTTCTATTTTCTGAAAGGTGTGTAAATAAAAGTCTGTCTTGTTCTGCACAAATGTCTTTATTTTAAACACACAAAAACAACTGTACAGGAAAAAATGGAACAAAAAAAAAACAATATCAAAATATTTGCAGTAATCCTCATAAAGGTTCCATTCTACAGAAGACGGGGAGCCCTGAAACCAGTGTACTGTCCCATTGGGTCTGGAAAGGTGTCTCTTATTTTCCAAACATCATGCTGCCAGAGCACAAACTGGCGATATGTATATATATATATATATATATATATATATATATATATGCATATATATATATGATATATATGCTGCGTGTCGGTTCTGTCTTTGTGGGGGTTCAAACTCTGATGCAGAGGTAGAGGTGTTCTCACGAACAGCAGATTCCTGATAAAACAAGAGACATAATTGTTATGATACAAATGTAAATGTAGAATTCTATGATCAATAAGAATCAAAATTAGAATGTTTTCACATACATTCGTCTTGGGTTTTGGTAATTCTAAAATTACTGACAATATCAACAACAGACAGAGAAATAATAGTGATCATAAAAATGTGTAATTCGCAATTGAATAGAATTACAGCACTAGAGGAAATAATGCAATGCTAAGAAAATGTATAGAACATTTCTAGTATTTTTCCTGAGAGCTGTAAAATTGTGCAGGGGTGATCTGCAAAATATAAGGAATGGGCATTCAGTTATTCACAGGTTATAAAGTATTTTTTTATTTTGTCAGTAAGTATGTTGGACTACTAATTTATGACGAAGTCCCTCTAAAAAACGTGACAGGAAAAAGTTGCAGAGCGTATGAGTTTGTAGGGCGCATTATCTCGCTGAAACAACTTAATAAAACCAATTTGAACTTAGTGTTTTTCAACATCGTCATATTATATTGTTTAGCCAAAAATAGATACATTACCTCTTCATTATCCATCCTGCAAACGACCGCTGAAAACAGAAAGTCGTTTTGAAAGTCCGTCTTCTCTCATCAAAACAAATGCAGCGGCGGGGACGGGGGTTTTCCGGCAGTACGCGCTGGTGCTCATGGGAAATGGAGTGTTCTTTCTGGTAAAGCACTACCGCTTTTTGTCCAAAGGAGGCGCCAAACTCAACAAAGCTGAAAGTTCCGTTGTGCTGCTTTAAGTTGGGAAAACCTTGTTCTTTTTAAAAACTGCTGCCTAATGTATAAAATTCGAAATAACTTGACACCACCCCCACTCTGCAATCAAGTCCATTTCCGCTCCTCTGTAACTGGTGCTACTGGAGGGGAAGCCAGAGTTACCAGAGGGACAGCCAGAGGAGACTGCAAAATCCCCTTTAGAAAGAGCGTATTTGGGCAATCGGTTTTCTCTTATAAAACAGCACCTAAGTGGAATAACATCCCACAGAACATTAGAGAGTCCATTTCATACAACGTGTTCAAATATAATCTTAGGAATTGGTTGATCGATAATCAAAGATGTGAACATTGACGTGTATACTATCGGTGTGGGGATGAACTGTGTATACTGTAAGGGTTGAATTATATATGTTATATGTTATTGCTGATGTGTTTGTACTTGTGTTTTAATCATTTTTTACTAGGTACTAGCCTATTATTTCTGGCAGGGGGACTGCCAATGTAAACTAGCCTTTTGGCTACAATTGGGTACATTCACATTTTATTTTATAAAATGTTTCTTAATGTACGTTGTCCCTCTCTAACAAATAAAAAATAAACTGAAACTAATGAGAATTTTCCATCAATCTTCCCTTTCATCTTTTGACTTTTCCCTTCTGGGGTTGCCACAGCAGATAACCTGTTTCCACTGTACCCTTTAGTTTTCATCTCCTCTGCCACACCGACCAACCACATATCCCTTTTCACCACATCCAAAAATCTTCTCTTTGGACTTCCACTTTTTCTCCTGCCTGGCAGCTTCATCTCCAGCATCCTTCCACAAACTAATTCACTTTCCCGTCTCTTTACAAATAAAAATAAAACTGATGATGAGGGGGATGTTATTCCTGATGAGTGTTAGAATCAGCTGTTTTGCATACTTTATCACAATAGGTCACAAAGTCCATGTTAAAATGTCGAATACTTTTTGGGCTAGATTGAACAGAGACCCCTAGATGATAGGGGGAGATTCTTTTATTTTGCATTTCATCATAATAATTTTCCATTATCTATCGATATGTTTGCGTTTTCTTGCAATAAGGTATGCAGGTTATGCAGCACCCTCATTCTAGTATTGTTATTTTAAAACTCTTTTCAAATGTCTCAAACTAATATGAAACCCATGCATTCTGGCAAATACAGTTAGAATATCTTAGCATTGTAGACCAATCTCAAAATATAACTCTATAAACCTCTCCCAAGGGTGCGGGTGCTCCATTATTGTGTCCACGGTGCCACATGAACTAACAAGTATATATCGGACATCATTATTGCAAGGTAACACAAAAGGTATGGCAAGGTAACACAAAGTTTTGCGAGATAACTCAAAAGTATTGCCAGAGAAAGCAAAAACTATTGCAAGGTAAAAGAAAAAACCTTCACCTGTCCCCAAAGGGGCTCCGTGAGATTGAGGGTATTGTGAAAATTAACACAATGACTGAAAGACAACTAAAACTGCTACCCAGGGAAAGCTGAAAACCACATTTTTTATTTGTGTTACCTTAGTTAAGAACTATGTACAGACTATGTGCAGCCGCTGGTTCACCTGCAGGTGCACGTGCTCATGTAAGATGTTTCAGTGTGTATCTCTTTCTTAAACAGCCGGGCCAAGTGAAATATCAAAGATTAAAAAAGAGACATCTAATCATTATTGATGCACCAAAGCTGGGGGGTGTAAAAATCTCTCTAGTACTGTCAAATCTTCTTCATTTGAACATAATGTTGTCGTTAGAAGAAAGCAACACAGAATACAGCTAGTCTCACAGAGGCAGCCTGTGGGAAGCTTTTGATCTGTACTGTAAATACTTTTTTTCCCCCTTTTTTTGGCAAAGACTTGTAAAAAGGTAGAGACAGGTACATACACAAAAGTTTGAAAGCTTTGAGACTTCACGTGGAAGCGCAAGTATCAAACATACGTACATATATAGTCCACAATTTATCTGAAAATTGGCATTTCCCCCCACACTTCATGTTTCCACTGTGTAAAACCTCAAACACCAGAGATACCGACTCCAAGAAAAAGTTATCAGGCTTCTTTTCTCCACACTAAAGTTTTAAGAGACCCATTTCTGAGTATAAGTCTAACCCATTTTAGAAAATGTTCACTTGTTATAGTCCTTGACAACAGCTTCCCAGAGAAATCGAAATCCAAAAATTTAGTCCTTTAACATTTGATATAAAAATTACAGCAGCAGAAGTAATGTGCTAACACATCAGATTCAGCGAGAATTGTTGAGGAGGCAGAGAAAAAAAAAATCAGAAAAACTCTGGACAAAGTCTTGAGAAGTTCTTCTGTAAATACTTTTCCCCACAACTAAACAGAAACTCATCATATTAACATTCCGAAACGTTCACCTCATGACCAGGGGATAGCGGAGACAGAGCCCAAGCCCCCCACCCATCACACAGACCCCACTCACCCGCATAAACACAACAAACACATCATAATAATGAAAAAGGTAAAAAAAAAAAAAAAAAAAAAAAACTGGGATAAAATGAAATATGGCTGTGCACAGAGAGACCGAAATAAAATGCTATTAATTAAAAGCAAGACTAAAAAAGTGGGTCTTTAGCATTTTTTTTTTTAAAACGTCAACATTCTCTGCGCCCCTCAGGTCCACCAGCAGGCTATTCCACAGTCCTGGGCACAGAAGTGGAAGGCCGCCTCACCGTAGGGAACAATTTCAAAACCATTAACCATAAGTAGGGGTGCGCAAACAAGGGTACCTCACGATTCGATTCTGATTATTGGAGCTTCGATTCTTCGATTTTTCGATTATAACGATTGTCGATTCGATTCGATTATTGGTGCCACGATTCTTCGATTATTGTTATTTTTAATGCTTTTTTCGATACAAGATTGATTTTTGTCTTCATCTGTGGCTACATTTGTAAATAAATAGCCAATCAATTAACTCAGTTCCTCTAACAACACTCATTAAGTAAATAACAAGGTTTTTTGAACATTTGACATGTATTTTTCAAAGACACAAAATCATTTATTGTATGACTATGTAAACATTTGCTCTTTGACTTACTTAAAGGAGCTTGAGGCTCCTTTTAAGAAATGAGACTCTCTAGCGCCACCCTTCACCACGACGGCCGTTGGGGGTACTGCAGCCGAACAGTGAAGCCGGCACGGGAGAACGGGGAGAACGCACATGCAGCGTCATGTGACGTCACATCCACAGCCCAGCGCGGGAAATTCGGGACCGAATTGCAGCACATTTTGCAGCACACAGCCTGTTCAAGGCAAAGGAGAGATACACTAGAGGGCTCATTCTTTTGGGTTTGGAACGCTTCATCTGACATTATTACTAGAAAACTTAAAATGTATACGGATTTTTTTCATAAATCTTGCCACAATCCGGCCTCAAGCTCCTTTAACTTTGACCAGGGAAAGCTGCACTTGCATGAGAGCCCCCTCTATTGGCGGAAAACACTGAAACGGTCAATCCCTGGATTTAATGAGTTCATTAATTTAAGTAAACAAGATATGTACTTCCATCAAATTTATTTAGTGTAAACATATACAATAAGAAATGTGCATTCTTGAAAATGAAATGATTCAGCAGCTTATTCAGTCTGGAATCTGACTAGGATAACTTAATTTATTTATTTTATTTTTTTTATTAATCGATTCCAAATCGTCACGTGACGCATCACGATGCATCGACACATCGATGAATTGCACCCACCTCTAACCATAAGATCAGTGTAAAAAACACACAATTATTGTATTTTTTTACTTTATCTTAATTATGGTGGGTGCACAAAAGGGATAGCTACCAGATACCCACAATATATGTTAAATTTACCAAACCGTGAATTACAATGACTGAGTAAAATCTTGAATCTTTCAGACACAAAAATGTTCAATATGAATAATGTCATACCTTCAAGGAATACAGTCATCAAACTGTCATTTTATTTCTTTTGATTTCTACCTGGATTATCTTTCCCAGCATTTTATTCATGCAGTGGAACTTGCGAAGAACCAGATGGGCGGGTAAGTTCTAGGGTAAAAATAACTTCCCTCGCTGAAGTTTTTCAATTGGAAAAACAGATTAAAGATAAATAAATACTACTGGCTCCTGTGAATTTCAATTCCATCATATCGCCAGGATCAACACTCCAGGTGGTGTATTAATGTCTGCGTGAATGTTGTTGCCATGGGCGTACATAAACGTGCGTGTTGCCTGTGTTCATGTATTTATGTTTCTAACATACATTCAGATGAACCTGCCACGTGTTTGTTGTTTTTATGTTTTTGCTTTTTATGGGAGGGAGTGGGAATAGGTGTTCCTGCTGAAATGCACAACGGAGTAGAAAAAGAGAGGAAATTACTTTTCATCTCAAGCCATTCTGTCGTGGCTCAGGCTTATAGAGTGACAACAATAATTAAACTGGCAGTCAGTGAGGCAGGCCCTGTTGTTTTCTTGGAGACAGACACACATGCTCAAGTACGAGCACACACATTTGCAAGCCTTCACTGTAGCTGAGGGGGTAAAAGGCTAAAGACTCAGATCTAACAAGACTTGCTCTGGTAACTGAACTGGACTTGTTATCTGTGGAAGAGGACTGATCCCTGACTGATCACTAATTCCTGCTATTTTTCTGCTGGTCGCGGGAGGACTGCCTTGTTCAGGATCACTGAGTAGCTGCAGGCTATCCCTCATACTCATATTTCTTTGTTTAGGTCTAAGCATCTCCAATTTGACCCAATTTCACTGACATTTGAAAGAAGAATAAAGACAAGACTTTCCAATTGTTTCTAGTTTTCTAATACAAATGCAAGTAATATTATTCACCTCAATTACACATCATTTTTCAACGCACATACAGTCATCTCACATTCTTATTTTCTGACATTTGCACTCATTTTCCCCCTTTATCTGCTAGCACGTCATTATATTTTGACAAGCAAAGAATTCTGCTTATTTGCTCTTTCAAGAGTTCATAAACAACCCTTTCACTGACCCGTCAGCTTAATTGTTTATTTCTCGCTTGTGCAACCCACTTACTGTTTGGTGTATGCCATGATGGTTGAAGCCAGTGACCTTAACAAACGCCTATTAATTATAAATGAAGCACTAAATCTGTCAAAGTTCGCAAAGGATGTCATATAACTGCACTATGCTAAAACCCACTGTCAAAGAGGCAAAGGATGGTGTGTGTGTGTGTGTTGTCAGGGGGGCACATACATAATTGATTGAAGGCAGAAACCTCCGACTTTTTTTTCAATAATACTTTAAGCCTTGACTCTGCACTTTCCCTTCCCCTGGCCTTGCTAGCCCAAGAAAAAAAAAAACATCCCGGAGGTGCTGCATGCTGTTGGTTTAATGCGCATTTCTGCTTTCGGGTCAAAGTTTACTTTCTTTCCCCTCAAAACAAAATTTAGTGTTACAATTTGTTGGCAATATCACAGCAATTTTCCTCTCAGAGTTGCAACTATTCACACTGGACTAAAATCCCCCGGACCTGCAGTTATTCTGAAATTACAACCTGACACCTGTATTTAGTTCCATGCGTTTACGACAGATAACTGAAGTATGTGTTTTACCGTAGTTTATAGACATCGATCCCGGAAGTAAGGTTAGAGCCTTGCATTTTTGACAAACAATTACCTTCAATTTAACATTAACCTTGAATATTGATTTAAAAGCACCTGACCAGACACTCAAGAGTTCGAGTTCAGGGATTACACATCACATTTTAAGAAGTGACAAAATCGGGAAATGGCGTATTAGCCAATTATTTAACTTACCGCGGTAACAGTAAACTTAACGGTTTTGTGCTGTCAGAGGCCTGGAGTTTGATGAGAGAAAGTATTTTACTGATTCATTTCTGGCTAAAAAATATCAGATCATTACACTATATGGGCTGGATATAGGCTGAAACTGTAATATAATATCATACTAACAACAAAAAATGTCAAAATTACACTGGCAGAAAAGGCGACGAGGAATTTTGCATTCATTTTGCACCATATTGCATTCCAACACCAAAACTACCAAAGTCCAGTCTCCCCCACCAGCCCCGACCCAGCACCCCAAATTGATTCCACCCATAGGGTAGCGAATTTGTGGTGGGATTTTTACTTTACAAATCACATGGCGCATTCAGACGGGATCAAAAACACAAGACGTCCTTCATGATCATGAACCACTGCAGGTCCCCCGCTAACTTTAAATGTGAATAACTTGCAGTCGTAGCTGCCTCTTTGTTGTATTAGTAAAGGAGAGGTAAGACTTGTCCTCCTAGAAGGGCAGATCCTGGGGGTCTTGGTACCTGCAAAGGTCTGGCATGGGATGACTGAGACTCCCTTGGGTCAGTCCATCAATAGTATTCAGAGCAGCAATTAATATTGTCAAACCAGCCAGGGAAGAGTTGCAGCATCAACAAAATGGAAAAGGGTTCGGTGACACTTTGCTTTCTGGACAGATTTAGATTGGGTCCAAGCCAAGGAAGCAGAGTATAGTTCACAGACAGATAAAAACGGTAAGGGAAAGGGAAGAAATGATGGAGGGGAGAAGAAGAGAAGTGTGCTTTGAAACATAAAGTGCCAATAATCAATAGCTGATGCTTCTCAGTGGTTTTGCTGACTAAAAGGAATACAAAGTGTGTAACCCGACCATACCACCCCCCGTCTTCATCTCACATACGTACACATACTTTTATTTCATTCTTAGACTAACAATCTGACTTATCGTTCTCGTTGTTATTTACCGCCCTAACCTTTCTTCTCTACTTGCTCATTTCATTAGTCCGGAAAATATTTCCAAATCTCTCACTTCTATTTTTTTTTTTTATTAGTGGCAGAAAGTCAGCCTGAGAGGAGCAGAAGATGACAATTGCTGTTTTTCTCACATCATCTGATGCTGCTTTGGCATTAGTGGCAATTTTATCACAGACCCACAAAGATGTGACAATATTTTGAGATGGGGATAGCTCATGAAATGAGGGAAATGACTTGGAGAAGTGTCATGAGCTCAGCATGATAGTTGTTGTGGCAGAGCTGACCACACAAATGTAAACCCTATCTGAGCTTTCCACCAATAAAAATGGCAGACAACAAGGACTTGCTTATTTAGAAAATTACCACAACAGACTTGGTGCAACTTGCACAGCTCTACGCCAACCTGTAAGAACCCATAATTCTTGAACCCCTCCACTGGAGGCAGGATACTTTTTCCAGCCCCAGGGTGAGTAATCCACCTTTTTCCAACCGAAGTCAGGGGCCTCATGTACTAAGAGTGCGTGGATTTCAACGTGAAACCGTGCGTGGAATTTACACGTATGCAAAAAAAATTTAGATGTACAAAACTGTGTGTACACCCAAATCCACGCAGGTTGCTCTGTACATACCAATCTTTATTTATTTTTTTTACCTTGTCTGCACACATATTACATTAATGGTTGATACCATGCTGGTAAAAACCTAAGGGATATATATGTGCATTGTTACTATATTTAATATATATACATATATATACGCATACATACGCATACACATACATATATATACACACATACAAACCCAGTGGTTTTTTTTTGAGGGGGGGGGGGGGGGTGACATCCGCTGCTAAACCAGGAAGCAAGAACACACGGAGGCACATGGAGGCACACGTCGAGCACTGGAAATCTGCAACAAAAACCACAAACGAAACACGAAACCGACACGGAGCCGACCAAAACACGAGCAGCAATCGACCCAAATCTCGAGATCTGATCACAGTCTGAGCTAAGCTACCGCGACTAACTAACCCCAAAACTACAGAGCAAGCAGGCAGGTGAACAAGCCAATGTGTATGTCTATGTGTGTGTGTGCGTGTATGTATATGTCTGTGTGGCTATGTGTGTGTGTGTATGTGTATATGTATGTGTGTGTATGTATATATCTATGTGGCTATGTGTATGTATGTGGATATGTGTATGTGTGTGTGTGTGTGTGTGTGTGTGTGTGTGTGTGTGTGTGTGCGTGTATGTATATGTCTGTGTGGCTATGTGTGTGTGTACGTGTATATGTATGTGTGTGTATATCTATGTGGCTATGTGTATGTGTGTGTGTGTGTGTGTGTGTGTGTGTGTGTGCGTGTATGTATATGTCTGTGTGGCTATGTGTGTGTGTACGTGTATATGTATGTGTGTGTATATCTATGTGGCTATGTGTATGTGTGTGTGTGTGTGTGTGTGTGTGTGTGTGTGTGTGTGTGTGTGTGTGTGTGTGTGTGTGTGTAACAATCCTATCAAAGCTCCACCTGAAGTGTATCTATAGTGGGGGAGGGGGGGAGGCAACCCCGCCACCCGCGAGATAAGAGGCCGACAAGGAAGAACCCGGAACCCAGGCCACCAGCAACCCCACAGAGGGCGAAAAAAAAAAAAAAAAAAGGGAGGAAACCCACCGCCAGCGAGGTCCGCCCCCCCCCCCCCCTCCAGTGGCAGCCGATGTGACCCGCGGGCGGAGCCCCCACGATCATCAGCGTGGATTTGAGCGCACATGCTGGATCACAACACTCCGCCCTGTCTCCTCCCTCAAATACATATGTTTGAATATGATCATGAAGATAATTATCCATTAAAAACCGCTCATCCTAACAAGAAATGTGCAAAAAAAAAGGTAAAACAAATAAAAAAAAAAGAGATGGGCTGGAGATAGTCCTGTCAAAAGTTGAGGCCTGGAATAAATAATTTATTTGGGGCATTTCTTCCGATTTCAGCTGCATTGCATTATGGGTAATGCTCTTCTGTGCTTTGTGTTGAGTTCCGTGAAGGGTTTTGGTTTTATTATCATCGTATGGGTTTGTGAATGTTTATGGGCAGCGTCAGTGCATCATTACACCCTGCTTTTCTTGTTTGTATTTTAAGAACCGACACCAGAACTTAAATTGGTGGATGAAAAACGGCTCCTCGTTCCGCTTTATTGTCACACGTATTATATACTGACGGCTTAAGACCAATGTACACGTTTATTGAGTCTTACACATTGTGGATGTCCGCGATCACCTCTCTCATAAGTATAACAATGTGAACAATATTTTATATTTAAAACATGAAGCATTACGATCTGATTCCTCTGCTGCAGAAATAAAGACAACTTGTGCCAATGAGAATATCGAGGTGCAAACGTGAGAAATAAAGAGCAAAGTTGCTGTAACTCTGTGTGTGCCGCAGGAGGAGAGACCGGTCTTATTCCCGGTCCATCACCGGATAAACACTTTCTGGAGTCCTGCAGCACCTGCAGCCGACTCGATATCAGACTCTGAAAGTTGCCTAAACATTCAATAAAAACTTTATTCATCATTGCTGAATCACATCAATTCGTACCAACCAACCTTTCCGTGACATCTTAGTTTTATTTTAAAAGACAACTTTACAGAACCGGTTTTTCGCTGCAAAATGTATTTTAATGTTTTTCTGTCCAGACACAGTTATGGGATGTTTTAGGATCTGGCTTTTATCTCCAGTACTCGACCCATACGGTCATCATGGTGACTGAGAGATGTCCGACCTGTAGCAGCTCCAGCTGAAAGGTTCATGTTGGTCTGAACCGGAGCAGCTGGTCCAGTTCAGGGCAGAGATCCAGGAGGATCCTCTTGGTACCTAAACCAGCTGATGGTCCAGTCTTAGTCCAGGGGCCTGTACTACGAAGCGGGATTTGGGGTTAGCGAGGTAACTTCAGGTTTAACCCTGGGTTTTCAGGACTACGACGGTGGTTCACTTCTTACCGGGGTACATCGCCATGGTAACTTATGCTGAACAGCTAACCTTCTCCGGAGCAGGTTATTTTCGAGATACAGATCGCCGGGTATAAAAGCACCGCCCACTGACCAATCAGCTCTCTTGGAAAATGGCATGCCCTTTCGAAGAGAATCCAGTGGAGCTCGGTGCGCGGATCATGAGAGGATCCCTCCGATCTTCTTCTTGTCATTTTTTTTTCTGTTTTCTGCAAGTAATGTCAATGCTATTTCATTGTGCTTTTGTATACTGATATCATCCTAAAACAGAGAGTGATAGAAACACTAAAGCCTTGTACTTGTTGTACTTCTAAGATATGAAAGTAATCCTACTTACCGCTTTGAATTATGTTTTTATATTTATTTTTTATTATCTCCCATGTGCGTTTCACTCCGCTGGGGTTGCAGCTGAAGGAATGAGGCTACAATTGTCATACACGCCATAAAAATACATCTAAGCAACACATGCATTTAACAGAATAGACAACTGTAATTATAGTCAGATCTACTTATGCCCTAATGATGGGGCAGTGATGTTTATATCCCTATGAACTTACACATTTATACAGTCAGCGATCTTTTGCCAGCTGTCTTTCCTGCATTTTGCAGCTGCAACTGTGTTGCTTTTTGCCTGTATTATATGCCTATACTCATCATATTTCCGTAAAATTATTGTTTGCTCTTCGCTACTGAAATAAGCGGCTCTGACAGCGGACTTCTCCATGCTTGCGATTGGTCATGCGCTGAAAACACCGCCCCTTTTATGTGCACGCGCTCATATCCAGATTGGAGAAACCTGGGTTGATATACCGAGTTGATAACCACCGTCGTGTGACCGCTTAGCGTGATTGCAATTCTCTGGGTTAGTGAATCTGGATAAGGAAAAGATATCCTGGGTATGTTGAACTTGCTTCGTAGTACAGGCCCCTGGACCAGCAGATTGGTGTGATCTGATGCATCAGCAGGTTCCTCTAACAAAACTGCCATCGGGATTTGTGGGTTCCATCGTTGAGCTCCTGCCTTTAGTTGTTTGTTCAGATCATGTGGTTGATTGTGAGATTGTTGCAGCTTCACTCTTGTGTAACTTATCTGGTGATATCGTGACTGTCGTGTCCTTCACGTGGTCCTGAACTTATTGTTGACGTTACGTTTCCTCATATTCTGCACTTCACTGCATCACCAGTGAGCATCGCCAACGGACAAAACCTCAGAAAAGTGCGTACGCCATCCTTAATGTGTGAGTGAAGGACCGCAACTTTCTACGTTCAAGTCATTCTTTGTATATCCGACCGTGAGCGTAGAAAGTGGCGTACGCACGTTTTTTGTGTGTACTCTTTGTACATGAGGCCCCAGGGCCTTAGAATCAGCTGAGGAAGTCCAACATCCACTGCAAATTGGTTTGATTTATAGTCGGCAATGCAAACCTCACCCTGGCTTGTGACAGAAGACCCAGTGGTATACAGCCTCCTTCCCTGTGGGGGAACACCCTTCAGAAACCACCATGTAGGACCCATCCAGTATCCGTACGCGAATAAGGAACGTCCAAATTAGTTCTGGCAAAACTGGAGGAATGATCCTCTGTCAGATCTATTTTTAGAAAACTTTATATGGGAACAATTACAATCAAATTGGTGTTATCATGTCATCACAAAGTAAAGTATAAAAAACACTGAAGTGGTGGGAAAAAAATAAGTTATATTTAACCTTTGCAAGGTGCTAATGGTTAGGCAAGCCCTCTGAGGGAGCTGAGGGGCTTTGCTCCGGTGTTAGCGCCTTGCAGGAGTTAAATAATCCTGAAATGCTAAATTTGAAGCTGATATTCATGAAAGTTCATACAAAGTTTTTATGTCAGAGGAATTTTATTTAAAACTTCTGCGTGTCTTGTTTAAAGTGTTCTGGTAGGCTTCCTCTACCCTGGTAATCACGTTGATGACTACAGAAGCATAGCTGCCACAGGTACATGATATCAGCAGGTGCAGCGTTCGAGCTGAATGCCATTAGACGAGAAACAGCTCTAACAGCAAGGCATCCACTCACTTTGAAGTGCATTTGTCACATGACATGAAACACTGTGGAACTTGACTTCAAAGAGGACATTTCAGTAGCTTACAATTTCGATAAAGAAACCATCACCGTTTCTTTGCTACCATTTTCAAGCGCTTTCTTTTTGAGGGACAATGAAAAGAGTAGAGAAGAGGAGGTGCTGTCATCCAGACCATAATAACACCCCGGTGATTTAGGAATGGCTAAAGGTTCACTAAAAAGTAACATTAGTGAGTTAAGATGGTTGTTGAAAACACAAACTCTCCACACACAGACATGCATAACATTCTGGGCAGGCAAGTATTTACTTTGGAACATTGTTTGATTGTCCCTTTTGTCCTATGTTTAACAGCAGAGCTATAATTTTAGTAATTTAACTATAGCTGACTGAACTGCATAATCATTAATGTTATTAACACTGCTTGTGCTTTTCTACTTAAGTCAAAATTACTCCTACTATTAAAAAACTCTGTATTGTTTTAGTGCACAAAAATCACAATATCCTCTCTTAAGTACGTTTAAATACCAACCACATTAAGAAGCATACACGCACATTTACAGGTGCGCCCTTTTAAATCACCACAAGCCGCCATCTTCAGCAGGTGGTGGTGAGCGATAATGAGTAGGGATTGACAGGGGGACGAGGAGATAAAACCACGATGACAGGCAGGGGAGAGAGCCTGCACGGAAATTGAATCACTGAAGCGCCACATATACTTTAGTAAGAAGCAGAGAGATGGGCGAAGGCAGACAAAGGAGAGGCGGGAGCTTAAGGAAAGCTAAAGGAGTGCATGCCAGGCCAGACAGATGTGAGTTTGGGTGATAAAAGCAGAGAGAAATTGGAGCAAGATCGAGAGGAAGAGGAAAAAACGCTCTTGGGAGCATCCATTACATGCCAGCAACTAGCGATTCATCACAAGGCCAACAGTTAGCATGGAAAAATGAAAGTTGCAGGTGAAGTGGTATCCGATGGATGAGTACATGGGACTTTTTCCTCTCTCTCATACTCTCTTCAAATGTATTTCCTCTTACATTACGTTTTCCCCTTTACTGTGTAACTTTTGTACATCTTTGAAACTGTACAAGTGTAATACTCTCAGACCAGTATTTTTTCACCTCCTTACATCCATCTATATATACCTTTTATTCCACTCACATGAACTCACATAAAGAAGAAAAAAAAAGACTTGTGATGAAATGTGGTGTTATCAAGCAACCAGCAGACAAGCCACAAACTACCTTTTAGAAAAGCTATTAGTAGTCCTTTCTCTGCTCTCAAGAGGGTGGCACATAGTCAATACATCGGATCCTCTGGCTCAATGAAAACTTACGTTGTCATAAAGCAGCTTTAGGAGACAGTTGTGATGGGCTGAGGGGACAATTCTCATCACTCAAAAGAAGGACATTTTAATGTTTTAATTACTATGTTCATCATTGTTAGAAAACTGAACAGCGCAAAACAGTAACAATATTTCATTAGAATATTGTTTTAAAGCCAACATTTACTTTAGAGTAGCTCAAAGGAGTCCTAGCTGTGAGATATTAGATGGTTCATATTAGCTTCAAATCTCCTTTACTGTATCTGCTCAGTGAAGCATCACTTGCATTCAGACAGGTCATTTTATTTATTTATTTATTTTTACACATTTCCTCTAATGATTGTGACATTGTGAAAAATGAACAGCCATGAAATCCAAACAGGACAAGGTATCATATATATGACAAAAAAAGAACACAGCTGCGAGCAAAGCTAAGGCAGGGAAATGGTTTGTCACTATCTATGGTCCCTCGCCCTCCCTCCTTCCCTTCTATCCTCCCTCACTTCCTTTCCGCTTTTATCATTGAACCAGACTCTCAGAGAGAAATGCAATTTCTGTTAACAGCACCATGTTGTCCTGATAGGATCTATCACCTGAAGCTAGAGCTGCAGCCAAAGAGGCTGAGCACTGCAGACACCTGTTATAACACTGACAAATGCGCACACACACACACACACACGCGCAGACAGACACACACACGCACGCACGCACGGACGGACGGACGGACGGACGGACGGCCGGACGGACGGAACCATTTTTAATTGCTTTGACCCATATTTACCAAACTAATCAAATTAGTAAATGACAAATAGTTTTCTATGAAAAGGAGATTAAATATAAGGGGAAAATCATCATTACCTGCATAGCCTGGGCTTTCTTGTGAAACATCTCTTCCATATTCTTTGCCAGTGTCTTTACCAACTTCAGCCCATCGATCTCCTCCACCCGCACAGCCCGCTCAAACTCCTTGTATTTCTGAAAGACAGACACAAAGGAACATTATTAGGTTGTATTTACTGTCAAAGCCTTATACCACAAATGAAAGCTGAATGAGCAGGGGTGGGGGTGGAGGGGAGACCCATCTTCCAGGATGAACACACATGCAACAAGTCATTTACATTATGGTTGGAGTTTATAAAGACTACATAGTGAGTGCTGGAGTATCAAGACTGCTACATCAGTGATTCTGAACATAACTTAGGATTATAAAAAACAACAACCGAATACATATGAAAGAAAACCCATCAGCTCAACCAAGCGTTACCAGCCATTTTCAACTTTTACCACACACATCGCTGCCTCCTGCTTCCGAAATGCACAAAAATCACATTATTCTGCCATAAATGCTGGGGTGCTCAGCTAAGCCGGAGCCTTAACCGGGGACAGTGACATTAAGTCTTGCTAATTCCACACACACACAAATAACACACACACACACACACACACACACACACACACACACACACACACACACACACACACACACACACACACACACACACACACACACACACGATCTAACTGAGAGGGTATATTGTACAGAAAAGAGAGAAAAGAGAAGAAAACCATTTCTTTAAATCTCTTCACTCTTGGGGGATTTAACAGAAGATTACCACCATATCAAATAGCATGCCATCTATAATGTTATGCCAGCCTGCTTAGACATATGCTCTTAGCTACTCCTGCACGGCAACACAGATGAGGAGCGGTGCGAGGAGAGGCGAGATCGCTATAGGAGGGGAGAGGATGGGGACAGCATCACATACTCAGGAAGCAGCTTTTGGATTTAGGTAATCATCTGAAAAACTGCAGGACATCGCAAAACAGACAGCAGTATTTGCTTCATACCAAAACTTTCGATGAAGATGAACTCCTTCATTTAAGCTGATTGTGACAACTGAGAGCAGAAAACGTGAGATAAATCGCCATCTTACTTTGGTGAGCGGCTCTTCAGAAGAGTCAGGTTATTGTGCAATGTCACTTCAAGAGAAAGGCCTTGATGAAAACAATAAAGCACCGAAAAGGAAATGGAGATGCTGATTTTGATCAGTGCTTTCGTGTCGTTAAAATTATGAGTGTATTTCTGCTTCACCTGTGTGTATGTTCTTGTGTGACAGATAATGAGACATTGTATTTGTGCATGCCACTAAGAATCCAGACAGACAAACATATTAGTAAGATTAAAAGGTGATAAAGAAGAAACAAAGAGAGACAGCGAGAGGAGAGAGAAAAGATGTGATAAGTGGAGTAAAGCCTGTGTGGTTGCAAAAAAATACCAAGATAGGTAGGGAAAGGTATAAAGGGGAAGGCAGAAAAATGATAGCTGTGAAAAATGGGAATAAAAAGATTAACAGAAATACGGTGAAAAGATAATACATCAGTGGGAGGTCAAGGGGAGCATGAAATCTCCTACTGCAGAGCTGCAGGAGGTACAAATAGAGAAATCAGAGTTAAAATCCCAAAATGTTCATTTAGTTGACTATTCCCTCACAGAACTCAGACTAACCCAAGGCACAAGATAGATTAAGTTCAAATTCACTGATTACCTCATTCATCATTACAAGCAACCACGTATAAAGAGTGCAAAGGACAAAGCCTGAAGGTACAATATTGCTGTGTAGATAGAATGCCGAAGTGAGTAATAAAATTAAATTAAGTGAAGCAGTAAGATTGATGCGATTCTTGTTTTCTAAGCAACTACAGTAATTAGAGGAAGGGGATCCTATTAATCAGGATACTTTTTTAAAGAGGTGAGTTTGCAGCTTTGAGTATAACAGAAGCGGGCAGTTGAACTACCTGCTCGAAATAGCTTCCTTTTACCAGGGTGGCGAGCAACGGGAACAGCGAAGAGTCACAGCGCTGACAGAAAGAAATGAGGGAATCAGGCTCATAAAGGACCTGTGCATAAAGGGAAGCACTCGCTGTTTGATCTTTATATGCATATCACAACATCAACACTCAGTTCACAGTCATAACACTGAGCAATCTGCGTGTCTTTGAAAAGCTGCCGAGATGATTCCTTTACTGCCAAATGTATTCTCGTCACAGCCAAGCACTCAGATGTATCACAGTCATTCATAAGGGACTCCAAAGCTTTGGTAAGCGTAAGGTAGGAGTTGTGCAAGAAAGAAAGGAAACTTTCTAAGTCAGTTAGAAGGTATTTTAATTGTCAATGAATAACAATTAACACAATCACAAGTTTTACATTCACACAAAAGTTCCTCCCTCAAGCCAAATTAATTGCAGCCTCACATAACACATTCTGTGGCTAATCAAAGTGACTGCCTGATGACTCAGATGCAAAATCACAGCAACCATATGAAAAACCTGAATGATAATCCCTCCCTTATAATAACAGCTGCTGGATGACAGAGGGACAGGAAATTCAGGTTTCACACCAATTCTGCTTCCTGGCCGACTGCGGTGGTTTTTAATGTTGCCAGCACCTCAAACCTAAACCTCCACATTGCTATTTTTTTCAGGGGGGTTTTATGGTTCTTGATTCTCCATTTACTGCCTCTCTAGTTTCCCTGGTTCCCTTTTCCAATTCCTTCACGACTCCCACTTCCTCAACTCATCTTCAAAATGAAAGAACCTGCTTCTTGCATGCAGTCACAATTTAGCATATTTCCTTTTCTTCTTCGTTACCCCCACACCCTGAGTGTTTTGCTATGGAGACCATTAAACTGTCAGCTCTCTCTTCATTAAATCCTTGTCCATGAATGTGGACAACTCAAACAGTATTACACTGAGACACGGCGAAAGAACAAAGTTTCCCCAGCCTGACTCGAAGCGTTTATGTGCTTGTGATGGTGTTTGTGTGGTCAGTGAAAAGCTAACAGGGTCCTGCTGACCACAAGCTGTCTGCAGCGCTATGTTCAGTCAAGCTGACCAGAGCAGACCAGGGCCAATTAGCCTGAAGCTCTCCTTCTCACATCACATTATCATCACTGGAAAGGCAACTGACACAAATCCGGATCGAGCCTTTCTAAGACAGGGCGAAGAAAAGCATCCGCAAAGAGCTGGAGTGGCAGGGGCATGATAGTGGTTCAACCAATGAAAAGACAACTGAAAAATGTGATGTGCGCTCGTATACCTGTGATTATCTGTTGTGCTTAAGTATATTTCTGTAAAGTAGAGAGACAACTCTTAAGGTATGTTGCTCTGCATGGTCAAACCTTTCTTCTGTTCTCTCTCTGCAGTAGAAAGGAAAATCTGAGAAACAAAAATTAAAAAAGAATTGCAATGATTCATTAACGTAATTTTCTTTGCAGACACTTTGCATCAAAGATACACAAAACCTAGTGTGTATGAAATATTGTGGCTTTGAGGAGCACACATGGACAGATAGTCTTTACTTTGTCAACAAATTATATCTTTAAAATCATTTTTTCATCAAAGAAAGAATGAATTGGAATATTGTTACTTATTGATTTTTTCCTATTTTCACTTTCCATATTGTTGTAAGTTTGTCTGTTTTGTGGTTATAAGTAGAAAAAGACAAAAGCCAATTACATAAGTTTTGCCATGACTTAAACCAAGTTTGTGTACCTGAACACTTAACCTGACTCTGATATTTCTACATTTATTATTCGGTTCATCCAAAAACATGAATGTAGCGGTTTTGCTTCGTTGTTCTGGCCCACTCTGCCACTCACATTTGCATTTTTATATCGAACCGCTAGAGTAACCTTAGTAACCATAATTAGACAACTCCTTTGAGATATCTTTTGATGTCAAAAAGAATTTTAAAAAATACTGTCAATGTGTGGAGAAGGAACCACATAAGTCTAGAGGATATCTATGTTGAAAAAACTAAAAAGGACAGTGGGGGACAGTACATTTAAAAAGTAGAAAAATGCTGACAACCAAAAAGACATAGGACCTCAGACTTATAGATAACTAAAGCGTCCTGAACAATGAAGAAAAAACATTTACTGGTGGACAGTAACGGAGTAAATTTACTTGAGTACTGTACTTAAGTACATATCCAGAGGATTTGTACTTTACTTGAGTATTAGATTTCTTTGGTACTTATTACTCTTACTTGAATACATTTCCAAGACAAATATTTTTACTTTTACTCGAGTAAATTTCTAGGAAGGCTGAAAAGTACTCGTTACTTTCAGGTCTGCTCTTTTTTCTTCTTCAGGTTTTATATAACATTGTGGTCCTAAAAGCAGCACATCAGTGCAGCTGGTTTCAAAGAGTTAATTCTCAGAAACAAGAGTTAAAAGATCCTTAAATTAATTTAGAAAAAATATAGTAATTTACTGATGTGGAAAATGAGAAATTTACTCTTACTCTTACTCTTACTTTTACTTAAAGTAAATTTAAAAGCATTTACTTTTGGATACTTAAGTACCTTTAAAAGCAAGTACTTTTCTACTCTTACGTAATATTATAATATATATAATAACGTAATATTTTGACTAAGCTACTTTTACTTGTAACGGAGTAAATTTTGACCAGTAGTATTTGTACTCTTACTCCATTACTGGGGTCGAGTACTCTGTCCACCTCTGCTTATAGATAACTAAAGCGTCCTGAACAATGAAGAAAAAACATTTACTGTGTTACATAAGCACCTGCTTTCAGACAGCCATCATGATCCTGTAATTCATGTCAGTACATTTCACTGTAATTTTGAGTAATCAGACTTTTTTTTTTAATGATCACATGATTGATTATATATTAGACAGACAGACAGACAGACAGACAGATAGACAGACAGATAGACAGATAGATAGATAGAGTGGCATAACATTATGGTGATAGACCACAGTTTGTTTGTTTTTTGCCCCCTCCCCTGAACAAAAATGCACACCGCATACACACACACACACACATGCTCACACACTTGCAGAGCCACTATAGAGAACTGCTATTGTCGCCACGTTGTGACTGGCCACACTCACCCTGCAGTGCAGGGGAAGTCTCCTCCCGGTTGTCGGGTCAATGCCGTTTCCTTAATGGAGCCAGCTGGCAAGCTGTCCTCCGGCGGGACGCTGGCTTTCTCCTCGGTCGCAGTAAAAAACTTCTAATCTAATTTTGTAATTTTTGCTATAATATCGTCCTGGCTCTTTTTTTCTTTTCTCTCGTGGGCACTGCTTTGTTGGTTGGGCTTGCTAAACATGATGCTACGCTATTTATGTTGTCTTCTTTATTTTGCTTTTTTTTTTTTTTTTTGCCAAACACTCACGTTACGTCATCGCGTCGTCATCGCGCGCATCAAGGTGATTGGACTATTCCATTAACAGGGGTCGCGCAAGATGGCGACTGCAGCAGACGTGTAAGTGCGAAGCTCTGCAGCATTAACGAGTATCTGATGGCAATTTGACGAGGCCAACGGTTTGAACGGCTTGTTAAACGGCTAAACACCAACCAAACAAGAATAGAAGAGTTTTGATGATAGGTTGAAGATTCTGACGAGTGACGACCTACGGACATTAACTCTCCTGACACGTGCGTCAACTAAGTTACAAGTTAGCCTACGAAGCTAACACCAACATTGCACCAGTGAGCCGAAATGACAAAGAGAGACGCAAAAAAAGTCACAAAAGGAAATCTGGTGATGGACATGGAGCATGACATGGAGCCAGAGGAGGGTTTCTACGGCTTGTGTTCTCCTCTTCCCGAGACTCCCAGCAGAAGTCCAAACCCGAAGAAACTGTGCGGAGAAAACAAGGAGAAGGACACGGTTTCTAACTCCGACATCCTCCAAGCCATACGTGAGTTAAAGCGGGGTTTTTCCGTCTTTGAGCAGCAAATAAAACAAAACACTGCGGACATTAAAGAGGCAAAAGAAGTAATGAAAGGGCTTAATTTTCAAGCTAAAGAAACGGAGGATAAAGTGATAACGCTGGATAAAAGAGTGGACGAACTGAAAGAAAAAACCGAAGAAGGAGAAAGATACAGCAGAAGATGGAATCTGCGTCTCATCAACCTCCCAGAAAAAGAAAACGAAGATGTGAGGCATGAAGTCCTCAAAATATTGAGCCAGATTGCACCGGATGAAAAAAGTAAGATGGGGTTCCTGGTGGACACGGTACACAGAGTGGGACGCCCGAGGGATGATAACAAACCGCGTCCAGTCATCATCCAGTTCAACATGCGGACCTTCAGGATCAAGATTTGGAGAGAATCACGCAACGCTGACATCCTGAAGAAGATGAACCTCCGTATGGCCGAAGACCTGACCCGCTTAGAGAAAGACTGCAGAAACAAACTGTGGCCTTTAGTGGAACAGGCACGTAAGGATGGAAAGAAAACCAGATGGCAAGGGCCGATCGTCTTCATCGATGGGGTAAAATTCACTGCGTGAAAAGCCAGCTCTGAAGACTATGATGCTTATCAAAAGTAAAAAAAAAAAAAAAAAAGATTAAGAAAGTTCATTACAAGTAATGTTATGGCCTCAAAACAGCACATTTTATATAACTGATACTCATAATGTTCAGAGTTTTTCTAACTTTTTCCAAAGGTAGAGAGTCTTTATATAAAAGCTCTTTTCTTGTTGTTTCTTTTTGATTGTTCAAGTTAGTCGGCATCCAGCTCCTTATTTATTTTTATTTTTTTTATTTATGGCGACCAATAATTTCATCAACCTTAAAGTGCTTTCTCTTAATGTCAATGGTATACGCAATATTACCAAAAGAAAGGCAATTTTTTTGTTTTGCAGAAGGTCTAACGCCGATTTGTTTTTTCTACAAGAGACACACTCCTGTGAAGATGATCGTAAGTTCTGGAGAAGTCAATGGGGAGACCAGATTTATTTAAGTCATGGTTCTAACAACTCAGCAGGAGTAGCTATTCTGTTTAATAAATTTAAAGGGGATGTTATAGAATCTCACTTATCTGAAGAAGGTAGATGGATTATTTTAGTGCTCAGAGTAAACAATGTGATTCTGGTGGTGAATAACATTTATGGTTATAATTACAATGCTCTAGCAAAAAATATGATTGTCCAACTGACAGCAAAACTTTTGAAGCTTAAAGAGAAATATAAAGAGGCTCACTTAATAATTGGCGGTGACTTAAATGATGCAGCTGATGACTTAATGGACAGAGTACCAGCAAGAATATCTTCCGGTTCAAGATTTAAAGTGATATCACACTTAGGTGAGCAACTTAATGTTATAGACGCCTGGCGATATAGCCACCCTTACCAAAAAGAGTATACATGGAGTAATGCTAGTGGTTCCTTACAATCTCGAATAGACATGTGGTTAATATCTTCTTACACTATGCAATATGTTTCCGAAATATCACATAGTTATGCCCCCTTTTCAGATCACAAAATGATAGTCATTTCCTTTACTAATCCTCTAAAACAAAAAGCAACACTGCGTGGTTACTGGAAATTAAATTGTAATTTACTGAAAGATGAAGCTTTCTGTAACTCAGTCAAAGCAATTGCTGGGAATATTTTCAATGGAAAAGAACTCAGTAATATACAAAAATGGGAATTTTTTAAATTTAAAATCCGAGAATCAGCTATTAGACATAGTAAAGAAATGAAAAAACGCAGCAATCTTAAAGAATCTGAAATTATGAAAGAACTAAATATCCTAATAAACAAAAGTTCCCCTACTCCAGAGGAAGAAATTAAACTGATAAAATTGAAAGATGATTTAGATAGTTTATATATTAATATGACCAAGGGAGCCTTTGTACGCTCCAGGGCTAAATGGTTAGAGGAAGGTGAGAAGAATACAAGCTATTTTTTCGCCCTAGAAAAAAGGAACTACAAGAGAAATAATATCACATCTCTAAAAATAGATAATTCTGTAACCTCCAACCCAACTGATTTAGCAAATCACACTTTTCAATTTTATTCTGACCTATACAGTTCTAATTATAATTCAATAAAAGGTGAAGAATTTATTAATAATGTTAAAGAATTTACTCCTAAAATATCAGATAATTTTAAATTGGATTGCGAAAAACCTATCTCTAAAGTTGAAATCCTTGAAGCTGTTAACAAAATGAAAAAAGGTAAATCTCCAGGAATGGACGGTCTTCCTGTCGAATTTTACCAGTGCTTTTGGGAAATAATTGAAAGACCTCTTTTTGAAATGCTGAAAGAATGTACAAATAATGAAGAAATGACCACAACCATGAAACAAGGCATAATAACTTTGCTTCCCAAGCCAGACAAAGACCACCTTCTATTGGATAACTGGAGACCAATAACATTGCTCAATGTTGACTATAAAATACTCTCACTAATTTTCGCCAGGCGTTTAAGAAAAGGTTTGAGTGAAATCATACATGAAACTCAAACTGGCTTTATGAATAATCGCCACATAAGCTGCAACATTAGGTTTATCCTTGACTTAATAGATTACTCTGAATATGTTGATTCAGACGCTTTAATTTTATTTTTAGACTTCTACAAGGCATTCGATAGTGTAGAGCATCAATTTTTATTTAAATCTCTTCAAACCTTCGGTTTTGGTGAACATTTTGTATCCTATATTAGAATGCTCTATAAAGATATTAGCAGCTGTGTCATGTTATTCCCAAATACCACAAAAAGATTTTCAGTGTCTAGGTCAGTCCGTCAAGGATGTCCTTGCTCTCCATTTCTCTTTCTTATAGTCGTTGAACTGCTTTCAATACAAATTAGACAGAGCAATGTCTTTCGAGGGTTAAAGATTTTTGAGAGAGAGATTAGGATAACTCAATTAGCGGACGATACAGTCTTATTTTTGGAAAATAAACAACAAATAGAGACAGCACTTATGATAATAGACACCTTTTCTGTTGCTTCAGGTTTAAAACTTAATTTAAAAAAATGTGAAATACTATGTCTCTACAACACAAATGAAACACTTATATGCAAAATACCAATTAAAGAAAATATAAAGTATCTTGGAATTTATATTTCTAAAAATATAATTGAACGTCAAACAAAAAACTTCAAACCTAAAATACAAAAAACTAAAAATATTTTCAATATGTGGCTCCAAAGAGATCTATCCCTATTAGGTAGAGTTCTTCTGAGTAAAGCAGACGGTGTCTCTAGATTTGTGTATCCTACTCTCTCTCTTTTTGTTCAACAATCCCTTTGTAAAGAAATAAATAATACCCTAATTAGTTTTGTCTGGAAAAACAAATGCCATCGTTTAAGAAAAGAGATCTTGGCAGCCCCGAGAGGGGAGGGCGGCATGGAGATGTTAGACTATATGGATATAAACTATACCTTTAAGACAAAATGGATAAAAGAATATTTGAAAAACCCAGAATCTCTTTGGTATTTTATACCTCAGAATATTTTTGGGAAAGTTGGAGGGTTACCTTTTCTCCTAAATTGTGATTATGATGTTTCAAAATTACCACTAAAATTATCTAAATTTCACCAACAAGCCCTTTCAGCAGCAAAACTATGCTTTATCCATAACTTCTCTCCACATAAAACTATTATATGGAACAATGAGTTCATAACTAGGAAAAATAAATCACTATTTCTGAAACATTGGATTGAAAAAGGAATAATATATCTTAAGGATTTACAAAATGATGTAGGTGAAATTTTTAGTTATGAAGAATTTCTTAGATCTAAAATCTTCCCTGTTACCTATAAAGAATTTCAAACAGTGATAAAAGCTATTCCCAGTGGCATTCTCCATTTAATAAAAGGTCATTTTGGAAGGCAAGAGGCAGAGAAAGTTGACTTTACCCTCTTTATTAATGGTATAAACATTATGAGTCACCATTGTAACAATAAACATATAAGGAATCATTTTTTCAGGAAAAGGAAAATTACACCTCGAGGGAAATTTGTATGGTCTTCCTCTTTCTCTGACATTAATTGGAAAACAACATGGCTCCTTCCACATAAATTTGCTATCTCCAATAAAATTAAAGAAGTTCAATATAAAATTACACATAACATTTACCCCACTAACAAATTTGTGTCAAAATTTGTCAATATTGATGCCAATTGTGTATTTTGTAATGCTGAAGTGGAAACGATTAGGCACCTTTTCTTTGAATGTAATTTTTCCCAGATTTTTTGGAAAAAAATTGAAGCTTACATCACATCACATTCCAACATACCAATTAATTTAAATGCCAAAGATATACTGCTATACTATAATAATAAAGATAGGAAAATGCAACACTTAATTAATCTGATTATTCTAATTGCAAAATTCCACATACATAAAACCAAATTTTCCAAAGGTCGACCTTTCTTTCCTGCTTTTGAAATTGATTTCAATAACTACCTTGAATGTATTAAAAGAATTGATAATAAAAAATGTATACACACTGTTAACATAATTGAAGAAATATTTGGAGAAATTTAATTTATGCCCTGCCATAATCTTTCTTTTTATTTAATTTAATTTATTTTATTATATTTATGTTACTTATGCACGTCATCCACTTTATGTCTCATACTGTATTTGTTTATTTAATTTCTTGATGCCTGACTGTTTTGTATTGTCTACTGTCAATGTTCTGACTGATTGAAACTTTTAAATAAAGTTTGAAAAAAAAAAAAAAAAAAAAAAAAAAAAAAAAAAAAAAAAACTATTCCATTAACAAACACTGCGTCCGAAATATGGAGGATTTTTTGTGCCAAAATTAAATAAATAAATACATCATTAATTAATTAAAATGGGAATTAAATATATCATTAATTAATTAAATGTATCATTAATTAATTAAAATTAGAATGAAATATGTCATTAATTAATTAAAATACAATTAATTTTAAGTAAAAATATATATTTATTATTTCAGCATTTAATTAATTAATGACATGATTTCGTGTTGCGTGTGAATCATGAAATGTAAAACTGCGTTTAATTAATTAATGATATATTTCATTCCCATTTTAATTAATTAATGATGTATTTATTTATTTAATTTTGGCACAAAAAATCCTCCATACCGAAATGCCATAATAAGCAGTATATACTCAGAAAGTATACTTAAGTTCGGCACACTTTTGAGTAAATATCAGTAGAATATCTGCAGGGCCCGCCGCCCCACAAGATTTTTTTTTATTTTTTTTTGTGGCACCACTTGGTTCATATTAGGTATAAAACATTGTATAATATGTTGTGCTGAGATTTTCAAACTCACAGTTAACATTAAAACAAAAATTGCAAGTATAATCTCCAAGTGTATTTTGGGTAAAATCGTTTATCAACGTCATACGTCATCATCGATCACTTTTCAACAGAGCGCAGTAATCCTACAGCCGAAACATGAGCGGGAAATATAAACACAAAAGTTGAACGATAAAACGCAAAGAAAAAGAAAAAGGGGAGAAAGAAAAAGCCAAAATAGCCCAAGCTAGATGCATATATTGTTCGCCCTAATCCTCCTGTGGGAGATGAACCACGTTGTTAGCAGCGATTCATCCCCGGGCCCCCGGGCCCCCAGGCAAGTTCGCGGAGCGCAAGGCTCGCCGAGTACCTTCAAGTAGTGGTGAGAAGGCCACAATACTTCAAATTGAATTTGAACTTTTTTGTGAATTTATGGTCCGCCGTGCCAATTTTACTGCACTACTGTCATTAGTTGAAGTGGATGTCAGATGGTGATTTCAGAGTGATCTGGTGGCTATCCATGGTGCTGAACTCCTACAATGTCTGAAATGTATTCGTTTTATTAGGCTATGTTTTTGTTGTTCTTGTGTTGTTTTTTTTTACTTTGTCATGTTATATCATTATATGAAGTGGGTTTCCGCTATCTGTGCTGCTGATAAATACAATCAAACGCGAGTCATAGGGGCGGACATTAAATTATATGTTACCCTGCTGCAAGTAAACATAATTATTCCGAAAAATTTTATTATTTTAACAAATTTGAGAATTATCTTTCACAATCTCTAATAGGCTATGTTCTGCTCTTAAAACTGGTAATGCTTGTAAGCCCCGTTGTTGGGCATGGGTAGGCTATGATATGTTCCGCTACTGGTCTGTACTATGTATATATACTATACTATATATACTACTATATATATATATATATATATATATATATATATATATATATATATGTATATGTATATATGTATTCCTGAGCATCCCCCTCACAACATTTATTCAGCAACAGTGTCTTCAGTCAGAGGCGTCTTCGTATCTGCTGCAGCTCAGACCGCTACAAGAGGTCCTTGCAGCTATAGCCCTCTACAATGAATCTTTGAAGAGACTTCAATCATGACTACTACAACAATTAATTTCCCTTCGGGCAATGATAAAGCAGCTTTGAATTGACTTTGAATTAACAAATGTTAGTGTCTTATGTGTCAACTAAAACTAGTGTGGAAGTAAGACCAAGGCAGCACTGACAGAGGATGTTCAGGTGAGGAGGTCCATACCCACCTGGAGTCCCACCTCACATGCATGTGCTGATTATGTTAATGTTGCTTATACATGCCGCTTTCTGGATGCAGGGCAACAGAGACTGGAGTCTCATAATCTAGGTTTCAATTCATCAGACAAAAACAGAGAGCCATGAGCCTACACACACACACACACACACACACACACACACACACACACACACACACACACGCACATATTTCAACTAGCGCAATTAACTTTTCTTTAGTCCATACTATAGATATAGCACAAGTATACAGATACTGTTTATTTTTCTTATTTGTACTATTTGGTTATTCCTTGCCTGGCTTCATGCTGTATGTGTACATATTTATGTATGCCATCACATTGGGGTTTGATAATTAAGTGATTAATGAGGGGGATAACTATTTCTGCTCCCCAGTCCTTTAAATCCCAGCTCATTTTATGCATCAGCAGAGACAACTTTAACTTAGCCACCTCATTTACTATTTCACAGCTGTCTGAATCTTGCACATGCACGCACAGATTCAGAGGGCTCTCTAAGTCCTCTTTGTTCATTAAATCATGCAAGAAAAGCATGCACAATCAAACAAAACAAAAGTTTGTTTTGTTTTGTTTTTTGCTTGGAATGAAAACTAAGCACACATGGCTTCTTGGTTTGTGCTCCCATAATCTGGATCTGTCTTTCTTATGTAAATGTAGGCTTTCATTTATTAAACCATAGACCCAGGAAACATCTCTGCATGTTACATTTTCATCATGTCTAATTATAATTCATTATAACGGTAATAATGCTCTTCAATAATTAAGAAACAAGATTTGCTTGTATTTGACTTTAAGTACAAAGATATGCCAGCTCAAACAGCTTTTTGGTGTTTCTGCATATGTGTGTCTCAGATCTGTGAGCTCCTTGAAATGGCTATAAAACCAGTAAATTGGGTTGAAAACCACATCACTCAAGAAGTAAAACAAAGAGGTAAATAAAAAGATACAGTACAATAAGTACTCTGGATTACATACAGATGTTGCTAACAAGTGCTGATTCCACTTCCTCTCACTCTCTGTCAGCCTGTTATAGCCTGAAAGCCCAGTAAAGAGGCGTTCAATTCAAGGATATTCTCCAGCTGCCAGTCAAAGCTCAATGAAACACATAATGCTGCATTCCCTACATTCTCGATATGTCCTCATATCCCATCCAAGCGTGTCCATTTATTTGCCAGTGATCTCACATTCCTCATGAAGATCAAGCACGCAAAGGGTTTAAACTTCCCCTGCCTTTCTGTCAATATGGTTCCTGCTCTACAGCACTGACAACACCTCTGCAACTCACTGGGGATTTGGGGTCACTTGTAAACAGCTCTTCTGTTGTCATAGTAACTCATCATGACAGATGTTACAATTGCCCGAAGTCGCATCAGAAATCCCTCCGGCAGCACATCACACAAACTGACTTGAAAAATATCTTGAAAATGAGTCATCTAAGACCTAGTAATCCCAAAAGCATGAACGGAAGACAAAAGGACTTGTTTTGTTTTGTGAAGAAGTTTTGCTTCTTATCTGAAAGGCCTCTTCATTTCCACCTGACTGGAGGGGAATTGTCGGCTTATGAACTGGTTTTGGACCAGTTTTTCTTGTGATTCATTAACTTTTCACATAAATAATGATCTTTACCCTTACCTCCTGTGGGTCATTATGATCTTTGTCCATCATATATTATTCACTTGGTCAGCATGTGAGCTGTTCTTGCAACATGAATCAATAGCTGTGGAACCACAACACAGCAACATCAAGTTCAATAGAGAGAATGCAGAAAATAAAAGCCTGCCTTTTCTGTGCCGTGTAGTGCATATTGAAGGGGACTGGACTCTTGACACTGAGGTGCACCACGAAACCTATACACACAGAACACCATCAGCCTTTTTGACACCAACTCCAAAACATAGTGATCGCAACTCTACACCGTCGGACTGAAATTATTCCCACAATGAGAGAGGAAGAAGAGGGGGAACGCAACCAGATAAGAAAGCTACTGAGACCCGCGGATATCTAAACTTGACCTTATCAAGTCAGTTAGGAAAAATCTGGAGAAAATGCCACAGGGAAAAAAAGTCAGAAAGAAACAGGCTAAAATACTATCCTTCCATATGCAATGGGAGTGTCTGAGAGGGATTTTCTCCAAACACCACATCGAGGGTGCATTTCAAACCTAAAAACACCCTCAGACTTTCTCACCCTGAGCACCAACTCAAGAGCAACTCCACAAACACTTGGCACGACTCAGGGGAGCCGGCTCCTAGGGTCCAGATTCAGTGGTCCACCTCTCTTAACAAGAGCAACGTCCAAATTCCAGACAGAGATGACATAATTATGCAGTTTTTTTCCCCATTCATGTTCACTCTGAAAACCAAATATTTACAAAACACTCTTGAGTCTCCTCACCATGCAGACACACGGCCATTCCCTCCTTCATTCGTGTAATCAAAGCAGCTTAAATGCTTATAAATATAGAGTTGACAAAAGATTTCAACGTCCCACAGACCCATAAATCGGTCGGTGATTTACAAATGACTTGGAGAATCACAGGAATCAATATCCCAACAACAGTTTATAAACCTGAAATTCCCTGCCAGCGATTTAAAACCAAAGAAAAGGGTAAAAAGGTAATAAAAGGTCAAAAATCTTCAAGGACCAACTACAAGCATCCCAGTTGCCTTTAGTTCAGGTCTTTAACATTTAAAAAAAAATCTCTATAAGTTACAGGAACCCAAACAATACGATAGGAGCTACAGCAACAAGCTGCCACTAGGGCCTTTCCAGATTTATCTAACATTTTCCTTATTTTGAAGCATTTTAAAGTGACAATGTGAATTTACAATTACAACATCACACAAAAGTCTGACACCCCCCATATTAAACACAGTCCAAAGTGTGCCAGTCATATATTTATTTATTTTATTTTCCACTTTGAATATCATGTATTCATAGAAAAGATGATTGAAAAAAAAAAGAAATGACACAGACCTCGCTGAAAAGTTTAATTAAATGCCAGGACAGAAACGCACAGATGGGAAGTAATTTTCCTCTCTATGAAGTGCTCTGTCTGTGTGTACAATATCTGCTTCTGAGTGCTTGTATGTATTCTTTAATTCAAAACACATCCCTTGAGAATAAGCATTCTCTAAAACACATTCAGGAGAACAAACGTCTTCCAGCTTCACCATTTAAACATTAGAGGCACAGGCTCCCTGAAGTCATGTTTGTAATTACAGCAAACAAGGCTTGGGCGGGAGGAGGGGACAGGGGGTGGGTGAGAAAGATAAGAAAAGATGAGGTGAAGGAGGGAAAAAGAAAAAAGTAAGACCACAGGGCCCAGATTTAATATCGATTTGCCCTTGTCACGACCCCTGTTTTGGTGTTGCAAAGTGAGTGTTGGTATTTCATAAAGAGAAGCACCTGAAAGGCGTGGTCAGTCGTTTTAGCACGCAGTCCCTTTGTTTAAATAATCATGGGAATTTTCCTCCCAGAGTCCGAATGTCTGAGAACGAAAGTGTTTAAATGATCCATGCATAGTCTAATATTGATAATAAATTCTGTTAAATTCTGTACTTGATTTTTTTTTTTTTTTTTTTACTTAGGTGACACGTGTTGATTATCAGGAGGAGAGAAAATGTATTTTGAATGCCAGAGAAAGACATTATTGGAACATATCAAATGTCAAGCCGCTCTATTATTGAAGAACTAAAAGAAATCTAACCTAGACTCCAGCCTATATAACTTGCAGAATTTGCTTGTTTCATTTTAATGGAAAGGCGGTGGCTTAGTGGTTAGCACAGCAAGAAGGTTCCTGGTTCAACTCCGGGCCCGGGGAGGGGGTCATTCTGTGTGGAGTTTGCATCTTCTCCCTGTGCTTGCGTGGGTTCCCTCCGGGTACTCCGGCTTCTTCCCACATTCCAAAAACATGCATGCTAGGTAAATTGATGAGTCTGCCTGTAGGTGTGAGTGTAAGTATGCCTATATATAGAAAATGGATGGATGGATGGATTTTCATGGAAACATCATAATTTCTGTGGGGATATCACTGTCCACATTTAACGGTACTAAATCAATATAGTGTAAACTTATAATTACATGCTTTCATTTCCTGGAATAAGAGATGGTAACAGATCATAGGTAAATCATTAAAGATTTACTTGAGTGTTATTTGAAAACTTCCTCCCTCGTGTGTGTGAACCATCCTGAGTGAAAACTATCGCAAAAACAAATTTGTTATGAAATGAGGATTTTTTATTCTTCTTTGGTATGGTTCAGCTTGAATTTATTTATTTGAATCTAAACAGGTTATCAGGTTAAAACTTCTATAGTCTGGGATGCTCCGAGCAAAAAAGCTGCCTCTGTGATGTACTGGCACCTGATTATATCATTACAGGTCTGCGTGGCGCTGTTTTAGGACATCACCCACGTTTCTGGACAGAGCCATTGGCGCTGTTTATAATTTGCATCAATTTTCTTATTTTTCCAAGATTCATAAATCTGGCCCTTCACTGCCGTGTGTTTAAAGTGAATGATGTTCTCTCCATTTTGTGAGACAATCAATTTGTATAAACTGTCACATCAGAGACGTGTCCATCAAAATCCAAAATAAGAATCTCATCCGAATAAAAGAATCTCAGAGACGAACGCCAAATAAGCCCTATTTCAACCCCCCTTTTTTTCTACTCTCTCTTGTTCCCTCACCGGAAGGATGCTGGCCGGAGATGAAGTGGAACAATTAATTTCATGCTTGTCCTCCTTGCTTTAGAGGCATGTTAGTCTCAATTATGTATCTGGTGGAACAGAGACACTCCTCGTTTGCTGTAATACATACAGACAAAATGTAAATCGTACTTAAACATTTCTAAGAACAACACTTAGCTTGAGGACTCAAGAATCATAGATCCTTCTTGCCTGACTGACCATACCTCATCTCTTCCCAACTCGCTATCATGCAATCCATCAGCAGAGGTGAATGAAGTACAGATCATTATCTCTCAAAATTCGATCAGTGCTCTGTGGATGAATGACAAGGAAGGCAAGAACACATGCATGCCGACACAGCTGCCACATACCACTGAATCACAGTGTGCCAAGAGCGTAGATACTGATAAGAAATAGACTGTCGTCAGGCGTGACCTGGGAAGGCTGATGAGACTAGTCCCTGATCTTTGAACATCCAGCATGTAGCCGGGGCGAAACTAGAAAGGGAGACCAAATGGCATCAGCTGACTAACAGCTGCCATTCGGGTCTCATGTTCTGTCCTTTAAACAAAAAGTTCTGTTCTGCATTTCTATTTTCTTGAATCACATATCAGATTACATTACATTTGCACATATTACACTACAGACCGTAGCTAATGACACATCGCAGAATTAGGCTTTGCACTGGGCTGCATAACATTGTTTCAAATTGTGGATAACTCTTTATTTTTAAATGATTAATGTTGTTATTACAGCTTTCTAGACGGATAAGTAATAATCCTACAAGTCTCACTGTATTACTGCTGCTACATGTAAGTTAAGTGCGTGGACAGCAGTGACATTAGGTCCACATTGACGTCAACAACACAATGAAGGCAGGAGGTAATCACATGCCGATGTCATCATTCAAATTGGAAAACTATTTTTACATTTATGAGTACATGTTATTTGAAATAAAAGACCCCGTTTACAGTGCAAGTCTTAATGCTCAATTCTGATATTTTGATGCAGATGCAATCTTTTTTGTTTGACTGTTCATGTAACCTTTTAAAACACGGCCAATATCAGAGTGAACTGCTAGCGGTTTCAAACTGACCCGCATGCGCAAAAGAACAATAACAAAGACGTCAGATGCAGCACGCCGTTGCACAAAAAAAAATTATTAATAATAATAATTAAAGCTGCAAGCAGCGATGAACGGGCCCTCGCACCCTTGTGCACATTCAGGCGTGCTGCAGTGGAAGCGCTTGTATGACTTGCATGTAGATTCTTCAGGCCTGGACATTTAGCGTATGACACCACCCACGACTCTCTATATCAAACCATTCAAAAGTTATGGCAGAAAGTAGGAACTATCAGATATCGACCAATCAGATGAAGGGGCGAGGCTAATTTGCAGCAATTATGTTCAAGGACTCAAAACCGAGTCTGATGACACCACCCACGAGTCTTTATGTCAAACCATTCCAAAGTTATTGCAGAAAATCAGAACTATCACATATCGACCAATCAGAAGAAGGGACGGGGCTAATTCGTGCCAATGAAGGTTAAGTACTCAATACCGAGTCTGATGACACCACCTACGAGTCTTTATGTCAAACCATTCAAACGTTATGGCAGAAAGTAGGAACTATCAAATATGGACCAACCAGATGAAGGGGGGGCGCGCTTTTTGGCGTCTAGCGTCGCCACGGTAAAGCTGTTGACTGAGAAAAGTAATGTGCGTCGTCGCAGGATCGAGATGCACATTTTGATGTATAACACACCTGGTTGCACGTTATGGTTCGGGCCACATTAACTGCCGAAGGAATGGCATAAATTTCGCCAAAATTACACGATTAATTCAAAATGGCCGACTTCCTGTTCGGTTTCAGCCATGGCGCCAAGAGACTTTTCTTTCAGTTGCGACATGATACAGGTGTGTACCGATTTTCGTGCATGTATGTCAAACCGTATTGTGGGGCTTGAGGCACAAAGCTTTCTATGGGGCGCTGATGAGCCATTTTTCCATGCCCATTAATGCAAACCATTAAATATCAAATTTTTCGCCAGGCCTGGCTTGCTTGCAAAATTTGGTGACTTTTGGGGCACGTTTAGGTGGGAAAAAAGGCCCTACTTTCGTCGGAAAAAGAAAAAAGAAAAAGAAGGAAAATTCCTACAGATACAATAGGGCCTTCCCACTGTAAGTGCTCGGGCCCTAATAATCTAGCATTAGCATGGCAGCACCTGTGTCCAACTGGACTCACAGCAGTCTGACCATCACTTATCCAGCTGGACCCTCGTACATGATTTTTTTGCTTGATTTGTTCTCACAGATATGTCGATTTGGACAAAAGCGTCTGCTAAATGACAATAGTAGTAGTATTAAAGTTGGGGAGGTTATGGAGGAAGTAAGCATTTTCGCTTTTATTTCAAAATGTTTGTGTACTGGCAGCCATGACATTAATTTGCTTCTTTAAAGTTAGCTTTAAGGCTCTTCACCTTCCTTTGCCACTACAGCCACGTTCTCCTGTGTCCTCGTTCTTCCATTTCATATGCTATTTTTTCCCAACAATGTTCTGCCCTGATCTTGTGCACCTGTGTCTCACCAACCCTTCTGTGCATACACTTGTCTTGTCTTTCCCTTGCTCCCTGCTGGACTGTACTGTTTCCACCCTCCTTGTGACCTGTCAGGTTTTTATAAGCTCTTTTTTTTTGTTAACCTTTGGTTTGTTTTTGGTATAATAAATCACATTTTTAGGATATCCTGCTTCCTTGGTCTCATGCATTTGGGTCCTACATCCACCACCCCGTGACACACACTGAATGACACACATTGAAAAAATTAGACCTGGGGACTACATATAGAAAAGGTCTAAATGTGATTTAAAAAAATCGGATCTGGGCAACATTTGAGTGTCTTGAAGGAGTCTGTGTATGTGTATGTGTATTGTTCTATGGTATGCCAACACACATCAACAACTAGGAAGCTATTTCAGAGAACGACAGTGGTGTTTTTGGCAGAGGCGACTAAGAGATTCAAGAAAGTAGTGATGGAGGACAAAATGAGAGAGTGACAGAACCAGGGCCCAAAACTGAGCTAAAAATATAGACATTTCTTTAAACGGTGATTGAGCCATGGCTAATTTCTTCGAGGACTTGGACCTGTTGTGAACTGTTTTCAGTAAAAAGGCCAGCACACTAACCACAGGAAGTGAGCCTCGCTAATGTGACCATAGTGACTTGTAGAAAATATTTTATGGCATTAGTACTTCATGAGAGCAGAAGATATTTTATTGACTGGGACCGTCTGTGGCGACACTTCTGCATCAGCTCCACTGAGATAGTTTTGTTAATCATTTATAGAGTCTAGGCTATTTATACCTAAATATGTTCCTTATTCAAATTTAAGAAGATGGCTTTGACCCGATCCATTCCAGAGAACTTTAGCTTAGCAGGTCCCCTTCTAGATGTCAAGGTTAATTTGCTTTAACAAGACAATAAACATCGGTTCAAATTTTATTATAATCCACTATCTAGTTTGATTCAATTAAATATGTGCGTATTCCTCAATCTTTCATTTCTCAATTCAGAAATACTGAATTAAAGAGTTCATCCATGCATATCCTCCATGTCAGCAAAACAAGCATGCTCTTCTTTTAGTTCAACATAATAGAAACCACTTTCACACCTCATTCATTTCTCTCCTTAAGAAAAGTTATCTCACAGCTCCAGCGTGCGAGTGTGCCTCTGCAGTGATGGTGTTAAAAATCTGCCTGAGGTCTTTTGAGAGGAGCAGCAGAACAACAGCTGTACACCAACAGAAACACACTCGAGCACTTATGGCAGGGCTGGTAGTGAAGCCCAGGAGTTTGTCCCAGGGTGCACGAGTCTGTTGGGTATGCACCATTGCACCTCCAAGAGGGTGCCAAATCTGAGCTCCTTCTAATGACTGCAATCTTTTACTGTCCTCGAATGCCATGCCATCATAGTGTACCCCCCGCCTATCGTCACACACATTCACAGACGCTCATCAAGGGCCTCGACAGTCGTCCTATAAGCCAGCATGAAAACACTTCTACCTAAAAGTAACTCCTTAATGATGCAAAGACAGCTTCTCCCCCTCAAAATGTAAGAGTTGGTTTCAAAAAGTACTATCATAACTTTTTGTTCAATTAAACCACAATTCGCTTCACTTGTTACACCAAAGTGTAACAGTGGCACCAGCAGGATCATACAGAACTGATTAGTAGTCCGAGGTCTTTCTGCATTTGATTCCATTGTGTTTGTTTAAGCAGAATCCTCGAAAACACAGTTTCAAGCTTGGCAGCATGCAAAATCCGTCACCTACTGCTTCCCAATTCCACTCCTTGAATTCCAGCAGTCACAGAATGCTTGCAGCAGCAGTCAGCGCAAATGCCAAATGAGAAAAGAAAAGATTTTGGTGGATGTTTGAGGGTAATATTCATCCTCCCAATGATAGATTTATTATAAGATGTTTTGGGATTTTTAATTGTGAGTTTGCTATGAAATATTCACAAAGAAATGGAAAAAATCCAGATTCTGTCTGAAATGAAGCAAGAACACACTTGTGAATCACAAAGTATTCGTGTGTGTGATGAACAAATGAAAATAAATGCTAACCATAAACTAATGGTGTTATAGTATGAAGAAATAACAAAATTATAGAATAATGGCGTAAAAAAAATAAAATTAAAATCTTTTTTTTGTTTGAAAGCCCTGATCACCAGGTATTAAAATTCCTCACCCTACCACCTTCAAAACGATCAACTATCTTTTTCCATATTTTAACAAAGAAAAGAAAATACATTATCTGAAAATACTTTTATCTCAGAATTTCTCCAATAGAACCAGTTAAAATTAACACCAGCGCCTCTGGCACTGTTTAAAAATATATGCAGTGCTTCTTTGCAGTGTTTCTGCAGGCTTCTTGCATTCTGAATAAGTCTCCTGCAGTTTCATTTAGTAGGAGACAACCAAAGGTAATGCCTCCCAGCCATGTTTTATGACAAATTGGTTGTGTGTATTGGCACATTCATTCGAAGAGGCAAAGCTTGTGTATTTGTTTTGATGTTTTTTGGAAATTTTTGAACTGCAAGGTTCAGTCAGAGGCTGTGTAGCCTAAACCAACTATGACGGTTCACTTCCTGCTCTCATTTGCCAAGCCAGAGAGGAGGGGCCCGGCTGGATTGCTAATCTTACCAACAGATATAAGGCATTGTCTTTTGTTTTGTTTTTTTTTCCTCGCTTTTGGGATCTTGAAGAAAAGAAAGCCCAATTGTCAAATTAAAGTTTAAAATTGCAGGCAGACATAAAAACACAGAAAAGCATGCCACTAATAGCAAACTCATAGCCTTGAAATCCAGACTTACTACTAACAAATTGAAAATTACCTTCCAGGTATGTCTAGCTACAATCTGTTGAAGCTCATTAACTATGCTCAGAATTCATGGGGAGCCAATCAAGCCAGTCTATCCTTGCAGAGCGTCTCTGGGGAGACTAAACATGATGACGACAAAGTGGCAACCTAATTCAGATGTAAACAGTGTAGAAGGCTACAGCTGAGGATTAGCAGCCATTCGATTAGCATTAGTATCAAAAGTTAAAGATTCCAGCTTTTTCTTCCCCTGAAAGGCGCCTCCCCTTGGACGGGGAATTCCTATGGATCGTTTTCAGACCATACATCTTTCCAGATGTAACTCTGATCCAGCAGGCTGACAAACTCAGTAACATAATAATATTTCCACAGACCTGACCTCAGCATATCGGAACCTTTGCAAAGATAGATTTCTAGTGCAATGTGGAAATACATATCTAGAAGATAGATTTTCCCACACACCCTAACTATTTTTTGTTTTTATTTATCTCTTCTGCTCATTCTCCACTTATTATTTTCTGCAAGTCTCTATCACTCATAGTTGGATTTGATGGTAGATGTTCCTGTTAATGCGTGTAAAAAGACATTTCTGCTTTGATGTAAAAGAAAAAAAGAGTCAAGCATTGGAACAGATTTAAACATTAAACTTAATGTAACTCGACTTCAACACAAAGTGAACTCTTCCTATTGTTAAAATATTTATTTACGGGGTATGGTGGAACTCATTTTATTAATATTAACTTTGCTTTTAGTTGTTCTTGCAGTTAGATTTCATTTAGTCTTTCAGACTGGTAAATAATAACCTGCTTTCGACAGAAATCAATAAAAAACTTGAAATTATAAGACATCGTTTGCTGTCTCACTGAGAACAGCATGTCACCCTGGACAAACTGTGGACTTTTATCAACCCAGAAAACTGTACTCTGACTTACAGTTTTGCAAATCAAACAAAAGGTGAGTAAAATGGCATAGAAAAACATGAACTCACAAGACAAAGAATTGCTTAGTGTGAAAGATTATTGCAGGTATTTTTGCTACATTCACTGCTTTTTGTGAAAATGACTATGCTGAATCCTAAAAGGTGATCATCTCCATATATTTCCCCTCATCGATGCATGACATTTACTGGACCGCTCATGTTTTATCATTATCGTATTTTAATAAGACATTTATTTCAGTAGCGTTTCACGCAGCCACTGATTTTAATGGTTTACAAGTTCTCTGAATATTTGCTGCAGATGGGCTGTTTCACATAAGGTACTGGCACCGTGTTGGTGGAGCAGAAGCTCCTGGGAAAATGGTGCCATCAGTGCAAAATGCCATCGCAGAGCCTTCTGTCTCACAGCTGCAGCTCACGCAGAATGAGTGGTATGGTCAATGTTTTTGACACTGACCACACCACTCTTTTGTTTCTTATGTAAATGAAAAATAAATAAATAAATTAAAGCTGCAAGCAGCGATGAACGGGCCCTCGCACTCACGGCCACCGCCCCCCATAAGCATATCAGAAATGACACCACCCACGACTTCCTATGTCAAACCATTCAAAAGTTATAGCAGAAAAAAGGGACAACCAATCAGAAGAAGGGGCGGGGCTAATTAAGGCCAAAGAAGCTCAAGGACTCATTACAGAGTCCCATGACACCACCCACGACTCTCTATGTCAAAACATTAAAATGTTATAGCAGGAAATAGGGACAACCAATCAGAAGAAGGGGCGGGGCTAATTTTCGCCAATTATGGTCAAGGACTCTATACAGAGTCCCATGACACCACCCACGACTCTTTATATCAAACCTTTCAAAAGTTATGGCAGAGAAAAGTATTTTAGTGGGCGCTGTTGAGCCGTTAGGCCACGCTCATTAATGCAAACCATGAAATATCAAATGTATCGACAGGCCTGGCTTTTCTTTAAGTTGCGACATGATACAGGAGTGTACCGATTTTTGTTCATGTACGTCAAACCGTATTATGGGGCTTGAGGCGCAAAGTTTTTTCTGTCTGAACCAATCAGATGAAGGGTGGGCGTGCTTTTTGCCGTCTAGCGTCGCCACGGTAACGCTTTTGAAAGAGAAAAGTAATGCGTGGTGTCGGAAAATGGAGACGCACATTTTGATGTATAACACACCTGGGTGCACGTTACGGTTCGGGCCGTTCTAACTGCCGAAGGAATGGCATAAATTAGGCCAAAATGACACGATTAATTGAAAATGGCCGACATCCTGTTCGGTTTCGGGGATGACGTTAAGAGCTTTCTTTAAGGTGGGCCATGATACAGGTGTGTACCGATTTTCGTGCATGTACGTCAAACCGTATCGTGGGGCTTGAGGCACAAAGTTTTCAAGGGGGCGCTGTTGAGCCATTTTACCAGGCCCATTAATGCAAACCATTAAATATCACATTTTTCGCCATGCCTGGCTTGTGTGCAAGATTTTGTGACTTTTTGGGCCGTTTAGGGGGGCAAAAAGGACCTCCTTTCGTCAGAAGAAAGAAAGAAAGAAAGAAAGAAAGAAAGAAAGAAAGAAAGAAAGAAAGAAAGAAAGAAAGAAAGAAAGAAAGAAAGAAAGAAAGAAAGAAAGAAAGAAAGAAAGATACAGAGACAACCATGGCGGTACAGATGAGAGGATAGTAGTTAAAATCAGATCACTCAAATGAACGACGATCATACAGTACAGCTGTATCTCATGGTCCAGAATGTATGATATTATATTAATCTTTTATACCATATTATATTACGTTGTTATATCATATTACAAACCCAGTAATATAGCATATTGTATTATTGCATTGTATGTTGCTTCATTTCATATATTTTTGACTGTATTATATTGTAAAATTATATATCATAGCGATTGCATTATTATATAATTTCATTTATAACACTAATATACAATTCCTCACACACACACAGACACTCCTTCCAAATTTTTCTTTTTTTTCCGTTATGTTTTTTGTTTTAAAGTTTGTTATGTCTGTTATTCAAATATATTAATACATTCATTAATATGCTATACTGTATTTTGTATTGTGTATATTGTGTGTGTGTGTGTGTGCATGTATGTATATATATATATATATATATATATATATATATATATATATATATATATATATATATATATATATATATATGTGTGCGTGTGTGTGTATACCTGAAGTGTGACTACCTGCAGAACGTATTTTAGCATGAAAGCTTGCATATTTAACGTACATCAAGCATCCTGTATCATAGCTACATGTCTGCCGTTTGTAACAAAGCAAACCGCGTGAAAATCGGTTGAAAATTAAGCAAGTTATAGTTATTTTACTTATGCAGACACCTCCTTCCTCAATAGAAGTGAACGCAGTCTAGAGTGAAAGCGATACCGATCCAAGATGGCGGCCACGCCCGACGTTCTCAGGCAGTCAATGCGGCGCCTCGACCAAGATGGCGGCCGCGCTGAACATCAGCCCCTCCCCCCGCGGGAGCTGCGCGCGCAACGCCCCAGCCCGCCACCCCCCGCCCCCCCAACCCCCTCCACCCCCCCACCGCCCCCTTCCCCCGTCCTCCTGCGGGAGCTGCAGCCCCTCCCCTCTCCTCTGCTCTGCTGACAGAGAAGGATCAGACCAGCCGGTCAGACAGACTGATCGAACATAAATATTATTTAAAAATAATAATGTTCGACACAATTTCATAGAATTAACTGTAGCTTTAAACAACACATTAAACAATATATTTAAGGAGTTACGGAGGTGAAAGGACATAAGAAAAAAAAATGTGATTTATTTTAAAATAAGTTCATAATTTAAAAAAAATAGAGTTACAAACTTTAAAAAAACCTATAGGTACCAGTGTATGATTTTTTAGTCATGTTGAAAGGTATATAAATCTGACATTTAATTGACATTTAGCAAAACCTCTGATTTTAAATTATTATTTTACCAAAAAATTCAGAGTGACGAAAAATGCCAATTCCTTTCAAGTTCTGACCACGATACGCGACACGGTCAATAAGGAACATACTGACAATCATATGTGTCGATTGCTTTAACATTGGATGAACGAAACAGCAATGACAGCACATAATTTGATGAAAAATGTATACCTGACCAAAAGGTGGCGCTATGGATTTCAATCCAAGATTGTCATATCCACTTGTTCAGAATGGAAGCCTGATTACATGTATTGATTTTGGGTTAATTCTGACCAATTATGTTTAAGTTACAACAACTTTTATGTTCATGGCGAGACACCAAAATTTGACACCCTCTAACGGCCACGCCCTTCGATAAGAACGTACAGTTTTCTCTGTCAGTCATCGTCAATGTCTTACCTATTATCTGACCAACTTTGAGATCAATACACTCATCTCGCTTGGAGCACAGATGCATACTAGAAGACATGACAATTCCTGGTGCCAACAGGTGGCGCTACAACCGATCCTGAATATTCCACCACATATGTCTTCAGGCTCAGCCTACAATCATGCACATACGTTTTCAACCACATCAAATCATGTATTGCTGAATTACAGCCAATTGATGTTTGATGGCGAAGCTTAAAAATGACCTCAAACTTCGCCGGATCACTACGGTCAAGCCCTCTGGCAGAAACTTAAAAGCTTCGCAATTTAGCGTCGGCCATGTGTCTAGATTGTACAAACCAAGTTGTGAGCCAATTCGATAAAATCTCTAGGAGGAGTTCGTTAAAGTACGAGGCCTAGAAATGATCAGAATTCATGAAAAATGACATTTTCTGTTCAAAATGCCGGACTTCCTGTGTAACTTAGACCATGGGTCCAAAAGACTTTTTTGTAGCTCTTTGTCTAATATAATACTCACATAAAGGTCATTGTTGTAAGTCAAACCATATTGTGGGGCTCGTCAAAAAACATAAAATAGGTGGCGCTATAGAGCCCATTCTTGTGGACCCATGCCTGTCGCCCATAAAATACGTAATTTTACGCGACTCTGGAAGCGTGTGCAAAATTTGGTGAGTTTTCGAGCATTTTAAGGCCTCCAAAAAGGCAATTTATTTACGGCGAGAATAATAATAATAATAATTAAAGCTGCAAGCAGCGATGAACGGGCCCTCGCACTCATGGCCAACGCCCCTCCTTCCAGCCCCCCCCAAAAAGAGAATATTAAAAATACGATAAATGTAAAAAAAAAATAAAATTAAACAAGATTTATCTTCTCATTACAAGCAAAAAAATCTTGTTCCACTGGCAGATTTTTCTACTTATTTTAAGTGAAAACAGGTGAACAGGTGAAACAGATGAAAATGGTGTTTTTTTTTCCAGTTATGAGTCTTGTTTTAAGTGTAATGAGGTTTTTTTTACTAAAATGAGACATTTTCACTAGAAATAAGACAAATATTTTTGTTAAGATTTTGAGTTTTTGCAGTGATCCATTTTACTTATCCTGTGAAAGACAGATGCATATTGATAAGTTCAGAAAACTGTTTTTTATTGTTGTGTTTTGATGTATTTGATGTAAGCCCAGTGGATATTTAAAGCTTACAGAAGGCTGCATTTAACTGCTGCTATGTCATTCCTGCAGTATTTCTGCAGGTGTTTTGGTCACTGCTATTATTTGTAATATATTATAATATTTGTAATCAGAACAAATTATCTGTCCCCATATGATAAAATCCACCATCCCCCCTGATTTTTTTTTACAACTCGAGTACTGGCTGCGGTTCTGTTTAAAGCCGGGCAGACACTGTGCCATTGCCGGCTCGTTTTGAACCAATTTTCCTCTTGTTTCAATCATTAATATGTGTGCAGACAAGGTAAAAAAAAAAAAAAAAGAAAACTCAAACTCTTTCAGTTCACTGTGTTTTCTAGTAGTTCTTCTAGTTTTCTATTGTTACTTTTAAGTTTACTGTTCCCTTTGTGGTTTTACTGGTTGTAAAGCATGTAGCTTTAATTATCACCCAATTCTGTGTTTCACCTTGTTAGTCAACTTCACTCCAACTCATTACCACCAATTTTACACTTTTTTTTGGAATGAATGGTCAATAGACCTCATTTACATAAAATCATAGCTCATTTTTGAGATAGATAAAGATAAGCCGAAATTCTGAATTTTTTTGACTATAGTTAAACTCAGAGGCATATAAATTGATGGATTATCGCAGACGGGTATATGTGAAAATGAAATGAAATCATTTAAAATGTTTGGACCACCACCCAGCACCAGCCAGTGGTTGGTGGGTCAAATTGAATATCACAGGAGAGGAGAAATTGAATAAAATATCCATAATTCAATGCAAGTAGTGATCAGAGGTGGGTAGTAACGAGTTACATTTACTCCGTTACATTTACTTGAGTAAGTTTTGGGAAATTTTGTACTTTTAGGAGTAGTTTTGGATAACTGTACTTTTTACTTTTACTTGAGTAGATTTGTGAAGGACAAACTGTTCCTCTTACTCCGCTACATTAGGCTACGTTGAGCTGTTACTTTTCTTTTATCCTTTTTATCCGTGTACGCGTCAATCTCATGACATCACTGAGTGATTCTTTGGGAAAAAGGTTTGTTTTTGCATGTTTTGTCACATTTACACAGACTCAAACACACACAGAGTTTCTATGAGTTCATGTTTGTTCTAGTTCTGCCTGGTTAAAAAAGAAAAGTACAAAGGCTTGAAATTTTATGCTACTGGTGCTTAATTTATTTTTTTATTCTGTTATTTTATTATTTATTAAAGTTCTTGAATTTACTTTACGCTTATTTTAATTTAAGCTATTTTTCATTTTTTTATTAATTTTAATTTATTTTATTATTTTATTGATTTTAATTTGCCTGAAGGTGATTATTTTGTACTTTTGTCTTTTTGAATGGGTGTGTTAAAAAAATAAATCAGACGTTACTCAACAGTTACTCAGTACTTGAGTAGTTTTTTCACCAAGTACTTTTTTTACTTTTACTCAAGTAATTATTTGGATGACTACTTTTTACTTCTACTTGAGTCATATTATTCTGAAGTAACAGTACTTTTACTTGAGTACAATTTTTGGCTACTCTACCAGCTCTGGTAGTGATCATCAATTTTATTTGAAATGAGTGTAACAGAGGCAGTTATATGGATGAAAATCATATTTTTGATATAAAAGAACAGTGAATATGGGTCAATTTGACCAAAAGACCACAGAAGGGTTATCTATTAACATTTCAACATAATCAACTCATCCAAGAGATATTCAGAAGAGCTTCTCTTCTGCAAATGGTACAGTAGATGAGCTGCCATACAAAGGAATTTCCCTTTGGGGATTAATAAAGTAATTCTTATTCTTATTCTTAAAATCCGTCTAGCTGACGTGACCCAGGCAGACCAAACAACAGGCTTCAGCTTGAGCGGCCGTTTTCCGCTTGGTCCTAGTGCTGACCTGTCTCCATTTAATATAGCGTAACATTGTTTTTGGACGGTAAAAACTGCAGGGGACCAAAACTGCCTTTTGAAAAAGTGCAGGATACATGTCCCCCCCCCCCCCCCCCCATATTACGTCCGTGTATGAACGTACAGTCAGTGTGAGCAGAAACCTGTCGCATCAGAGCATCAGGTCCGTCCCAGCCGGTGTTCTGCCAATTTCTGCTCCCTGCCGAAAAAATGCTACGTTTGGGTTCTGCGCATGCGCACAGTCGATTTTCAAAGTTTGCATAATTTCTTGCACGATGTAAAATGGATAATGGGATGTTGATTATTTGATCCTTCAAAATACACGACCCATGACATGAATGCATTACACTTTGTGAACATTATACGATAAAGAGAAAAAAAACAACAATTCTATGGCTTTATTTGATATTCATTCAGTCATTCGCCTTTATTTAACCAGGCAGGTCATTAAGAACATTCTTATTTACAATGACGGCCTGGCAAGAGACAAGGACCACTTGGGGGTGAAAGGAAGTGGTTTAGGGAGTAAAACACAGTAAAGTTGTGGCTCTACAAAGGTGGAAAACCTTTAGGTAGCATTTTTTGGCAAAGCTGCAGAAATGGGCAGAAACTGGCTGTCGGCTCTGCGCGTGGCCGCGCGCGGCCGCGCGCTCCTGATCGGGTTCGCGGATGGAAGCTCAATAATAATATAATAATATAATAAAATAAAATAATTGCAACACGCATTAAAAAACCACAATACAACTTACGTGACGTGACGGCGTGACTCCACATGTTGCTGCAAGTTGCAACAAACCCCCTCCCCCGCCCCGGCCCCCGCCCCCGGCAGCTTCCAGGAGCTGCGGCTGCGCGTTCCCGCGGTCTGCGCGCACGCGGCCCGCAGACAGCTTCATGCTTCTAATCCAACTCAAAACATTCATTATAAATCGCCTCTTGCACATACAATGCTCAAATCATATTATTTTCAACAATATTTTTACGAAGTTAGAAGTTAATTCGACATTGCATGACAAAGTAAAGATTTATTTCAAAATGAGTTCATATTTTGAATAAAGTCGGTGACAAACTGTCCCAAATATAGAATGGATATCAGAATGGAAGCCTGATTAAATGTATTGATTTTGGGTCAATTTGGACCAAGTATTTGAAAGTTAAAACAACTTTTATGTTCATGGCGAGACACCGAAATTTGACAACCTCTAACAGCGACGCCCTTTGAGAAAAACTTACAGTTTTCTCTGTCAGCCATCGTCAATGTCTTACCTATTTATCTGACCAACTTTGAGATCCATCCGCTCATCTCCCTTTGAGCACAGATGCATACTAGAAGACATGACAATTCCTGGTGCCAACAGGTGGCGCTACAACCGATCCTGAATATTCCACCACAGATGTCTTCAGGCTCAGCCTACAATCATGCACATACGTTTTCAACCACATCAAATCATGTATTGCTGAATTACAGCCAATTGGTGTTTCATGGCGAGCCTTAAAAATGACCCCAAACTTCGCCGGATCACTACGGTCAAGCCCTCTGCTAAAAACGTAAAAGCTTCGCAATTTAGCGTCGGCCATGTGTCTAGATTGTACATCCCAAGTTGTGAGCCAATCTGATAAAATCTCTAGGAGGAGTTCGTTAAAGTACGAGGCCTAGAAATGATCAGAATTCATAAAAAATTACATTTTCTGTTCAAAATGCCGGACTTCCTGTGTAACTTAGAGCATGTGTCCAAGAGACTTTTTTGTAGGGCTTTGTCTGATATAATAGACACATAAACGTCATTGCTGTAAGTCAAACCATATTGTGGGGCTCGTCAAAAACATAAAATAGGTGGCGCTATAGAGCCTAATCCTTTTTGACCCATGCCTGTCGCCCATAAAATACGTAATTTTACGCGACTCTGGAAGCGTGTGCAAAATTTGGTGAGTTTTTGAGCATTTTAAGGCCTCCAAAAAGGCAATTTATTTATGGCGAGAATAATAATAATAATAATAATAATAATAATAATAAACATCAGGGATACAATAGGGTCCTCGCACTTTCAGTGCTCGGGCCCTAATAATAATAAACATCACAGATACAATAGGGTCCTCGCACTTTCAGTGCTCGGGCCCTAATAAAACAAAAACTGTTGTTACTTTCTCACCTCATGCAATACCGCACTGCTTTTCACACATTGGCCGCTAGGACTCATGAAATGTGACACAGAAGTTATGAAAAAGTTGAATATAAAGGGAGATATAATGTGAAAGGTTTTGGTCATGTTTAATGCTAATTTAGATCCTGAGTAACAATCTTGTATTGTCCCCTTTTTATAACTGTATTTATTAGGGCCCGAGCACTGAAAGTGCGAGGACCCTATTGTATCTGTGATGTTTATTATTATTATTATTATTATTATTATTATTATTATTATTCTCGCCGTAAATAAATTGCCTTTTTGGAGGCCTTAAAATGCTCCAAAACTCACCAAATTTTGCACACGCTTCCAAAGTCGCGTAAAATTACGTATTTTATGGGCGACAGGCATGGGTCAAAAAGGATTAGGCTCTATAGCGCCACCTATTTTATGTTTTTGAAGAGCCCCATAATATGGTTTGACTTACAGCAATGTCCTTTATGTGTCTATTATATCAGACAAAGCCCTACAAAAAAGTCTCTTGGACCCATGCTCTAAGTTACACAGGAAGTCCGTCATTTTGAACAGAAAATGTCATTTTTCATGAATTATGGTCATTTCCAGGCCTCGTACTTTAACGAACTCCTCCTAGAGATTTTATCAGATTGGCTCACAACTTGGTTTGTACAATCTAGACACATGGCTGACGCTAAATTGCGAAGCTTTTAAGTTTCTGCCAGAGGGCTTGACCGTAGTGATCCACCGAAGTTTGAGGTCATTTTTAAGCCTCGCCATCAAACATCAATTGGCTGTAATTCAGCAATACATGATTTGATGTTGTTGAAAATGTATGTGCATGATTGTAGACTGAGCCTGAAGACATCTATGGTGGAATATTCAGGATCGGTTGTAGCGCCACCTGTTGGCACCAGGAATTGTCATGTCTTGTAGTATGCATCTGTGCTCCAAGCGAGATGAGTGTATTGATCTCAAAGTTGGTCAGATAATAGGTAAGACATTGACGATGACTGACAGAGAAAACTGTAAGTTCTTATCAAAGGGCGTCGCTGTCAGAAGTTGTCAAATTTCGGTGTCTCGCCATGAACATAAAAGTTGTTTTAACTTTCAAATATTTGGTCCAAATTGACCCAAAATCCGTACATTTAATCAGGCTTCCATTCTGAACAAGTGGATATGACAATCTTGGATGAACTCACTCACTTTTTTCAAAATATGAACTAATCTCCAAATAAATTATAATTTTGTCATGCAATGTCCAATCAACTTCCAACTTTGCAAATATGTTATTTATTGTGATATAAAAACAATGTCGATTTGAGCAGTTTAGATCAAACAGGCGATTTGTAATGATTTTTTCTGGTTTGAATTGAAAGCTGAGTTTTCATCCCTGTGAGAAGTGCAGCTCTCACACTGGAGAGGGAGGCGGGGCTGAGTTTTCCCTGCAGCGTCGGCTCTGACTTTTTTTCTAAGTTAGAGAGTCGGGCCAGGCCAATCAGAGGCCACTTAGGCCAGCAGCTTGTGAGTAGGGCAAGATGATTGGTTTGTTCCGATTAACACCCGCCCCAACAGCCCGTATCAACCAAACAGACAGCGTGGAGGTGTGTGCGTCTGTGTGTGTGTGCATGTGTGTATGTGTTTAGCAGAGAGGAGACGCGCTCGACATGAAGCTGAGCTCGTTCCAAAGATAAAGTAAGTTAACTTGAAATTAAAATAAGGATTTAGATTTTAAAGTGACTGATTTACAAGACACTTCATTATAATTATTATTTACTGATTTTGAAAGTTATTCTTGCAACAAATGGGATATATAATCAGTAGGACTACTCGAGTTGAGGGGGGGTGAGGGGGGATGGCCTCCCCCCTGAAATAAAAACGGTCCAAATCATCCCCCCAGTAAAACTGTCATCCCCTCTTTCCATCCCTTATGTCATTTCATCAATGAATGTGGTTTTACTGCTATTTCAACAGTCCGGACGCCGTCCTCCGCGGACCCAGGCACTTCTATTTTAACCAGCGCAGCGTTACTTTATGGCATTTGTTCAGCAGACCTTACAGACCAATTGCATACGAGTTAAGCCATCCCACGTGATGCTGCTCAGCCAATCAGATCTGTGTAAACAGCGTGACTGGGTCAATGACGTGACGCCTATATTTTCTGAAAAAAACCTTTTTTTTTCGATTCAAAAAAGGTTTAAATGGATATAAAAATATCATATATATGAACTACCTGTCCCACATATGGACTCACTTGAATTTTACAAAATATACTAGTTACTTGGGATTTTGTTGTTGTTTTAAGCGTCAAAATGTCATGTGGTGCGACCGTCCAACCAGGACTCTGGTTTTGAAAACTTTTTTTGAGATCACTAATGTATTTAAATCAATCTTCTGCTCAATCTGGCATGGCATCTGGCGCGACCATTAAAAAAAACAACAATTTTTGTAAAATACTGAAAACTTGTACAAAAAAAAGATGTCAAGATGTTAAGGAAATTAATTTATTTTAATATGAATCATGGTTGTACCACATTACCCTTTTTAGGGCTAGTGCCAATTCATCTTGACAAAAAACTCAATTAGAATTTTTTAATATGAATTTATGTGTACACAATATTCTTAATGTTTGAACTACTGCAATAGATTTTGTATTTATTTATTATGATGTATTATGATGTTCTGGACCTCCGCTTAAGTACATTTTCTCTGACTGGACCTAAAGTTTTAGTTGAATACCCCTGATTTAGAGTCATCACCAGAAAAATAACACCAGAAAAATAACTTATTTGACAATTTTCACCTGTTTCAAGTAAATTTTAACTTGAAATAAGTAAAAAAAAATCTGCCAGTTGGACAAGATTTATCTTCTCATTATTAGCAAAAAAAAATTTTGTGGGATAATACCAGATTCAAGTGACAAAGAAAAAATACACATTAAAGGAACAATAATTGATCAATAATTGATCAACTTTTTTGATCAGATAGGCTGTAATATCATCATGGCCAGCAGAAGAAGTTTTAAGGTTCTTAATATCAAGTACCTCCAAAGGCTTAATTGGTTCAAAATGATTTAAAGAGGGATAACCTTGATTTATAGAGCTTGTTTTTCCTTATAGCGAATTTCCTAAGTTCTATATGGTTTGTTAAGGTTTTCAGAGCTTCTTTTATCTTTATAAATAAGATAAAGGTTGTGTTTAGAATTGCACTGTGTGGCACGAAGCTTTCATCCATCCAGTGTGCTGTTAAACTTAAAAGTAAAAACGTTTTACTACCTCCTCGAAACACTGACTTTGCAAGTATTGCAAGTTGCAGTCGCATGTGCTGGCTGAGGTAATGTGACAAAATTCTATATCGCAGATCCTTTAGCTCGCTCCATTTTGAAAAGTGTAGACTTCCGCACGGCGTGCTGACATTACGTGACTAGCGTGTGACAACACTCAGAGAGCACACATAGAATTAGAATTGAATAGATCTGCCCCTATGGATTGGCCCATTGTTACCGATACCCGATCTAGAGTTGTTTTTAATATCGATCCCGAAACAAAAATACAAATATCGGATCGGTGCATCCCCAATAGTGATGTTTATTTTTCCATATGAAATTAAAATGTATTCTATTCATTTCTTTTATAATCTTTGGTGGGATTACAAGAGAGTATGCTGGATAGATTAACCTGGATAATGATTCAATTTTGGTTAACAATTTTTTTCAGAGGTTTTCAGAGCTTCCTTTATCTTCCTTTATCGGTACACACCTGTATCATGTAACAACTTAAAGAAAAGTCTCTTGGCGCCATGGCCGAAACCCAACAGGAAGTCGGCCATTTTGAACATTTTGAATTAATCGTGTAATTTTGGCGCAATTTATGCCATTTCTTCGGTCATTAATGCGGCCCGAACCGTAACGTGCACCCAGGTGTGTTATACATCAAAACGTGCGTCTCCATCCTCCGACACCACGCATTACTTTTCTCTTTCAAAAGTGTTACCGTGGCGACGCTAGACGGCAAAAAGCGCGCCCACCCTTCATCTGATTGGTTCAGACAGAAAAAACTTTGCGCCTCAAGCCCCATAATACGGTTTGACGTACATGAACGAAAATCGGTACACACCTGTATCATGTCGCAACTTAAAGAAAAGCCAGGCCTGGCGATAAATTTGATATTTCATGGTTTGCATTAATGGGCGTGGCCTAACGGCTCAACAGCGCCCACTAGAATACTTTTCTCTGCCATAACTTTTGAAAGGTTTGACATAAAGAGTCGTGGGTGGTGTCATGGGACTAGGTATTTAGTCCTTGACCATAATTGGCGAAAATGAGCCCCGCCCCTTATTCTGATTGGTTGTCCCTATTTCCTGCTATAACATTTGAATGTTTTGACATAGAGAGTCGTGGGTGGTGTCATGGGATTCTGTAATGAGTCCTTGAGCTTCTTTGACCTTAATCAGCCCCGCCCTTTCTTCTGATTGGTTGTCCCGATTTTCTGCTGTAACTTTTGAATGGTTTGACATAGAGAGTCGTGGGTGGTGTCATCAGATTCTGTATGGAGTCCTTGACCTTCATTGGCCTGAATTAGCCCCGCCCCTTCTTCTGATTGGTTGTCCCTTTTTTCTGCTATAACTTTTGAATGGTTTGACATAGGAAGTCGTGGGTGGTGTCATTTCTGATATGCTTATGGGGGGCGGTGGCCGTGAGTGCGAGGGCCCGTTCATCGCTGCTTGCAGCTTTAATTCACTTTGTGTTCCATTCAGGTTTGTGTGTTTGTGCGATAGTGGCCAGTACCCCTGAAGGTCAGAAGATGGGGCGTCTGCTATCATGCCGAGCTACATTTGGCAGCCTACATGGGTGTTTGTGAAAAGTGAGCGATGATTCGAGTGCAAAGGTTTTGACTCATGATATACAAGGGCATGGGAAAGTTTGAGGATCTGTGATTAAAGTCCTTTTTACACGTGCAAACGACAGAAGGACATCCATCTATCATCTGTGACCACCTATTTCCTATTCAGGCTCACAGAGATTTGTTGGAGCCTATCCCAGCTCTCTTTGGGCAAAAGGCACAGGTGACAAAATTACATAAAGTTTGAAAACACACATTTCTTCATGATTACTTTTTTATTCCACTGTTCAGTGTTTTAAAATAAGAGTAAACGTGCTGCTTGTAAAGCATTGACACCTTATGAGAAAAGTGCTTTGCACTGTAACACGAAAACACAGCTCAGCAAATTACAACAAACAATTATTTATTCAGCTTCAATTGATACACAAGAGATCAGGTCAATCAGGGCAAGGTATTCAAATTAAAAAGCAAAAGGCAGGGTCAGAAAAACACGGTAGGAATGTATTAGATCAAGACTCATTGCCAGGGGGATATCAAGACAGCCACTTAGAGGAGCTTATGACTGTTACTTCTAGGGGCAGGATTTAGGTCTAACAAATTGTATCTCCTGAATCTTGCAAATAATGGTTATAAATGTGAAATGGCCCTGAAAAAGTCCATAAAGCTTGACAGCTCGATTGCCTGAGAGCTTAAATCTCTTACACTGTTACAAGCAATTGTCCAATTGTGACACAGTTCTGATTTGGTCAAGAGCTGATATGAGGGCGTAAGTTACAGTAGAGCTCATAACTCTGACTTCATAACTCTCACCTGATATTTATCTCACCTTCATAACTCTCTCACGTCACACTTTTATGTGACTGTGACAGCCCGCTATAATGGCACATGTGCACCTGTTAGTAGGTGTCAAGTGTATGAACAACAATGGCCATTTTCAAGAGCAAATATCACATTGGGCACATTATATTCATTTACTGTATACTGATGCAGCAGTCAGTATATACAGTAAAGCTGTTGTTAGTATGTGGCATGTCAAGTGACCACTTTAACCAGCTTCCACTGTAATAGTGCATTGTATTATGGGAGATATTATGTGAGGTACACTGGTCAGTTGCACGTTGGAATTTTTTTCCTGAAGTACCCGACCATCTGGGTAGTTCTTGCTTACTACAGATCGGGCAGTTCTTGGTATATTGCATACTATGTACAACATTTTGGCAAAAGCACTATGCATTAGTAGACCAGGACGGAGGACAGGACTGAGGTGGGAGAGTTAACTGAGGCAGAAGGCAAACAGTTCAGGATGGAAGTGACTTCAGACGCTATTGGTAACAATTAGCTCCAGAGAAGACAGAAGACATGCATCTGTTTGTGAAAGATCAAGAAGGAGAAGACTGACTTTTGCTGCCAAGATCTGCATGCCTAGAACACAGCTCTCAAGCCTGCAGGAACATGCACAGCAAAAACAAAAACTACCAGAGAATAGAATACATTAATCAAGAACATAAACCTTTGTTCTCTTTAATTGCTCTAAAATTTGGGAATTCATAATAGAATTCCCATCAGTAATCATCTTTGACAAACGTGATAGAATCAGCAGTTTAGTTGTTTTTTTGTTGTTTGTTTTTTAATTCTGCATGTCCCCGCCGAGGAGCATACATTTTTAACCCTTCAACTCTATAGAGCAGAGGTACAGTAGTTAACTTGGGTCCTAGAGAGCTGCAGTCTGCATGTTTTAGATGTCTTGCATCACCGCACCTGATTCTAATTAATGGTCATCATCAGCTTGTCATCAAGGTCTGCAAAAGTTTGTTAATAACACAGTCTTTTGTATCAGGGTGTGATAAAGCAGGGAAACATCTAAAACATGCAGGACTATAAAGGGTTATTGAAGAATATTCAAAGACCTTTTTCCCTTTGTAACCCTTTTTTATTACCAAATGTGGGTATTTGCCCTGTGAAGGGCTAAACAGGCAGACAGAACTCGATAACAACATTCATATGGCGTGGAAAAAGGGTCAAAATTAGGTATTGAAAATAAAATGTGTATTATTTCATTCAGTCAGTGATTTATTGATGGTTCCTAAGAGAGACCGGTTTGGCTCTGTAATGAGCATCCGTCAATTATCCAACCTAAAACTAACTTCACCCAAAACGCCAAACTTAAAGGGGACCTATTATGGCATCTAATACTTATTTTAAACAGGCCTTGAATGTCTTAAAAACAAGCTTGTGATTGTTTTTGCTAAATAAATTGGAAATTCAACCTCTGAGCCATGTCTTTATCTTCCCATTCTCTAACCTCATTCTCTATGTGGGATTCTGAGTGGGCGGGGCTATGATAATGAGGCTCTGTGCTGATTGGCTGCCTGAATGACGCGACACACCGATACGAAAAAATGGCGGAAGCTCCGGCCGGCGGAGTTAGTTGTGGGCATGGCCAACCTATGTAAATCGGATTTTCGTTACGTAACGACGGGAGCAGAATCTGAACGGCTCGTAGAAGCCACATCACACTGGATGGCTCATCCGAGCGGCTGTACAGAGACTGCAGAATTTGGTTGCTTTCCTCCTTCTCTGAGTTGGCAGGCTGAGGGGAGACCACTTTATATATGTTAAAGCAAGAAAAAACATGTTTTTCATAATAGGTCCCCTTTAAAGACAGTCAAGGATGTGTCTAATGTTAGTCGTTAGCCTCTCCAATGCTAATGCATGTCAGGGACAGTAGGGGATCCAATGAGTTGCTGGGTTCAACACCAAAATGACCGGCCATGTAACCTGAGTAGTCACCGTCTCACTTCCCAGCGCCGGCCAGTTACCGGTGCGGGCCTATCAGTAATCAGAACAATAGCAGCCTTCAAATTGGATATAGCCTCCAGCCCCGAGGATGTAGACACCGCCGGCTGCGCAATAGTCCTAATTTTGGCCCTTATTCCGCGTCATACATTCATGCATATGTGCAAAAAGCAGCATGAATTTTTAATGTTCCTGCTTTTGTTTGCATCAAATAACCATTTTTCACATATTCATCCTATCTAGTTCTGCATGGTGAAGGAACACAATTAAGATCTCACTTTTACATCCACACAGCACTGAAAAATATTAGATATGGGTCACTTAAACACTAAAACAATACTACATAGATGTGTATGTTTAACATTCTGCCTTTGAACAGTACTGTATAGTGAAGCTGTGGAAGGTTGCAACCAGAGAAGGTCGTTGTGCTCAGCCAGCAGAACTATTTTGAGGGCATGGGTGCCAATGCTTGCTCTAAAAACTGGTGTGTCCCAGCTTCCCACTCCATGTATTCTTTAGCGTCATAGCTGCAACCTTTCCATTATTAAAGCAGAGAGATGGAGGGTTTGTGGAGACTTTTAAAGGAGAAGAAATGAAAGTGGTAGAAGAGAGAAAAACTATTAAAGAATATGCAAAAATACACAGGTAAAAACATTCACAAGGAGAAAAGTTGACAGAAAAGTGAGCATAATGCACATATAAAGTAAAGGAAAAAGATTAAAAACAAGAAAGTTTGGGGCCAGCATGATGAATGAACTATAATTATCTGGGCATGCAGAGGATTAGTACACATAAAGTGAAATTTGTGATTGATGGAGCAATTGTAATGGGGCCCGATGTTCTTTCCTCTCTTCACTGAATTTCTGAATAAGTGAAATCTTTACCTACAGCACACAGGGTGGATCCAGAATCCAGCCTGGATGATTGATGTGGACAGCAGCAAGTCACAGACAGTCCTTCACACAATGCTGCACATGGAAATTAGCATTATAGCACAAGTCCCGCCCCTTCAACAGTTGCATAATGTCAGGCGATATCAACAGTCTGGTGAACAATCTGTCATAATTACATACATTTTTAGGGGGGGGTGTGCATCATTGTGCAAGTGTGTATGTTCATTAATGTCTGGACTAACCACAGGGAGATGCTCCTTATCTGCAGGCCAACAGGGGCAGAGCCAGAGCGGAGCAGCCGCTGACAGATGACAGTGGATATTTATCTTCACTGCAAACATTCATCATCCCACAAACACGAAGCAGAAGGTTTTGCAATGTTTGCAAGCACCATGTGGATTTACGATGCGTATCATAGATGAAAAACTTCAGGAAAAGTAAAGAAAAATCATCTTTCCAGCAAACACAAATTGAGCACTGAATAAAAGAAAGTGAATTCTTGCACATGAAAAGGTGTGACTAAATTAATGGTTTAAACCACACAACAAGTCATCAAAAGGCACTTGATTTTTCTAAGCTTGGAAATTCAATGTCAGCAGTTGAGCTCTTTCAGAATTTGTGATTTAATCCTGTAGCAAAGGCCCTCACTCCCTGCTCCTCAGCTCTCTAAAGTGAAGACAGTTTGTTTGACTCACAATGTTGGGTTTTCTATCTCTCTCTCTCTCTCTCCCTCTTTCTCCAACAAAGCACTAATTACAGTATGAGTGAGTGTCTGTGTTAGTTATAGCGAACCAGCCAGGACGTAAAAGAATATCAGCACAGGCTGCACTCCTGCCTGCTACAGTTGTAATTAACGCTGTGATGAGACATTGGTCGCCCTTTTTCCTGTTCCTTTTTTTGGCTGTGACACAAATACACATCGTTCGCCCCTCTCCTTCCACGAGCAACAGAGGAGTCAAATTCAGCCAGATAATGCTTTGGTCAACAAAATCTCGATAGCAGGGGACAAAGAGGTAAGCAGGAGATGCGATGGAAGAGTGGGGGAGAGGTTAGGGAATGTGTGCGCACCCCTCCACAACTCTTTCCCTTACCTCCTTGCCAGCCAGGCTGAACCAAACCTGACAGCAATTCAATTTTCCCAAAGCTAAATCTAATCTGCAGCCGTCTCCCACTCTCTGACACACTGTTACACTGGAACGCCTCAGCCATCATCCGCCCTTTGCAGCAGATTGGCACCACTTCCTTTTCCACTTTGACACGGAAACACAAATACTCCCACAGCCATCCATAGTACAAGAGAGGCAATTAGAAGGCAGTAAGTGAAATAAATACAACTGCTCCTTGTTTCAGACCCAAGACACATGCCTGACAACACAGTTTGTCTTTTTTATAGTATAAAATTTTAATTTGAACTTCAGAGAGCACACAAAAAAAGCTGATATTAAGCCCAAATGTATTATTACTATCAAGTATTTTTCCAGGCATTAATTACGCACCTAAAAACTCATTTATTTTCATGGAAATCACATATTCATGAATTTTCTCTATGAACATGATCTTTTCACTGGTTATATTTAGGGTTCTGGGATACAATCAACCTCACCTCAGCTCTACTCCTCCCAACACGCAGCCATGAGGCGGCATTTCTGTTGATTAAACAGGGCAGACATAGTGCCTGTCAACACCAGCAAAATATTTCTTATTTCTAGCAGAAGAAGAAAACCTGATGCATTATGCGTAACTCAGGAGATTCCAGGAAAACAAACATTTCCCTTTATGGAACAATCGAAATTACACTGAGAGATAAAGCACACAGATAATATGAGACTTCTGTGTCGATACAGCACAACTAATAATGCTTTGGCAACACTCTGCATCCAAATGTTGAGCTCATGACCGAACAGACCTTAGCCAGTTCACACTGGCGGTCAGAACTCTTCCATGGTGGAGCTCATCATCAAAGCTTTCCAGCGTTAACCACTCAGCACTTCCTGCCCACTCTTTACAATATTGTGTGTATCATTCATCTTGCAGTGTGGCGCACAGAGAGATACCAGCTGCTAAATGTCAACAAAACCAAAGATCTGTTCCCTGATTTTTGAAGCGAGGGATGAAGATTATGGCATCAGTGGACCTGAGGTGAAACACATGAACTGCTTTACATAAAATATCAAATCTGCCACATCGATCGCAGGTTTCCATTGTTGGTAAAAATTCACATAACAACCCTTTATCCACGGGAAATGAAATCTAAACCCCTGAGTTTAAATCTTGTAAATGTTTAAAGAGAAGCAACAAGACCATCCAGACAGAAATCATTAAAAAACATGCAGAGAATGTGTTTGGCCCAAAACATGAAGGAACCAGATGAATTATGGTATTATTTTCTTGGCAAATAATTCTGTCTCATATAACTAACCAAACAATCCTTTATAACAGGCCTGGATTCAAAGTCAAGAAGGAAACAGTGTCTGCAGAACAACTTGTCTTGGGCATAAGAGCCAACCAGAGACTAACATAAAACATAAAACACAGCCAGTCTGTGAATGAACTGAGCACAAATGTCAGTGTAGACATCTAAACAACCTTCAAAAGGAATTATTTGATAACACTGATTGACAATAAAGATTTAGCCATGAATGATAGATGGTTGTGATTATAACTCTGCAGGCTTGGGGAGTAACTGTATCTCCCTATAAATCAAAACATTTGCATTGTTAAAGCTGTGCATCAGGGGCTTCAGCCTCAAATGTTTTATGCATGGCCCAAGGTCTAAAATGAGAACCATCTGGAAAAGTAAACTAAATTGTATAAAATTGTACAGTATATGAAATCTGTCTATATCCATGGTAAAACAACAAAGATGCTCTTCTGTACACAAATACAGGTATGTCATTGTAACTTCATGCACAGGGTCTCCCATGTTAAATTGTACGTTAAACGGCCAAATTATCATGTCTAAATCTGAGCTTTGTCGTGGGACGGGCTTAACCAGCCGTAATACAAGATCAAAAATGTGTCTCTATTTAAATATGGTATTAAAGCCCTTTCCAGGGATAAAGTTCTGCTATAAAGTTGATCAACCCTGTTAAACTTTCTGATTAACTTTTAGGACATAAATAGACATAAATTCAAATATCCCTAAGGTTCACAAACTTTCAAGCATCACTGCTGGTGGATGCCAAATCAAATTTTAGTGATGTGTATAATTAGCTCTCAACAAAAAAAAAACCCACACACAATTTCATCAAGTCACGTTACAGTCCAACAGGCAGATAGTCATTGTTCCACTCTTGTCTTTGAAATATGTAATTGGTTTTAAATTAAAAGCTACAATCCATAATCATTTTAATTTCAGAACGAGGCAATTTGTCATGCTTTTAAATCTGGTTATGGAGACTAAAGTACAGATTTAAAACCAAAATAGATCTTTAGTCAGCCCAAAAGAGACAAACGAGTAATTACCTTTTGTCTAAAAATATAAACAAATAAATAAACAAAGTTGATTTCAGAAGAGTCCCGTAGACTGATGTGGATAGAAATATTCACTGTTGTGCGTAAATCATGTGAGAAAAATGAAACTGTCGGCTTTATGTGTTTGTTTATTTATTTATCTATTTTCAATACATAATACCAAGCAAGAAATGTGAACGTACATGACTGACATGTACGCACTGCTGAACAATCAATAATGGTGTATATTGCAGAAATATTTAATCTACATTTATATTAAGTTTTACACAGGGTGTTACAGAAATTCGAGTGCATTGTTCAACCCTATGTGTATGTATAAATGTTTATGTATACAGTTACCAGCCTTTTTTATTGTCCGTAACAGATTTCTTTCAAGCCACAAAAAGAAAAGACTAAATCTTAGCATGTCTAACCACTTCTTTTTTCTTGCTTCTTAAGCCCAGCATACACTTGTTGTCTTCCTGTAAGCCTTTAGCCTCCTCACTTCACTGGGAAGCTTCCCTCCTGCTATGTTTTTCATTCAGCACGTCTTTTTGAGGATCCACTCCACTCGCTGCTTCTCTTTCTTTGGGAATATTGACAGCACGTATTTCAGTGGCTGGCAACACAAAGCTTGAGGGCAGTTAAAGAAAATGTGTGACTCCGCTTGCACACACCCCTCAACACACACACACACACACACACACACACACACACACACACACACACACACACACCTACACACACATTTTTCCTCTCCGCAAAAGCAAATCGATTCCAACAAAGTCTTGTCACACATCATTACGCCTTCCTTTCCTCCTTTGCTCTTTAGCTCTGTATATGCCCGTCTTTATGAAAGAAGTGCGTGTGCATGTGTGATTGAGCACGCTCTGAGTAGCTATGCATACTTAACACACGGAGCAACCTCAAGCACCCGCTGTCAATTTGTTGCCCTCAGATGCAACTTATGCTTTTAAAAATAGGAAAGCAGACATGCATGGAGGGCCAGAGCCACACCGACCGATCATTTCTCTTTTCTCCCATTACCAAGTGGCTTGAAGTCATTTCAGCGTAGCGAAATATCCCTCCCCACTTTGATTCCCAAAAAACCAAAACATCACCGAGGGGAAAACTAATCCAGCCAACAATGAACATGCAGACACAGCCATCACAGGCAGGGTGGCTCATCTGGACAGGTTGCTCAATGATACATGAAATTAAAGATTTCGACAGAATAGCAGTGAAGAGGGTAAAAAAAAAAACACACAGCGCTAATTCTTACTATCAGTGCTTGTGTGTAAAGTGACTCAAACAGAAGAATAATTACCTCTGTATGGGTGTGTGAGTGTCTCTCCATAATGTCAAGCTAAATAAACAAGTATTGTGCAAAACGCTGATTGTTTTGTTCTTCAGGAGTTCATACAAATACATGTCTACACACATTCAAACAGGTGAAGAGAAAAGAGACAAGGGGGGTTTGAAAGGAAATGATTAATCTCCGTCTCTGTGGATTTGTATGAAAAAAAGAATATCATTCTCTTTTTTATTGTTTTATCCAAACATTAATCGCAGTCAAATTCATGTACCCTTCATACTTGAGACAGCTATAAAGATGTACTGGACTTGAAAAACCTACTTTCTTTATCAGTAAAATGATCAAAAAGGTCTATGAGTTATTTGGAAAGATATGAATTTAAGTTTCATGTGTAATTTGATAAGGATTGTACCGTAATCCGAATAAAAAGATCATATTGAATTATGTTTATTGTATGCTTATTCTCTTATCATTTATGATTAAAATACTGTTTTGTAGTAAAAGTAAGATAAGAGGATCCCCTACTTCTTACTTTAATTGTTTTTGAAGATTATTCAATTGAAATGCACATAAGATTAATGCAGAGTCAACATACAGTAAAGGAAGTAGTTTATTCACTTTGGTGGAGTCCACCTTGGACTGTAGTGAAGCAGAACGAGATGCAACATTTTGGACATTTAAAAAAAAATAATTTAAACAAGATTTTTGTAGTCTTTTTTTGACCTCACCTTCCACCAAAATATTCTATCTTCATTTTCTTAAGAGTTTATTTCACGTGAAAAAGGTGCAAAAAGTCGGTGGCCTTCATCATCCACCATCTTTGACGAGGAAGATGGTGTATGTGGAGTCAGAATCAAAGACGTAATGGCTGTGTTGGCACGACTCATTCAGTGGATTTGCTATTTCAAGAGAGTTTAGTTACGCTAGGGTCAGAAAGATAACTAAAAAGAAACTCAGTCCATCTGTCCTCTGCCGAGGGCTAGACCTACACACACACATGTATATAGATACACACAATTCCTCGCCTCTTTTCCTTAGTAGCCTATTCTCTGCTCCATTCAAAAGCATATGGGCCCTCGGGTCAGCTGCTATGCCTCCCCAGCACTCCTGCATACCGGACTCACAACAAGTCAGAGCGTGCAGGACAGCAGGACATATGGGCAAATTTTATGGGTGAATGCTTGTGGGCATTTATTCAACCTGGAAATATGTGAATAGTCCAATACTTGCATCGTAACAGTTTGGTGTGAAAAATGCACTTCACCGACAAAGTGGTCCTCTGTCTTTTCTTTGCTCAATTAACCCTGCGGCCCTCATTTGCATTTCATAAGGAGGTCGTCACTCTGTGGGAGGGTTATCTCCTTATTTGGCGGCAGAAAAAGATGAGAAGGGGGGAACCGTTTTTATCCTTTCAAATAGATAGCGCCACTCATCTGCCTTATCAGCAGCTGATAAAAACTGCATGCTTTAGGCTCATGTATGTGTGTGTCACTCTGTTTCTGAACGTGCAACGCCTTTTCATGACCATGTGAACTGTGTGTGGCAAGGGTGATGGAGGGGGTGTATTCCACTTTTAGTTTACTGGGCATATACAAGTAAATGGCACATACAGGTTGTGTCTATGTGTTGGCCTTTTACACACTGATCATCCATTAGCCAGTTTTAACTCAGACTTCATTCACTGACCCTCCATTAGCGAAATTTGCATTCCATCACACTAAAATCTTGCATTAATGCCTGAAAGGATGGGAAATAGAGTACAGAGAGGCATAACATAAAAAAGGTAAGGGTGCTGGAAGTGTGAGAAACACTCAGTTGGAAAGCAATCAAATGTGCTCTTATCTGACAGTAATTTGTGTGCATGTATGTGAAAGTGCTAGAGCTCCTTAGAAACGACATCTGTTTAAAATGGTACATGCTGTGAATAAGCTTTTAAATCTGTTCCAGTATGAATCCATTACAAATTCTCAAGAGACAAAAACCCCCACAAGTCCTAAAGTTTAAGAGAAGAACTTCTAAAACAGTTGTCCAGCTCCAGTCATGTTCTTGGATGTGTTGCTATTTCACATCCACAAAGCAATTCTGCCTCGTAAAAATGTAATGTCACATAATTTTGGCTTTGCAAAATAATAATAAATAATAAATCAAACTGTATTATAATGTATTGGTGTTGTGCTGGTTACAAAACTGAAGCAAACCTCTTTTTCATAAATGACTGTTTCAAAGATCTAGGAAATGCTTGAAAATAAACAAAACTTTCTACTCTGTATTTTGTTATCAAGACTGTGAAATAAGAATAAGTGTTCAAACACTATCCCCTGTGAAATAATATCAAAGTACCCAAAGGATTAATGTTAAGCTTGAGGAGCATAAGTGAAGCAGTTTGTTCTACCTTCTGCAGCAGCTGCGAGCCAGAGTACTTTGCTGAGATGGACTTCATCTCCCCACCAAAAGCTGAGGCCCAAAGCTTCACCCTGCGGCAGCACACATTGCACACAGAACATACATTAAGAAATGTACAAAAAAGAAAATTACTTAAAAGTCCTGTTTTTTCTCCTTTTTCCCCCATATAGGCTACTGTAATGCACACAAATTAAATTTTTGATACAGGACATTTTTGTAGCTATACTCTTTTGATTTGATTTTGGTTTGATTTATTTTATTTTTGTACATGTAAAAAACAACGCTTCAAGAGAAGTTTAAGAATGTCATCCTTTAACACTTGATATCTTTATTTACACGTGCAAAAAGGAGTAGGAAGAAGTGTAAACTTATTTAATCCTACCCCCATTCACTAATCATTTAACCCGTATTTATAAATACTCACACACTGTACTCACACTGCTAAATAACACTATTATTATTATTATTATTATTATTATTATTATTATTATTATTATTATTATTATTATTATTATTATTATTATTATATACTGTAATTATACTCACACACATACCTATACATACATACACATTTGTACACACATGCCCCTATAAATATTTATATAAATATACTTATTTACACTATACTGTCTCTATTAACTGCATCTGCTCTATATCTATGTATATATCTACTTACATAGATATAGAGCAGATGCATTTAATATGTTAATATGAAACATGTGGAAAAGGCATGTGGTATGATAATACTTCGTTGCTTTTATTAGCTTTCTTTAACATGGGGGTTATTTTAAATCCATTTTTGTATAAATAATCTCAAACGCGACACGTTTTTGTCGGAGAAGGAGTCACCTGTCCGGATACTTACACGGACGGAGGGATGCTCTGGTGGGCGCCTCCCTGCCCGGACGCCCCGGTGCTGCTTAGAGTTGACAAAAGTAAGATGAGCCACGTAAGCCCAGCACTGGAAACCACACTGCTCCGATCCACCTGCATCCTGGGCAAAAAAAAAAAAAAAAATCACCCCCTCCTGCGCGCACAGATTTGGGTTTATGCTGCCCACCGTGGACTTTTCCCTTCCAGTGAATTAAAAATGTGAGTGTGTGGGGAAGGGGGGGTGAATAAATAAAAATAAATCGGTGAAATCAACAGTCACCTGTGCTGACTGACTAAATCTTTCATGCCAATGTGCTCAGTTTGTCATCGGGTCGGGACGCGGATGACTCCTCCGTCTCTCCTCCGCTGTGAGAGTTATCCAAAGAGATCTGCCTCCTGACGCAAAGTCCGGCAGAGAGAGTCTGCTGAGTCGCTCTGATTGACCAACCTCACCCACTGAGCACCCGAAGGGAGGTTTTTTAGGGAAGCCGGGGAGATCATCAAACGATGCAACGCACAAGAGCAACGCCTCCTCCACTGGACTGATGCGACTGGATACTGAATTATGGCTCTGCGTTAAATCGACGCAGAGCCTACGCCGTAGGGCCGCGTACCCTACGCCGTAATCCCTGCGTTGGTGTAACGCGGAACCATAAATCAGCCTTAACCCTCCTCCCCACCCCCTTCCCCGCACTTTCTCTCTCTCGCATGTGCTCGCCTCGCACTTTTCCCTTCCTTGTTTCCCTCAGAATCCTACGACGGAGTATTAGGGCCAAACTAAGACAAAAAAAAAATTGGAAATTACGAGAATAAAGTCATAATATGAGAATAAAGTCGTAAAATTACGAGAATAAAGTCGTAATGTTGCGAGAATAAAGTCGTAATAGAATAAAGTCGTAATATTATGAGAATAAAGTCGTAATATTACGAGAATAAAGTCGTAAAATTACGAGAATAAAGTCGTAATGTTGTGAGAATAAAGTCGTAATAGAATAAAGTCGTAATATTACGAGAATAAAGTCATAATATAATGAGAATAAAGTCGTAAAATTACGAGAATAAAGTCGTAATGTTGTGAGAATAAAGTCGTAATAGAATAAAGTCGTAATATTATGAGAATAAAGTCGTAATATTACGAGAATAAAGTTGTAATATTACGAGAATAAAGTCGTAAAATTCCGAGAATAAAGTCGTAAAATTCCGAGAATAAAGTCGTAAAATTCCGAGAATAAAGTTGTGACATTACGAGAATAAAGTCGTAAAATGAATAAAGTGGTAATTTATGAGAATAAAGTCATAATATTATGAAAATAAAGTGGTAATTTATGAGAACTCTAACAGGAAGAGCAGTCTTCTCCCTGTGTTAAAATGAAGAATATTGAGCATCTTGTGAAGTTATATTTATAATATATTACAACTTTATTCTCGTAATATTACGACTTTATTCTGGTAATATTATGACTTTATTCTCATAATTTTACGACTTTATTCTCATTACATAATGACTTTATTCTCGTAATTTCCTTTTTTCCTTTTTTTGTTTTTTTGTTTGGCCCTAATACTCCGTCGTAGAATCCTACGGAAGAGTAATAAAATAAAAATAATATTTTAGAGGAGGAAGATTTTTTTTTCATTATGCACTTCGAGAAAAAATTCGAAATGTCGAGAAAAAAGTAGCAATTTTAGGAAAAAAGTCGAAATTTCGAAAAAAAAAAAGTCGAAATGTCGAGATTAATGTTGAAGTACAATTTCGAGAAAAAAAATGAAATGTTGAGAAAAAAGTTGAAATGTCAAGAATAATGTTGAAGTACAATTTTGAGAAAAAAGGCGAAATTTCGTGAATAAAGTTGAAATGTTGGGAAAAAAGGCGAAATTTCGACTTTATTCACGAAATTTTGACTTTTTTCTCGAAATTGTATTTCAACATTAATCTCAACATTTCGACTTTTTCCTCGAAGTGCACAATAAAAAAAATCTTCCCCTCTCATTTTTTCTCCTGCATGGCCCTATTACTCTTCCGTAGAATCTGATGATAGGCTGCTGAGGGTGCAGGTATTGTTGTTGAATTGCTCGCGACTTGCCTGAATCATTCTCCCTTTTCTCCTCCACTCACAGGCTTTAATACAGCAATAATGGCTGTGCTTGAGCTTTCAGGTCAGATCAAGTCATGTACTGTATGGCCAGTTCACTGAAGCAGGAACTAACTGCTAAAGTGCAGGCAAAAGACCTGGAGGAGCAGACTGTTCAGCCTTGTGGTGGAAGGAGGGGAGGACCAGATGATAAGTCAGTTCTGCTGTATGAAAAGCGGTGCCAAATGCACTTTGCAGCAGTGATGTGGCACCGGCAGCATGTGGGGCATATGGGATGTGGGAAAGGATGACATCTCCCAGGCGACAGACCCTCTGTGATGGATCGCATTTCTCAAAAAGGAGAGATTCTGGCACAGCGCTTGAGGCGTATAAACTTTGTATAAACTATATATCCCTAAGGAGGGCTAGCTCTGTAGACTGCACAGCCCCCAAAGACTCACCTTCGGTAAATATACGGCAAACATCACTGAGAAATAGCTGGCCAGCAAGAGCTGACCCTGTGGACAAGTCACTAGTCCACAGGGCTCATATCCACCCCCATGGTTTACGTTTGTTTTCTCTTAATGGACAAACTGACAAGTCCTTGCAGATCTTGCAATAATAGAAAACATTTTATGAAGAAAATGTAAAATGATCTGTTAAATACATGAGATGAGAAATAGCATTCGCAAAATGTAATTCAATTTCAACTAAAAGTGGGCGTCCCATATACAGAGGCGTAAGTCTTTGTGGCAGCTCACCTAGGTTCCAGTCTGGACCTGTGAATTTTCAATGTGAGACATCCCCTTTGCTCTCCCTCTCCCTTGTTTCCCATCTATTTAATAAAGAGCACTGGTGGCTAATGAATAAATAAATAAAAACTAACAATAATAGTAATAAGCAATAACTTTGGCATCTGTCTTAGTCTTTGGTGTGATACTTCAGTTTTCAAGATCTCTATGCTAAAACGCCAATGTTATGCATGTTTCAGTGATTACATCTTATTGGCAAATGTGCATGATTTTATCCATCCATCCATCAATTTTCTATACCTGCTTTATCCTTTGCAGGGTCACGGGGGTCTGCTGGAGCCTCTCCCAGCTCTTCACAGGTGAGAGGCAGGAGTTCACCCTGGACAGGTCACCAGTCCATCACAGGGCCACATATACAAACAACCAGACATACTCACACTCACACCTACAGACAATTTAGAATAATCAATTAACCTAGCATGCATGTTTTTGGACTGTGGGAGGAAGCCGGAGTACCTGGAGGGAACCCACGCAAGCACGGGGAGAACATGCAAACACCACACAGAAAGACCCCGCCAGGTCAGCGAGTCGAACCAGGAACCTTCTCGCTGCGAGGCAACAGTGCTAACCACCAAGCCACTGTGCTGCCCCATGGTTTTATCATCATTCTATATTGTACATTTCTGTATGAGCAACAGCTCACTAATTTCAAAGTCACAAAAACTATTCCTTAGATGCTCAGACTATTAAACGTTTATGGCACATCTTGTCAGCACCCAAGAAAAATGACAAAGTAAACAACCAGTTCCCACAGAAAGGTAAAGTCAACACTTTAAACGTACAGCATTTACGACACATTATGCTTTTCTTAATTTGTCATAAAGAAAGAAGAACAAACAACATTTCAGATGTATGTTTTTTTTTTTTTTAATTTATTCAATTATTCAAATTCTATTTATTTCATGAATAGGAATTTTTAATCCACGTGGTTTATGGCTCCGGTTGGGAGTTCCTGTAGAGTGTTAGTGTTGCAGGAATCCCACTGAGCCCACTGGAATGGCTATTTCACCTCTGCACATCGTAATCCATCTGAATAAAGATTCTGTGAAGGTTAAAACAAATACATTATATGAAATGCAATCACTTTGTTTGTGTTCCTCCAAATCTATGCCCCTCATTTTATTTCAGTATTAAAATCCACTGCAGTAGTCTATCATGCAATACGGTACACTTTAAAACAGTGATTCTCAATTGGTGGACCAAATGTGGGCCCAAAAGTATAGCTAAATAGTTCTTCTTTTTTAGAACTACTTCTCAGTTGTTGCACTTTTTTATTGCATGTATTTTACAGGAAAACACCAGCGGAATCTGTTCAAAGTGGATGTTGCTGAAAAGTTTAGATTGTTATGTCAGCTTTATATTTAAAGCTTGATTAAGTGACTGAAGTGGTTAGTGGATAAGCTGTATTCTTTTTGCAACTACTTCTCAGTTGTTGCACTTTTTTCATGTTTGTGCAAAGTTTGAGATTAGGTCCATTTTATTTTGACTGTTTTATCTTCATACACAATATGAACTCAAGATATTTTGTTTGTTTTTTCTTGTCAACTTCATATTATGTGTTAATATAAATTTATATTTAAATTTCACCCATGTGACACACTCCAAGAGGGTCAGTACTGAGACTGTACTGTACTCTACTGTATGTTATAGAGGGATAAAAAATAATAACAATGTTTCAAGCAGGTGATGTCCGGAGATGGCTTTAAAAATGATTTGGTTTAAAAAAAAAAAAAAAATAGACGTACTCTTGAAAGACAACTCTTTCAAGTATTGTTAGATTTCTGTTTGGTTGAAAAAAAAAAACGATTTAAAAGGATTTGCTTTGCTCCTTCTATGGTGGATAATTTCATTAAGCAATTCAAGAAATCTAAAGCAGTTTTAGTGCATAAAGGGAAAGTGTGCAAACCTCTGATCAATCAGGGTTTAAAACAATTCTGAATCAATCCATCGGCAAGGTAACCTGACTGGGTTTGATCAGCTCCCAGTGATCAAGTTAAACCAGCATAGAATTAGACGGGTTATCTTCAAGCACCAACTTTCTACTTTCAGCTTGAATCCATCCAGGAAGTAAAACAAGTGCAGTTCTTCGACTGACCACTGGGGTGTAGCTCCAAAAGGCAGTCAATATTCACTGACTCCCATCTAAAAATGTCCAACTTTGCAGTAGAAATATATTCACAAACTCATTCAAAAACTTATTTTGGTCTTTATGACTATGGTGGGGGGATTATTTATTTATTGGATCACATAAAGTAAAATTATGTAAAACAATAGATTTTACTATAACTCGGAGGACAGTGGTCATTTCTAATTTGATCAACTTTTGAAAAGTGAAGTCCAGTTGCAAATATTCACTGGTCTCTGCAGATCATCTGGCATTTTCAAGTGAAGGTCTGCAGGTCCCCCACAGTATATCAGTGCTGATAGCAGCAGCCCAATAAAGAGTGAGCAGTACGTCAAGTCCAGTTGTCGTTTCTGTTGGGGCTCTTGAAATGATTATGTTTGCACCAATTTGATAAGGTTAAATGTAAAGTAATATTGACCAATGTCAGATGTCAGCATAAGCTAAGTCAGCAAAGCTAAAATGGCTAACTGCGATTAAAGAAGGTGGATGTGTTCCAACTGTCTTCGTTCATTCTGCCTATTTGATATACAAGAAAAAAGAGGCTTCACAACGATTCTTCTGGAAACTGATGGGTGACAACATCAAGGGTTTGTCTAGTGGTATAGTCTTTGGTTATCCCTTGTTACCCATGACCACCTTAAAGCCTTCTCGGTAGCCCCCGAGGCCCTTCTGAGTGTAGTTCTCTTGGGTGCATCCTTGATCCCCAGGACAGAGTTGGTTCTAAAGCTATTACGTAAGCTATTAAGTTCTTCCCTGAAGAAGAGGAAGATTGGGTTGCTGACTCTTCCTTCTCCAGTTTTCATATTTCTGGGTTACTTGCTATCTCTCCAGCTGTCACCGCTCATTCACGGTAGAGTCAGTCAGTCTGCTCCTGAACTGAAACATTTAATTTCTTGGTGTCTTGAATGTCAGAATGCATTTTCAGTTTTGTGAGAAGGCATGGCAACATCACAAAGTGGCTATCTCAAACTTTGGAATTGAGTGCAGACTAGAAATGAAGAAATTAATGTATACTACTAAATGCAATAATAGGGACCTCCCAAAAAGGTTAATATCTTGGTTTTATATTTTGTGCAAAGAAACAGAGGTCAATGTGCATTTAAAAATCATTGTGCCGTTTATTCACATTTTTTATAGTGTCTAACCATTTTTATGTGTCCTAATTTTATTTTTATGTGTCCTTATGTGTCATAAATGACTCTAAGTAAATCATTCTCCAAGCTTATATACAGTATTGTAACGTAAACAAGGGACATCAGATAATGATGCTTTGAAAAGGGCAGGATGTAAGAGTGACATTGCATTTTTCAACAAAAATAATCATGTATGATGTCATTCATCTCAGTAACATAGGAGACTTAAGTCCGGATTAACAGGGGATTCATATACACTGAAAAGTCACCTTTAGAAGCAGAAAGAGAATATAAAACTGAGTTTATTTACATGGTGTCAAGCAGAATGTATTATGAGAGGATATGGTCAAACAACAGGTACATTGATGTGAAAATTGAGTTGTATCTGAAAGTGAGAAAAACCATGTCTTCCTTCCCATCTGCACAGCACTGTGATATCTTATGTTCCATTCCCTCTGTCACAATGTGCCAAAGATGCCGTTAACTGCACCTGGCAGTCAAACACAGTCAATGCAGATACCAACAAATATGCACACACAAACAGTCAATATAGATTCACGAATCTACCCAACATGCATGGCTTTAGAATGTGGAGGGAAGTCAAAGGGAAACAACCCACATAGGCACAGGAAAAAGACACAAACTCCACAGAGGATTTGAACAAGAAACTCTCCAGCTGTGCTGGTGCTGGCCACTACACCACTTTGATGCCTTCAAAGAGTCTTTTTACTTTTTTTAACAGACCTTTTTTTATGAACAAATTGAGCTCATAAAAAAAAATGCTGTCTTATTTTTGTAGCCACTAGGTAAAATTGTTATACTCCTCTCAAGAGTAGGTGGAAGTCTCAATCCACAGACCGTATAAAGGCGAGATACATTGGACAGCTATGTCCTCTGTGTTGTTGGAGATCTAGAGAGATTGCCAAAGCACTGATGGAGGCTACAAATAATAAGTAATATGACAACTTATTATGGATTGAGATATTGGCTATCTTTCCATTCCTGGATGCAAAACAAAGATTAGTGTCATGAGCTTTATCTGTAACATATCATTCATTTTTAAATTATTGTGACACTATGGAAAATGCAAATAAAAAAACAGCAAAGTTTACTTTTTTTGTTTTGGGGCCGTGTTACATTCAACACATATAAATTAATATTTGTTGTTTTCATTTCATAAAATTATCTGTTGAAGTTATCCCATTACTGCACAATAAATAATTCTTTGTTAGGCTACTAGACTCAAAACTCCACTTCTTCCAGAAATATATCTCTTTAATTCAATTAATAATGAGATGCAAAATACTCTTCTTTCGAGCATTGGCAGAGGAACAGACATCTGATGAGACAGACCACAGCTGCCCCTGGAATATGCACAGTCATGGATCAAAATATCCATTGCATGCAAGATTCATGGGCTTGGAAAACAAGGGCGAAGTGAGCCAAGCTCGCTGTAGTGAAGAGCAGAGGACACTGGAAGTGCCAACGCGCGAGAGACATGAGGTTCTGCCTGGGCCGTCACCGGTGAAACCTGCACAGAGAAAATAAACGATGGCTGCCTTTCCTCTCAAGCTGGCAAAGTGTCCTTGAGTTAAACGCTTGTGCTTCCATGTTTTCACAGATTCTCTGCACTTTCGAAAATATTCATGCATTTTTCTATTTTAAAAACAAGGCTAAAAGAGACAGAACATTAACAAGTGGAGATTTGCTCTTTTGCTTTGCGATTAACAGAAATTTATTGTCAGATACAGTACATAGTTCAATTAACTGAAGAATGTAACATCTAATAACCTTCTAGCTTTAGCTCATGCAATAGCTACAAGAAAGAGTTAACAACAAACAGAATATTTTACATCTACTTTACAGAAGTAAATGCAAGTTGCCATCTGGGGATCGATAGAGATGTCAAGGTAGGCAACTCTTAACTGAATTTTAAAGGAAGTCCATCTTCCGGTGGCATTTAATTTTATTTTTTGTTTCCAGTTTAAATTTTTAAATGAAGAAATCATTTTATCTAATGTAATGAGCATGGGTTAGACCCATGCAGCAAGCTTCACACACAAACTGTGTGTTGTCAGCATGAGGACATTATCCATTGTTGCATCGACCGTCAGCCTCAGAAGATGCAAGAGACAAGTGGATGAACAGTTTTTCAAAGCAATTTCAAAGCACGACTCATGAGGGATTGTGCCTATAAAAAGAAGTCAGAACCATTTTTTCAAAGTGCATAGGTGCATAGGTTCAACTCTTCGCAACATTAGCATGTTAGCATACTCGATGAAAATATACATTATGTAATTTATCCAACTGTATGTCTTGTACTTTAGTTTGTTTGTTACGTCCAGATGGAGCTCTGACAAACTTTTGCAGTTACTATTAAACTGTTGGTAAAGTATTAGTGTGTTGGTTGTTGTTCGATGGTTGTCATTGGCATCCAAAGATATGTTTGCATGATGCGCAAACCTGCAATAATGATCTGAAAAGAGGAATCGCTTGTACACCCACTTAGCTGGTATCCTGACAACTCTGAACTGGGCTGTCAAGGATGGAGAAGGTTCCTATGAAACTTTAGGACTTTGGTATTAGAAGAGATCTAAGGCATTAGCAGGGTATCGATTAGAGTACAGTTCCTGTGGGGTTAAGACTAATAAACGTAAGGTCCTTTTTTTTTAGCTTTTTACATAAAATAATTAACATAATTCAGCCACAAGCCTTCGCTATGCTCCTCCGCTCAATCCACATCACATGGGATTGCGGAGTGAGTTGAGTTTAGTGGGGCAGAACAAAGTTTCTGGTCAGCCTCAAAGAAATTCTGAGGAACCACATAAAGATCCCTTATTATGAAAAAGTGATACTTTGCTTACACTGTTAACAGTAGGGATGGAGTGACGTTGACGTTATCTGGTGATGCTGACCAACATGGAAGCTCAGTGGGTGGCTGGATAGGTGATAGAGGGATGGGTTTATTTGGCAGGTATAGTTTGTCAGGATTACCTTTGTCTAAGGCAGAAAGGGACGAGTGAATGACCCCTCTTTTTTCAATGTGTATTTTGACAGTCGGTCAATATTGAAAGAAAGAAACAGCTTGTTCAGCAAAGTAAAAGAGTGGAAATGGAAGATCTCATATGAATAGCAAAAAGTAATTAAAGAGAGCGAAATAAGTGATTCAGGCTCTCTGAGGACAAAAAAGGGACACTAAGGATGAATTTTTCACATTAAGAGAAATCTACACAAAGGGATACATTACGTACTGTATAAGTGGTTTAAAATAAATTATGGCATGGGATTTTTATTCTTATTTTTTCTGTACATGGCATGAGCAATTGCATTTGCAATGCCTAAAATACTTATAAATTCTTCAATATACTTTTTTATTGGTCATTAATACCATCATGGCCATTAACAAATAAAGAATCTCCCATATCCCAACTTCTGGAGTCTGTAAAGGTTTGGACATTAGGTAAAATGCCAATTCAATTAGTTAACCTTATGAAGTCATATATAAAAAAAAAGAAGGGCTGCAAAGGTTGAGGGTGGAGATGGAAAAAAGTACCGAAGACAGTGGATACAGAGCAAAGACAAGTTATTATGGACTGGAGACAATTTCCCACAGAAAGAAAAAAAGACAAGCAGGAATCTAAAAGCAATGGAGGGGCAATTGTTGGAGAAATACAGATACTTTTAAAGAGCTAACTAAATGCAAGAAATATTGTCTAACAGAGGCAGAAAACAAGAATAAGCCTTATAAGATCATAAAATCTGATATTAAAGCACCAAGCTTGTTAGCCTTCGTGAGCTGTTGCAAATCAGCACAACCTTCTACACTTTGGGTTCATGAGAAACATGCAGAACTCATGTTGACTTTGAAGCTACCATGGTAAAACAATGATGCAATAATATTATTCAAAACATCTTTCAGAAATTTTAGTTTTTTTCTTATTAACAAATGAAAAGCCACCCAAATAAAGGTAAATATTTTAAGACCCATATTCAGTAACTGTAAATACAAACTGAGCTGGACTGTGTTTTGCATACATGTACATGTTAAATGACAGCAGTGCTAAATGCTCAAATGCTAACATGCATAATTACAGTAAATACAATTTTGACTGAGGAGCAAAACAAAAAAGGACGTAGGAAGAACAGATAAGTGAGAATTTTAAGATTGGTTGGAAGATAGGGGAAGGAGGGAAGGCCAGGACAATAAAAAGGAAAATCAAGACAGTGGACACACTTATCAGTCTTGTTTTGCATCTTCAAACAAAGTGAGCTAAATGCTTGAGGCAACCATCCATAGCTTATAAAAAAGTTAAAAAAATGAATTGTATGAGTGAGGCAGCTCATTATGTAGAGGAATAACAGGCTCCCAGATGAGAGGACTGTAATGTTTGTACTGTTTTGTGCAGCAGACTAAAAATTTTGCTAAAGTGTTACATTCTATTCAAAGCATTTTCCCAACTGATTTGCCCAGAGCATTCCATTTCATTTTACATCCCCCAGCCACTTAAATTAACAAAAGATTTTTTTTTTTAAATCACCTTATTGTTGAAACCCCTCATATTATTATTCTTTTGTCTCTCCCTTTTATTTTCTCCTTTCTCCTGTCATCAGCTTATTTCACATATGCAATCTCGTCTTTTTCGTGAGTCTCAATTAAAGTGTTTTGAATTGAATTGAATTGAATCAATGTCCCTGTGTGGTTGCATCTTATTAAAATGTGTACTTTCAAATGATTCTGCAAAGGCAAACTGTTTTGCCCGCGAAACTGAAATCATACCTTTTGTTGTTTGTATGAAAATGTATGCACCCTTTTTTGTTGTTTTTTTCTCTGGATTGGTTTGGAAAAAATATTACACAACAGCAAAATGAAGTGACTGAACATGACACACTTTTGATTTTTACTTCACAGTTTATCGCTGTTTCTTCAGATCCTGAAACGGAGCCCGTTTACTTGGCGCAAGTATCAAAGCAACCTATTTTCAGCCTTTTGTAACAGCAAATATTAATCTCTACAGTTATTCTGTATCCAAAACATGATAATTATTTTTTTCACACAAAATTGACAGAGCTTCAGCAGAGCTGCGCATGGTGGAACTTCTCTCATCCGCTATTGGACGGTTTATTTGTTCAATAGTCTTCGCTGTCTTGCTGATAACAAACTCATTTGCAATGTTTAACATGCCCATGAGACGAAAAACGAGGCCGTCGCTGCAGCGCTGCTGGTAGAGGATGAGGAACTCAGAGGAGGTGACTGGCTTGATTGTGATGTTCAATTAATAGTGAACTCATCGGCTCCTGACAAACATCAAAGTACCCCCCACTGGGGTAAATGAGCCAGAGCAGGATAATCTGATGCATCAAGGATTGAGTTAGAGTATATTATCATTATCATACTGTATCTAATTATTTAAAATGACTGACTTGCCAAATAAACATAGAAAACAAAGAGGCAACTAAAAAGTGTTTTTGCTTGTAGGAGAAAGAGTGTAGCATTTTCATCAATCTTCTAACCGGCACCCTGGACAGTTGTGAGACACACATACAAACATGGATTCAAAAGAGGGTCAATCGTAACCCACCTACCTTCATCAGCGTCATTCCCATCTCTGGTTCACCCAGAATAAAAAGCAGCTTAGACAGTGGGACCCTGCTGCAGTTTGTCGCAACAAAGGAGTTGTGTGGAGTACCCTGTGGGCCTGTACTTTCTGGCTGGCAGCTTTACATATAAAACAGGCAGTCCTATCTGTCTCCGCACAGGCTGCGGCCACAAAGTCTGCTTACCCAGCTTTGAGCACTCTGAGGATCCTCACTTTGGAGTTCTGCACAGGAAGAGATTAACAAAAAACACCAAACATCAGTCTTCTGTTCATCCCTCAGACAGGAAGGAAAAATATGAATCACTGAAAACTTTGGTCAAATGAAGTCCACTGCTTCACTGACAGTACAGGAAATCTCTGGATATATCCATCAAAGCGGGAGATGAATCGGCCTTAATCTTCTGGAATATTTTCTTTTAATGCTTCTTCAAAATGACATTTTGCGACTCACCATGTTGCATCATAGTGCACTTCAAACTGATACAGAGTTTTAGTTACTAGTTTTGCACGAGAGCATTGTCTTCAGCAAATCAAATCTATTTGAATCTAGCCTATGCATTGGTCTTTTTGGAGAGTTAGTGTAGGCCTATAATGAATTACAAATTATGACATCGGAAGTGATCAATTCAAATTCACCGTAAATCCAAATAAAAGCTCCGACACAAGAGCATGCTGACATCTACAGCATGCTATATGAAGATGCACTTCTATGTTGGCTGTTCTTAGTAAGCAGCGATGAATAGCTGGGCAATATAGGTGGTTTACATGTCTGAAGTAATGTCCAAATTAATACCTGGACCAAAGGCTTCTGATTAGGATATATTAATGCAAGGAGATGGTCAATGATAGTCACCTGTCCTGTAAGTGGTTCTATTGTCCTTGCTAATAAGTGTATGATTGCTGGGATTTTGTGTGGTTTTGTTCAGATGTTCTTTTCAAACAAAAGTTTGCTTTTTGTTTGATTGTTTTTTGCTGACAGGGACGTGTATTTGTGCTCTTCTTTCCTGATTGTACACAAATATGCTTTACACTTAGAGGAGCTGGATTTTTTCTGATAAAAGCTTGTGGATCATGGAGACTTCTATTTGTCATGGGTTAGCCATCCACCCTTTATGTATACCCACTAATTCCTATACCAGCAGTTTTTGGGCAAAAAGCAGGGGTATTCCCTAGACAGGTCACCTACAGTGAAACAACCACAGATGCACTTTTACAGGTGGTTTAGAATCATCAATGACCATGGCATGCATGTTTTTGGACTACGGAAGAAAGCTGGAGTACACCCACAACTTCAGACAGAAGCATCCCTGGCTGGGAGTTACAGGAGCGCTCTTACTGGGAGGAGCCAGCACAAACCACTGAGCCACTGGCAGCATGTGCGGCAGCCAGCAGCCTACCAAGTCACAATATTTTAAACTTGACAAAGCCTGCAGACAGTTTTTTGCACAATTGCAAGATATTTCCAGGCATACATACATTTTTCTTCAAAACTTTCATTAAAACATGTGTCCTGTTAATTTTCCTCTTTAAATAGAATATGAATTCCTTTTAAACCTTTGTCAAAAACTTGACGTGCAGCTGGAAATGGAAATGATGATCATCATTGTTGAGTGTGTTACTCTCCTGACATCTAGTGGATATGTTGAGATACTTCATGCCCTTCACTCCAGTAACACAATCTTCTCCTCAGTCTGTACCAAGATAGCAAGTTGTCATATCCATAGAGTAAAATACATTTGTATGAACTTAAGAGCCAAATGACCACATAAGATTACTGCAGATTTTGACACAGTCCATGTAGCAATAGCATGTGTACAGTAAACACACACTTCCAAATATAATGGTGAGTGTTCTCACCGCTTTATTAAGTGTACCAGGTGTCATTCATTTAAAAAAAGATTCAGTCTTATGAACAGCAAAAATACTCTGCAGAACCTTCAAGCTCCCAGGTCTCTTGTCGAGGGCCATCAGCTTGCCGTCAAAGTAAACAAAGTTCTGTCTATGGTCCACTAACTTTAGCCATAGCAGTCAGAGCAACAAATAAACAATCAGGACAGTGAGCCCGAGGACCAGGGTTAAAGAACACTGAAATAGTTCATATTCTACTTTCAAAGATTACATGGTTTACAAGACACCATCAAATCTGAACAGAATCATTTGGACTTAAAAGGAAAGAAGGAACATTGGACAAAAATCTGTAGAGCCTCAGTGACATTCAGCTATAGCCTAGCAGGGCTCAACATTAACCTTGGGAAAATCGAGGTGAATGACTGAATGGAAACTGAACCTATTCCTTCAACTTCAAAGTGTATCATTTCAAAAAGGCACAAGCGCTGATTTATCTTACGAGGGATTCACCACAATATACTCTAATACTATAAATTTAAAAAAGATACTAATAATATACTATACCACGTGACTCAGGCCACCCTCTGGTTTGCAGCTTAAGTAGACATTCATCATACTGCTACAGGATTAGCAGTGACTGTAATGTTCTGCCCCCCCGCAGTCACTTTACTGAACACTGATGGAGAAACCGGAAGACTAAGAAGGTGGAGCATTACCAGTATCCCAATTCCAAGCTGTGATAACTTGAGATACCAGGTTTATCGTTCACATCAATTCAAGCGTATGTTACCACAGCAAAAGGAAGGTGTATCAAACATGTTTTCTGGGGTTTGACTTTTACAATTAGTCGTTTACCTTTTTTTTATAATTTTTTTTACATATATAGATTATGTAATTATATTATATTATTATAATTATATATTATACTTTTTTTTATCTTTTGAGTAATAGCACATCAATCAGAGAAGTAAGGCATTTTGTCTATAATCTTGAGACGATTCAACCCAGAAATCGCCATGAAATACACAAATATAACCTGCAGATGTCACTATTTCACAATTTAAAAGGTCGATCACTTTCGATGTGATTTGGTGTTTCTTTAGTGCAACTGTATACCGGCAGATGCAAGTTTCATTCCACAAAAAAAAGCTATAAAAATGAAATCCCTTCAATGATGACATATGTAATACTATGAAAGCTCTTAAAGATTACATTCTCATCGGAGAATACTGATTTGAAAAGGCCTTTCATTACTTCTATATAATTACATAAATATTACTAAAGCAAGCCTATTTAATTGCATGAACTGAGAAGGTGGAGCCCAGCAATTAATTGCTTAGCCTGCAAGTAATTATTTTTTTTATTACCTAATAATAATTTAGAAATGAGTCCTCAGACCCCAAAATAACCTCATTTTACTGCAACAATGAGTCATAACTTTAACTCAATTATTTATTGATAATTATTAAATGTGAAAACACATGTATTTTTAAAACTAAATTCTGTACGTCACTGTATGATGGAATAAATATCTTTGAAGAAGGTACTTTCCGATGAGGTAGACAAACCATCTCATTGAGAGAAAATATGAAATTAAAGTATTTACTCTTTTTGTTTATATATCAGATTTTGTTTTTCCATATGATTTATATAAAATGATTTCTTGGGGGCTGAGTTACAGACTAACTGACAATGCCTTGCAGGTAATTGTTGGAAAAGTAAATGTTAGCCTGCAGGTGTTGAGCTACTGAGACACATGAAACTGGTCAGGAAATGTGATTCCAAAAGTAAGTAAGCTTATGCAAAATATTTGGGGAATTTTAGAGGCCGGAGGCTAAATGTAGCCATGTTCTTTTGAAGGAAGTGGCTACAGCCACATGCCACCAACTGTACCCCAATGCCTTAATTATGAATACAGGGAAGTAGCTAATCATAAAAAAAATTTAGACTAGATCAAACGGCAAGAGAAGCAATAATAATAAAATAATAATAATAAAAACGGTAAGGTAGGTAAAGCTGTATCAACAATTGGTAATTGCGAATAGCTAGAATTTACATCATTAACACCAGTTACTGCTATTTCTTACACGGTAAAGGTTGCTAGAATCACTTTTTTCAACAAGGTTTCTGTACAAATCAAGCTGGATTTTTACTTTTCAACGGCTGTAAATACATTTCACCATAATGCAGGTGATACTAAAAACATCAAACCTGGTTGATGAATTTGAATGATTTTAAATTCAAACAAGAATAGCTGCTATCATCAGCAAGAAAGAAACAGGTGCTGTGCTTTGAGATGACAGATTCTCTCATATAGAAGATATTACTGCATAAGAGAAAACATTTTTTCAAAAGTGTTGAATTGTACAGTTGTTGTCAGGTAAACTGTCCCAACCAGTCAGAAATACTGACCTTTCTGGTCAGAGAAAGGTGAGAGGGAAGAGCAGATGGCACTCAGGAGGGGAGGCTGGGCTGGTGTAAGACTGGGACACCGGGTTGGTAAGCTGTGACAATGATCAAAATACCTGGAACTACATTACAAAATTCACCTTGACATTGTGACACATGACAGCCACAATGCCGGTATAAAGCATCTCAAATGTAATCAAGGCTTTTTTTTTCTTTTCTTTTCTTTTTTTCTTAACTTTAAAAGAGTTTATGTTTCTGTGCATGCTGTTTTACTACTAAAGTTTACCGGCATTCGCTGGATGGAACTGAGTCATCATCAATTCTAGTTGTGCTTTACATACTTTCACAAGACAAAATATTGGCTGTGGTGCATAAAAAATGCTTTGATTTAAAAAAAATGACTGGTCAGTTTGTACAAAGGGGAAAAAAACGACTCAACAGATAATCACAGCAGACCTTTTCTTCAGAACTTTGTTTATTGTTCAATCTACACCAGTTGGTCATTAGACAACTGCCTCCAATCAGCTCATACTTTTTAGGATACATTTATGACCAAAGAACACATTTCACACTGCTACAGACTGACAGAACTGCCATATTGAATGTTAAGATATCTATTTACTGTCATGCTGATTGTTTTTATCAGTAGTAATGTCTTACTGATGCTGTTACAGCTGCTAATGTGGCTTCTGGCAAAATAATGGCATCTAAAGGTCCCTATGATTGGACGGCATTCCATGGTATTGTCTGTCTATGGTAAAAATTTGCACTGTAATTTACACTCAACATGTTCACCCTTTTGTAAAAAAAAGAAAAAGAAAAAAAATCATATGCATTGATGCATTAACCAATCCTCATAGCACAATTTCACCTAGGTTTATGAGTTGTGCAGTATTTAGTAGTAAACGGCTATGATCATATAGAGATTTTGACATATCTACAGCGTTTGGTTATGAGGATTAACATAATCAACCTGTACCTAATAGTATTTCATGATTACACTGAATATAAAAAAAGATCTCCGCAGAGTGACACATCTGTACATGAATGAGTTTTTTTTGTTTTGTACATAGCTGTAATGGTTAGCTTTCATTTTCACATTGTTTCAGTCTTTCACCATGTACAATGGCAACTATTTTCGTAGCTTCACTTTGGCAGTCAGTTCCAGGGGTGAAGACGGAGGATGCACAGCCTCCGTTGTTCAAACAATTGCTTCAAATATGTAGTTGCATCCCAAAACCTGCATGCCTGCCATGATGTCAGACGGGCCATCTTGTGCAGCATAATTCCTTGTATAGTCTTTTATAGTCCTTTGTTAGTGCTATTGCAGCTAACAAATGTTGTGCTAGTTTGTAGAGCCCCCTCGTCTGGCTGGTCTGTAAAAGGCCTTTTCACAGTTAAGTAGCAAGCAGCAGTCTTGTTCAGGGACGGGGTAAGAGAAGCCAGAGGCTCTGAAGGGCCAAAAGAGTTGGTCCATTCACTCCAGCCAGATGCTAGACCAGTGGTTCCTGATATTTCTCTTTCCTTGCGCTCAAAGGCTTCTTCGACTCGTTTTGCTTTGTGCAGTACTTTACTATGTTAAGCTGTGTCTCAACCAAGAACCCTCCCAATCATTTTTATTAGGAAACACTGTGCTAGCCCAGGTAGAACAGCTAGCTTATTAGGGCATGCAGCTAATAAGGCTATCTCAGCTATAAAACTGGCTGTTTGAAGTTTTGATTTCTTGCAGCAGTAATAGACAAAGAATTCTGTAATGGAAGCTGTAAAGACAATGTTCACGATAGATGCTTGTAATATGACACGTATGAGCCATGTAATACATACAGTTAAGCTGGAGCATCTGAGTTAGCTGTATTAGCTACCGCTGCAAGCCTCTCATTTCATCGGTTGGCTGGGATCAACACGTTTATGTTGCCACCCTTCAGGGCCCCAGGACAGACACTGACCGACACTGACCTTTGACATGAGGGCTATGAGCCCTCTCTAGGAGAGAATTGGACATCCAAGGAGATGCAGGTCAGTAAGGAAAGAAGAAAAAGTATCCAGCCACGGTCTGCATTTACTTGAAGTAGTTAAGACTTAGGTTTTAACATGAACAGGCAAAGATGTCATTTTGTTGAGCGAAGATTCAGTGGAAGATACTTTTTCACTCTTGTGGTCATTTGCTTTCCCCTCTGCCTTACTTCTCAGTTTTCTCCTTCCCCGTCACTCCCCTCGTCATCCTCTGGCTCCTCATTCTCCTTTACAGGCTGTTTTTGTCTGGTAACTCTGCCTCTGGACTACGGGGAAAGTAGACAGTGGCTTTGTGCTCCTCATAGCGGTCAATGTGCTTAAGGTGTACCACCATGTGGAGGGCGTAGGCTAATACAAGGAGCAGGATTAAAGATGTCACCAAGCCCATCAGGATGGCTGGTGTCAAGAAAGTTGCACAGTCACTGGCTGACGCAAACTTGTCTGATTGCACATTGAAGGCCTGGATCTGGAAGAACAAAGAGCATGTGGAAACAGGAGATTAGTCGGAAGCAAAGGATTACTAGCTCACGTTGGCTTTTCTAAACATAGTCACCAAATACATGAACTGGTTGAGACATCCAAGCACAGACACAAACAAACAATGCACTGACAGACTGACAGACTGCCAAACAGATGGTAGACAGATTGACTTAGTAACTGACTGAATGATGGCCTAACTGACCAGACACAAAGGGGAATAGCTGGCAAACATACACACACATGCACATGTGGAAAAACATGGAAAAAGCTAAGAAGTGAGCATGCAGACATCAGGGGAGAGGTACTGTGTACAACAAACGCAGTGTACCTGGAAATCAGTGAAAGTGATGTGCCAGTTAGCGGATGTGTCAGTGTGGGAGCTGGGCACTAGCAGCGTGTCATATTTGTGCAGGCTGCTGACGTGCTGGCAGTGGTAGGATGAAGTGGCAGGAGCGTAGACCTTGCTGGCATTGAACACAGCCTCCTGGGTCCAGTTGTAGTGGATGTGAACGCTGTCCAGCGTGAACCAGTTTTGCCCCGCTGCCTCATAGAAAGTGTTGGACATCTGAAGCCTGGTGAGGGAGAAAGTGGAGCCAGCTGCAGAGGTGCACTTTTAAACTACTGATACATAGATATTTGGAATCAGCATAAATATATTACCTGATTACAAGACCTCGCAAGTCCTCCACGTCACCAAACTTTAACGAAAGTCTGTGATGAAACAAAACCAACTTTGTTAAAAATGTGTGAAACTAAGACGAATTATCAACTCAGTATCATCCACAATTTAACCTCTTTTGTTTTATGAATATAGAGCTCAGCATTTCTTAAGATAATTTCTTAAGATCATCAAACAAAATACAGTACATGTGGGTGGTAGATGTAGTGTAGACAAGTGATCCGTCTGGTTTGAATGAGCAACAAAAAAATCTTCCAATTAGTTCTTTGTAACTTACGTGGCTTTGTCCTTGGTGCAGATGGAACCTTTAGTGTCCACAGGTGAGTTGGGGTTGAAAACCCTCTCAGTCAGGTCAATAAATGTGTGGTTCCTGTAGCGGATCGCCAGGCGCTTTGCCTTGAACAATATGCAAGTCTTTCCATTGTAAGACACGCTGAGCGGGCCATAAGGCCCCATCAGAGACTGGAGCAGCTTCCTTTTACTCATAGACATTCCAGGGTGGTGCCATCTAAAAGGCTGCAAATGTGAGAAAAGGACATTAGTGCAGGAGCAGTAAAGACAATGCAATAAACCTGCGGGTAATATTACACAATGCAGTAAGACAGGCAAAAACAATGTTTAACTGAAATGTTTCAGTTCATGTAGTAGATGAGCCATACAAAAGGTTCATGACTAGAGGACTTGGATGAACCTGAGGAGCGGACAGCATTCTGTTGATTATTTGCTTTTAAAGCTTGTCTTTCATGCAAGTGCTGCCAAGCATTTGGCCAATGAATATATTTTTTTTAAGGTTTTGCTTACAAAAACCAAAACAAATTGTCACCTGCATATGTCCATCCTAAATTCATCATTACAAAGTCAACTTCAAATGGCAAATCTATGTAAAAATAGCTTCTAAGTGAAATTTAATGTGTCGTCGATTTGATTTAATGTGTAGTTCAACCTGGACTGCTTCTGTTTTATTCATGCAGCGATATTTAATTCTAAAGGGCATTTTAAATATCAATATTCTTTTAAACTCGTGATCATCATAGTAAAATGTCAGCTATGTGTAAAGTTCAGCGTTACAGCCACCAATTGAATCTCGAATGAAGAAAGACTACTGTAGCACATGGAAAACAGGACAGCTCTGATTTTGCGTATAATGGTGTTTGGTGGCTGTTAGCACCAGCATTACACTGCAGATCAAGCCCACCCCATCCCCCAGCTTTTCAGTCTCTGTGTTCAAAGGCTACGACTCAATAGAGGGCATTAATTTCCAATACATGTAAAGGTTTAATCACAAGGACAATTTAAGGATCATTATTTCTAATGTGTAACAGAGGTTTTAATGCATGTTATTGTGACTGAGATTACAGGTAATCGTCTGGAAAAGGATAATGCTCAGAGTCAACATAATGTTGTCTGGATGCATCAGCTGATAAAGCATACTGTTGGGTTTCACTGAATCTTCACTCACTGGCTTGTGTGTGGGTGGCAAAGATGTTTTACCTCCTGTGAATATGAGACCAATATTATTCCTTCGTCCAAGGTCATACATTGTGGCTGAGCGAGCATGCTCAGTTTTCTTTGTGTGCATCTCAGTGTGTTTCAGTGTGTGTGTGTGTGTGTGTGTGTGTGTGTGTGTGTCTGTGTGTGCGTGTGTGTATACCTGCAGTATTCTCCTAAGTGGGTTTTCATCTTCAGGCGTCAAAACAACATCCTCACTTTGTAAGCCGTACTCTCCATCTATGTCTGAAAACACACATTTAAACAGCATGGCAATATCAGTATGCGTGGATATTAATCTGTTTGCAATGTTTCATTATAGATTGCGACATAATCTTAAAAGTTCAGATGATTTTAAGCACAGTGCATACGTATGCGTATATACACATGCACAGAGCGCAGTGAAACGCTGCATGCACATCTTTGCTCAGGCTCATATCTATTTTCAGTGGCTTTGCGTCATCACACTGACTCATCAGCAGTTTATTTCACATTTACGGTACTATTATTCATTGTTTACAAATGCTGTTTAATCTGGTTCCAGGAGGATCTTTTTGCCATCATATAATTTAAATGTTTCCATAATTATTATGCCTTAGTATAAATATATACATAAATATAACTACATGTCATTTCTCTGATGTGTTGAATCCCTTACAAGCCACACTTGAAAATCTGAGTAAACTGAAATGTAACAAAGGTGTCTCCAGCTTTGAGGAGGAAATGCATCTGTCACATCTATCCACCACATCAGTGGCAGAATTATCACGACAGGTTTGATTGAATCAGGTCTTGTGTCACACCACATTTGTTACTTACATGATGTGACTCTTGTTGCTTGATGGGGGTTCTCTTTGCTGTGGAAAAAAGATAGGATAAGATAAGATAAGATATGGTTTTGTAGCCTTAAGATGCAGGTATGATGCATCAGTGTGTACGTTTTATGTCATTTCTGTTCTGGAGTGGTAACATGTAAAGTAAACTATTTGTAACAAAGAAAACATAATTTACTGGCAAGTCTATTTTACACAACTCTGCCAGAATGATTAACAATGTTGTTTACATACTTTTATTTATTTATTTTATTTATGCAAAAATATTAACTGAAGATAGTTGGCACATTTAGCAAAATGTTTCAAGGCAAACTTGCTGATTGACTCTATTGGTGCAACTGTATTACTGACGTGATTTCCGCACATATTTATGACATCTGTTGTTGTTGTTGTTGTTAGATAAAACATATGAAACATTATATAAAGAAGTAGCAAAATTTGATTGCAAAGTTACTGTGACTTGAGGAATTTTGGATACAAACTCTGTTGTTGTGAATAATTAATGAGCAGAGGATGAACTGATCTCTGAAAGACTTATATAACCAAGATTAGTGAATTATTTTTGTTCTGAAGCAGCTCCATGTCGGGCTGGGGATTTTGAATTTACCATAATTGCACATGTGCATGATTATTTCATCTTCTGGACCTGCAGTGGAGCTGAAGGGAACCAAACTATCAGCCCTCTGATCAAAGTTTGATTTCTGCTCCGTACAGTGATTTGTTGAACGCGCAAGCATAACATTTCATCTTGCCAAACCAAAAATAAAAAAATAAAAATAAAAATATGAACACTAGTTTCAAAAGTCAGTTGTTTAAACAACACAAAACAAAATACAGAGCAGTGAAGCGGTGAAGCCCTTGATTTATTAAACATATCTGTATAACGAAATAAAATAAAACATGGAATAGTTGTAGTTTTTTTAGTTCCTACAAACAGAAACTAAGATACTATAGAAGTTGATCATAACATGTTTAACAGCTGACATATAAACGGGTTATGACCAGGTATTATCATGTGAAATCAGCATCCTTAACTGCATGCTCACTCACTCACTCACTCACTCATCTTCTTCCGCTTGTCCGTTCCCGGGTCACGGGAACGGACAAGCTTTCTATTTTCAGAAAATAGTTCCTTTCAGTTTAGTTTTTTTGCCTTTTTTTTTGTTGGAGAAACTTTGATGCTAACTTTTGCATGGCACTGTACAACTATTTGAAGCCTGTCTTAATCTTAAATGGGTTTGTTCAGTGTTTTATCACCATTTACAAAGTTAGTTAAAGCCTTATCTAGACTCGTGCACTTGCCATAAATCAGACAGCATCTGAATAACCCACTGGGACCTGGTAACATTTACCTGTGTGACGGTGGAAAAAAAGAAATCTGAATTTCAGAGGTGAAAATTACAAATTTGGGAAAATTATTGAATAAAACAGAAATGTTCATCATAAACAACTAAATCTGCTACAAACCCTGTCGGATAATTTTGGAGTTCATGAAAATCATGAACTTCAGAAACCGTCTGGAGCTGGTGTGAAGCTGACCCTGCAGCGTTTTATGTGTTTATATGGCTTCTCATTTAACAGTTAAAACAGTTAGTGACAGGTGAACGTAAAAGTCATTTTATTTGCATTAATAACAGCTACTGTAGCACCATTAAACACTGATGGATAAATAAGCTCAAAATATTTAGACAAATTCTTTTGTCAGCCACTGCTGTGTTTCCCATGACCACAATGTTACATTAGCATGAAATGTTATAGTAATATTATGCAATGCAGTAAAACAGCCAAGAACTCTGAGGACTTTGTTGTTATAGCTCAACAGAGCAGCCTTATAAGGTTTGCATAAATGGAAAATATCGCTCAAGTACTATGGCTCTTACTGTCAGTTTTGGCATTTTTCCATTACATGGTATGGAATGGCTCAGTATAAGCGGTGTGGATTTCAGACTAATACCACCCTAATATTAGCAGGATCTGTCACTGATCCTCACAACCTGCAACTTCTTTCAACGTAATGAGACGTCAACAACGGAACAGTGGAGCCTATAGAAGAAATGCTGTACAGAAATCAGTGATCTGTGGTATTGTAGTCCTGTCGCTGGTTAGTATTTATCTGACTGGTTTGCAGTGTCAACTGAGTTGGTATCGACAAAAGAATCAGTTATGGGATGGCAACACAGCATAAAACCAAAATAAGATATGCTTTATAGGCCGGACTCGTTCACAGAAAGGGCTTCAGTCTGCTTTCTGTATGTTTCATCACTTCAGTCTTAGGTTTCTAACAATGGCCAACCTTTAATGTGGAATTGACCTACATTGTGTACATGTGACTGAGGACAAACCATTTCCTCCTTCTTCACATGTTTGCCCAGCTGTACCGCTCTTGGTCTGAAGGCTAAACCCCTCATAGCCTGGACCTCCTCAGGCTAATCCTGATCCTGTTTTAACTGTCTAATCACCAACATCATGTGCCAGCAATCTTACTGGGCAGCACTAGTGTGACCAGTTGTGCTTGTGGAGATGGTTCTTCCAGCGCTCTGATGAGGACAGTGGAGGGAGCCTATCCTGACCTGGCTTTCTAGATCATCTGGCAGGCTCCCTGATCCCCTTTATAGCAGTCAGTTATAATGAGATTAGAGGAGGTAAACGCTTAGACCTGTGGGACTGGGAAAGACAATTAACGTCTTGTCTTACATGTGACTAGGCATCCCCTTTCTTGACTTGCTGGTTTATAAACTGCAGAAACACAACAAAAGCAGTATCTGGAAAGAGCTTAATCTTTCACTCGTGTTATCTTTGGTGCCTTTACTTCAACACAAATGTTGCAATCGTGATGGAAAACCGTCTGTTCAGTCTGAAAAACAGACTGATTGGTCTATTGTATCACATCTTTCTCTCAAATGATCAACTCAGATACCGGTGAGAGGTCCCTGCTTACTGTACTTAACATGTCTTTGAAAACGACTACAATCAATCTTGTGTAATAAGGTAAATATGACCGTTTATAAGTGCGCAAAACTGGCTACATCTAAATTCATTTGAGATTAGCAGGTTCTGTGTAGATGGCCCTTGAAATGACAGTTTTATAACAGGCTGCCAGGAATAGCAGCCCAGAGCAGTTATCTACCAGTATGGTGCACTGTCCACCTGGGCAATATTGTGTAGCTCAATGCCAGATGGATTAGGATTAGTGATAAGCACTGGCCAGGTCCATTTGAGCCCAATAATGGAGAAAAGACTGGCCCTAAACAAGGTGGAGGGATTAAAGCGTGATGTCAGAATCTACAACAGTCTGGACAGTTCGAGTCCTGAAGATCACTACGTATGTGTCTGGGTTATGTTGATGCTGACAGAGGCCAACGCGGGCCGCTGAAGTTTGTCCTTATTCTCTCAAAGGAACAAAGAAGCATCCATTTACAAATGTGACATTTCTTTTCTTTCTTTATTAAACTGTTTTGCTGGGCTTCTTCTGAGAAAGTAGCATCGTTTTTCCCACTCATACACTTTCTTTTTTTTGACAAGTCAAAATTGTTATTTGAAATTAAAATAGCTGTAAACAGGATCAACCTCAATAATTTAAAGGAGACCTATTATGAAAAACATGTTTTCTCTTGCTTTAACATATATAAAGTGGTCTCCCCTCAGCCTGCCAACTCAGAAAAGGAAAATTCTGCAGTGTCTGTACAGCCGCCCGGATGAACCGTCCAGTGTGATGTGACTTCTACGAGCCGTTCAGATTCTGCTCCCTTTCGTTACGTAACGAAAATGCGATTTACATAGGTTGGCCTCCGATGCGTGAAACCACGCCCACAACTAACTCCGCCGGCCGGAGCTTCCGCCAATTTTTCGTAGCGGTGTATCGCGTCATTCAGGCAGCCAATCAGCACAGAGCCTCATTATCATAGCCCCGCCCACTCAGAATCCCACATAGATAATGAGGTTAGAGAATGGGATGCTAAAGACATGGCTCAGAGGCTGAATTTCTAATTTATTTAGCAAAAAAAATCTAAAGCTTGTTTTTAAGACATTCAAGGCCTGTTTAAAATAGGTATTAGATGCCATAATAGGTCCCCTTTAAAATAAGCTCGCTCAGGGCCCTTTGCAGGAAATCTGTGTGATTAGAATTAAACTAAAGTCCATTTAAAGTGATAATGATGATGTCTGCAGAATGTAAATTACTTAGTGATCCGCTGGAAGGTTGATACCACTGTTCCCTCTGTTTAAGCTCGTCAACCTGTGTTCCAGTTTGCATGTGCCAGCTTCTGCGTCAGCATCGTGATTAGTTAAATCCAAGACTCCATGGGGTCTGTCTCTTTGTCCTGTCTGCATGTGTGAAAGCACATGCTAGTCGTCTTGTGTACAGAGTTCATGGCTGTAAAACGTCTGCGTATGTCATTGTCGGCAGCGGTGTATGTGTTTAAGTATATCGCGAGTGCAAAAGTTTATATTTTTACGGGTGAATGCTGACAAAGCATGACTATTTAAAAAGCTGCCAAGACCAGAAAACCTTTGGCAGCATAGTGCATATTTACATACTGCTCTTGCATCACCTGCATTGATACGTGAGACATTTATGATTGAATTAAAGTCTCATTGCATTCCAGACTGCAATCAATGTCAACATGGAACAGCTATCGTCCCTGATTTCAAAAACACACAAACTAGATCAATCACAAGTGAATAGTTGCTTCCTCCTGTGGGCCTGCCAGGCCTCAGCTGGCCACAGGACTCTGTGAGAGTGTGTGAGTGCTAACCAAAGCCCAGCCTTTTGTTCCTATGCCAGTTTTGCGAGGTCAGCAACCCAGGGCTGCTGCGGCCCCATCATTGGTTCAGCTTGTCACACGGTGCTTGGGTGCTGAGCAGGCCCTTTACATAATCAAAGCCAAGCCTGAGCCACTCCTTCGCCCACCTCCCTGCCGCCACGTATATTCATAAATACATATGCACCCGTATAACTTTGCGAACATACCCCAAACATATCACAATTGTCAATATTACCAGTGCAATGTTGAGCTAAATCAATTGTGGTGGGGATGATGCTGTCATTGCATGTATTTATAGACAGAGTGCAGGGTTTGGAAAATTAACAACAATGCTGCTCTTGCTCTCTTAATCAATACACTTTCCCTGCATATGTTAATTCAAACCTGCAGACTGTTAGCTGATACCTGAGCTGAGCAGAGACAAGGTGTGGCGCCTGCTCCTAAAACTTACAAACAATCTTGTTTCTGTAACAGAGCGCTGAGCCTCTGGACTCAGACGCTCTGCAAAGCAAGGATCAGCCCAACCTAGCCCTTAAATCCTGCAACATAAACACAGTCTGAGTGTGTGTATCTGTGTGTGCCTAATTATAATATTTTGTAAACAAAATACACTTTAAGCTGTTAGATTTGTGGCTCTAAAAAAGACTCTAAAATGTCTTGTTGTATCATCAGTGTATCAAGTGACTGGTCACTTGTTCTTGTAGTCATATTTCCTTGAATTATACCTACATGATATTTCAAATCCAGCTGTGACAGGTTTTCAGAATGTAAAGGATGAATTAATTTTGCTGAACAATGTTCGTTTCAATACTAGTAACATGTGTCAAAGATTTTATTATTTGATTAATCACTCTATGACTTACAGTGTCCCTGTTTTGACAGAAACCCTGTCATAACCTGTCTTAACCCCTCCACCCACCCGTGCAGGTGCTGGCCTATTAATAGAATTATTAGCCCAGATTAAACTCTAGCTGTTTACTGAGGTGCCAGTCAAAGTTCTTTATCCTTTTCGGCGCAGCTTTGATTGCAGCTTGAGAGTTAACCTCAGGTTAAAGACTTGACTTGTGTAAATCTTCCTACACTTTGGAGATCAGAGGGTTGTGGGTAGGTAATCGGAGTTGGTAACAGCGTAAACTGCATTCGAGCATGATTTTTACCTTCTGACTTGATCTTGTTGACCTCTTTCAGAATTTGTGCTTCGTCAATACTACATGGACATTCTGCATGTATTTTTAAAGTTGTAACACTAAAATTAGCTGTTGCTCTTTAACACTTTAATCTGTTTGAACACAGGGATTACTGATTAATCTTCCAAACAAATTCTTACTCTGACCCATCTTTTCATGCCTATGTTTGGATCAAGTCAGATCAATAGTCAGTCTTTCACTCTAAACCCTATAAGTTGAGCTCATGACCTTTGAAAGAGTCTTAAGACTGCTGGACCAAATCTTGACTTTAAACGTTGACATTTTGAAATAACGATAAATCAGATCAAACCTACACGCAAAAGTCCAATTTGAAGCAACTTGGAGCGTCTTGAATTTTTTTACATAGTCTTGTCAAATTCAGAATTTCAAATATTCACTTTGTGAATCTGAATGGTTGTGGTGCTGAGCTTATTCCCATTTAATTTCACTCAATAATGACAAGTTTTTGTTGAAGAGTTAACGTAAAAGATCCAATAGTCCAAATAGACTTTGATGGCTGGTGACTTAACCTGAGACAGGTTTAACACTGGATTTAATTGACATATGATTGTAATTTAAATGTGTCACACGCATACATATATATATATATATATATATATATATATATATATATATATATATATATATATATATATATATATATATATATATATATATATATATATATATATATATATATATATATATATATATATATATATATACATATATTTCTATATATAGAGAGAGAGATATCTCTCTCTCTCTCTCTCTCTCTCTCTCTCTCTCTCTCTCTATATATATATATATATATATATATATATATATATATATATATATATATATATATATATATATATATATATATGTATATATATATATATACTCAATAAATGTTTCTGAAGTTTACCTTCAACATAACTGCAGAATATTTATTATTATGATCAAGTCTTTTGCTTTGTTTTTTTAAATCTTGTGTTATCTGGAGCATATTGTCTAATGTGTTGACTTTGTTTTTGAAATGCTGTTTTGCGTTGGTGTGTGTGCAGCCCGGGGGCCGTAAGCTTAGCAGCAGAAGCCTCAAACTCACAACACTCCCATCAAACGTTATGCTGCCTCCAAGGCTTCTGATTTTGAAGGCATGAAAGGTTGCTATGCTATTATATAACAACATGTTTGAATGAGTCAGAGAAGAGAGCTGCACAGTGATGGGTGACTGAAACTGTTACGTTGTAGAGTTACGTACGAAGTTTGATCCTTGAAATTGCCCCATAACACCCTGGAGAAATGAATGCAGCCTCTCTCTGTCGGAGAGGCAGTGGTCAAAAGTTGAGCGAGGACCCTCTGAGTTTCATAAATCTGAATTAAGCAGGAGTGAGAGCAAACCAATGAGAATTGTCTATTGAATTTGAAATCCAGGTTGCCAGTTAATCAAATCCACAGATAAGATTGTTTATGTGAGAAATGGCAGCATGACAGAAATATTTATTCAGTGTGTTAATGTTTAGAAACTCTGGTGACAATGAAAATTCAAACAACCAGTAGAAAGTATTCAGTCCGAAGTATAAGGTATTACAGTTTTGAAGCATGTACACGTAAAGACTGTTCGAGCCACCGTGGATGGCATCGTTTCAAGAGAATTGCATGTCTTTGGCACAATACTGCAGGTTTTTGATCTCATGTCTGTAAGCAGGAAGAAACATGGTGCTAAAGGCCCCCAGCTGCCTGCACCGTCCTGTACCGGTGAGACTTCTGTGAATCTCTTATCCAGATTTGAGCTGGGGAGACGGCATGTGCGCTTACACAGAGGTGGCCAGCTAGAATCTCTGTCAAATGACTGCATCAATAAGCAGACCCTAACACCTAACAGACCATCCTTGATGCATTCTCTCCTTTCCTCCGTCTCTCATCCTTGTTTACCTTCCCTCCATGCTGCTCCCTTTTCTTCTCTCCCCTCTTTTTTTCCACCTTCTGTGTCTACCTCTCCTGCACTGTCCCCAGTCTCATTTAGCTCCCTTCGCCAGACCAGCACTACTGTGCGGAGACAGAGACAACAGCCAATCTGTGATCGATGAGCAGCAAATGATGCGGTCCCCAATACTGTGACGAAAGCCTCGCAGCTCAGCACTCTCTCACACAACCAGCGCTGCCTGCATTCCAATCTGAGATACACCCAAGGTGAGGATGTCAAGAAAGGTGGCAGAGCCGAGGAAGAAAGCCCCCCTTAGAGAACACATCAGCATCCCAGCATCCCTGCATGCATCTCCCTGTACCCCTCCCCCTTCCCTACACCCCTCCACTGCTCACAGTGATAGAAGAGGGTGGATTTACCTTCTGTCCAGGATCTCAGGCACTTCGTCATAGATAAGTCCAGGCTGAAATTCTTCATCAGCGAAGGAGTGCCCAGGCCGGCTGAGAGTGGACAGCAAGGCGAGGGAGCGAATGCGTGTGCAGCCATTGAGACAATGAGAGGAGACTGCTGCTGGTTGAACACAGCTTCATAATCTGCTCTTCTAGCAGTGCCTGAATCCCAGCTCCTCTGACTGGCAGCCACCGCGGCCAATCAGCAGCGAGCACAGCCGATCAGCGTGCGTCACAGTCCCCTCACTGCACCCTCCCTCCTCCTCTCCCCTTCTCACCCTACTCCCTTCTGTGTCATCCTCAGTCTGTTCACCCTCCCACATCCACTCCTGTGCGGCTCTCTGTGCTCGCCCCCTCTCTTTCATGCACACATAGCTGCAGGCAAACCCCTAAACACATGCAGCAGCTCCTTCATTTTCACAAAACATCTCATCATACCTGTGCCGCACATAAATAAACAGCCTTTACTCATGAGCCACACATGTGGTCGCGTGCACAAACGCGCACGTGCACACTAAGCCAGTGGAGCAGACGTCCAGACACACGCTCACACCTCTGTGGAAAATCACCTGGGAATGTCAAGGTCAGGTTGAGGAGGGGCCGGATGAGAGGATGTTGACATGTCTTTAGGTAGCCAAAGAAAGAAGAAAAAAAACAGAGCAATGACTGCATGACCTAGATATCCAGTACGCTGCCACAGTAGCAGAATTAATTCAGTTGATGTGTTTTGTGAGCGCTGAAAGGGCCCGCGGCTGAGAAAATTGTCCACTGAGGCTGCAAATGTGGATGACGGGAGCAGCTGAGCAGACATGGGATAAGAAGGGAACGAGAGTCCAAATCTGACGACCCCCTAGGGCTGATCCTGTTTCCTCCTCATTATTTAGCCTCTTGCCGCCTCGGGATCTTGATACAGCCTCTCATATCTGTTATGTCCATATCCAGTGATGTAATGATTTTCAGAGCAGAGCATTAAGCATGGTTATATAACTAAATGTTTTGACCCACTATCACCTTAGGTTTTCACATGAATGCGTAGTAATAAGTCAAGCTACAAGACCGACCGTGGAGCATAATAGTAGATGGCCAATCTGTCTAATATCATTTTTTCATCACAGAGAAGATGTTTAGTCTAATTCTAGTGTTTGTGAAAGACAATTTGGAAGACTATCAATAAGTATGTACAGTATTTAGTGGCCAAACTGCTCGATAAGTATAAAGATACAGTAATCACATACAGTCCTGTGCTCAATTGGGAATTACCGATCAGTGGAGCAGGGTTGCTTTTGGACTGTGGGAGGAAACCTACGCATGCACAAGGAGACACAGACGCCAAAGAGAAAAGCCCATCCAGGACATAAACCAGTACCTTTTATCTGAGGTAGCAATGCTATATCCACCAAGCCACTGTGCTGCCCTTTTTTCAGCATACTTCATGGAAGAAATGTATTGTTCAAATGGAAAAATAAACAGTTAAACACTTGACATTTCATAAGAAGAGACTCAGTGACGGTATAATGTTCAACTAATAAAAAAAACATTTAAAGGGAAATAGAAATGGTCGATAAGATGATTGTGAAGCATTCTGCTCTGCTTAATTGCTGCCTGGTATTATACCACATTGTGTCACTATGAGAGGATGTCAAGAAACTGATGGGAATCAGGAATGAACATGTCATTCCGAGCATTGTTCGGATCACGCAAAAATGTCAAAATTCGGTGCCCGTTACAGGACATTGTGTATTCCTTGTGTGAGAGGTTTGTTTTGCACGGGTGTCGTGTGCAGCTTTGTGCTAGGGTGAAGTGTCGCTGTGTATAAAAGAGGTCAGGTGTGTCTCGTAAGCCGCACAGTAACAGGAGGTGACTAAAGGCTGCCTCAGCCCTCTGCAGCACGTCTGCTGCCACTTCAGCAGGCAGTATGTCAGTTAACTGGGAGGAAAGAGAAAACAGACACCACTGCAATCCCAGACTGACGGCATCACAGAAGACATGACCTAGGAAGACATTCACCTTATCATATCTCGCATCCGGTTACACATATTTGTGGATGGTAAAGTGTTTATAATGATTAGTTGTTGATCTGGTTTCCACTGGATCTGACCTTGATTTCCTGAGGGAAGCACCAACAGATGCAGGAGCTACTGCCTCTAGCTGCCATTCAACAGGCATGCAACCCATCAGAGAAGCCAAGTATGTTTAAAAGGCAAAGTGACAACCAGACAAGTACCAGTAAAAGGGAATTACTGTTGTCTGTTCTGAAGTAAAAAAAAACAGACAAAAAATAAAACATATTGATCCAAGGTGTTATGAGTGGTTCTGCCCCTATCTTGGTTATTTTGGTATAGCTCCTTCATGTAGCATCATATAAAGCCTGTTGCTGTCGTGTTGCAATTGTTTTGGTATGTTTTGCGTTGGTGGCAATTAGGAATGGGCGATATTTTACCGTTCACGATATACCGTCAAAAAAATTCCCCACGGTAAGAATTTGTCATCTCACGGTAAAAACGATAAATTCAGGGAGGAAAGAAAGAAAGAAAGAAAGAAAGAAAGAAAGAAAGAAAAGAAAGAAAGAAAGAAAGAAAGAAAGGAAGAAATGAGCCTGAAAGAAAGAAAGAAAGAAAGAAAGAAAGAAAGAAAGAAAGAAAGAAAGAAAGAAAGAAAGAAATGAGCCTGAAAGAAAGAAAGAAAGAAAGAAAGAAAGAAAGAAAGAAGAGAAAGAAAGAAAGAAAGAAAGAAAGAAAGAAAGAAAGAAAGAAAGAAAGAAAGAAAGGAAGGAAGGAAGGAAGGAAGGAAGGAAGGAAGGAAGGAAGGAAGGAAGGAAGGAAGGAAGGAAGGAAGGAAGGAAAGAAAGATAAATTCCCGTTGATGACACTTTTTGTATTGGTATTTTTTATCGTCATTTTTATCGTTATCGGGATAAATGCCAGAAATTATCGTGATACATTTTTTAGTCCATACCGCCCATCCCTAGTGGCAATGCATCAGAGCCATTGTCACGAGAGATAATTATTGTGAAGTAAATGGGGCCGGGCCGGCCAAGCTAGGGTACATATGAGTATACTAACAACTATACTCAGTTATTGTTCAGCATGTCTACTTCTATGATCTGTTTTAAATTGTGAAGAGGGCTGCTAGTGCTGCAAGTCAGTGTTATACACACAGGGTGGGGAGAAGCAGGATTTCCCCCAACTTTGCCTCTGATTAGTTGCTTTCAAAACATAGACTGAGCAGACATCAGGTTGGTTAGAGTTACACTCTAGTCACAGACAACTTAAACCGAGTAATACCCTCGATCAGGTGATCTGCAGCCCACCTGCCCAAACCATTTCTACTCAGATATTAAAGCAATAAACTGGGGGCTTTGGAATATATTATGAAATCAGTCAATAGAAAAAGATGACGCAAACTACCTAAACAAAGAATTGCTTTCAGAATTACTGATGACCTCAGGTCCTACAGCTAATCCTCCATCTCAAGAGACAGATTACAAAATGAAACTACTCTGTGGCCAAGTACGGAATGAAAATGAGCTCATCTTTTGTTAGTTTCATAATGATCCCAGTCGGTGAATGTCAGCGGCAGACGTTTAGCTCAAATGTGCAAACAATTATGAGTAAACCACTTTCCAGTCTAGCATCACTGATCATAAGATAATCACAGCAGAGGGTGAAAAATAAGAGTCGAGAATTTAGCTCGAAACTAGGAATAATGAATAAAAATAAAATATTGAATAATTGAATGTTAGGATTAAGAGTAAAACCATTCCTTTTGGAAATAGTACACTCTGCTTGCTTATAACACATGCCCTGGATGCTGTAGTAGCTTTTGCCCAGGAAAACCTACGTCAACAGGAGGTTTTTGTAAATAAATTCTGTTATTCACAGGAAGAGAGAGTAACACGCAAACCTTTGAGGATTATCAAAAACAACAGCCGTGGCACAACAACTGTGCAGTGCTATGCATGTTTGAAAGCTTGATCATAATTAGATTTCGTTGCGAACATCAGGGCTGCTAATTAACCTCTGCAATCCTTTATTGGATGCCGGTGTTGCTGCTCTGCGGGGACGGTGTGCATGGTGCTCTGCTGTTCAAGTGGCTTCATGCGTTTGTGTTTTGACCTCACTTGGTGAGTCGTGCAGCATTTTTTTAAATGTCTTTTTATTATGAAACAGATTGAACACGCGCAGCTCAAGGTTTCTGTCTATTCCTAGGGAAGAGCTCATTTCCAACTTTCTAATCCAGCTCTCTCCGAGCACGTAGACCATCAAGGCCTGCGGTACACAGTGTGATGTAACAGGTTTGTGAAGCCTACAGTGTGCGTCTGCGCTGCTGTACGACTGTTCTTCTATCGGCCTGGAGTGAGCATCCGATCTCTGTGGTGTTGGAGCCGGAGCAGCACGAATCAAAACGGTAACCCATATTCATTAAGAGGCTTCAAGTGCGGTGGGAGGCACATCACTAAATTGACTAAGTATTTATAGTGTGGTGCATAAATGCATTTAGCTCATTATATAAATGTTAATCACAGAAAATAAAGAACGAGAGACAACACTTTGATTGTGTTTTTATTGGTAGATTTGCTTTCTATCGCAACAATGTCTTTCATACTTCACACTTTCAGTTTCCTTTTTTTTTGCTGACTTTGCTGTGTACACACACACACACACACACACACACACACACACACACACACACACACACACACACACACACACACACACACACACACACGCACACACACACTTTAAGAGAAGCTCAGTGAATAAGGCAGCCAAGAAACCAAAATGACAGGAATCAACATCTTCATCCGTGATGTATTATTATGCTCTCGTTTGCCAGCTGGTTTTTTTCCATCCTTGGCATACACACCTCTAAAAAGAGTGTTATTTATAACAGAAAATCTTCAAATACTCTTTAAATAAAAATAAAATCACAATCATAAACTTTCTTTATAATCCCAATCCTTCTTACGGACTTTGTATTCAACTACACATTATATGCACAACATTCTCATGAAAACTAATCTATTTATTTATTAAATATAGAACAATCTCTGGGTAAGCACACAGTTCGCTGATTAATCTTTTGAGATTATATAATGTTCTTAAAAGCTTCCACTGTGTCACTGTTACATGTCATATAGGATTTGTCTCAGGCAATATGATAAGTGGAGGATATCTGTTTGTAAATAATTAAATAATCATGTTGCATAAAGCTAAGAAATTAGGCTTTCTCATCTCACCTCTCTCATCTCTGTTTGAACATTGCTCTTTGTTTTAAACGATACTTTACAATAAACACCGATCGCTTCTTTAAAACCATATCCATTCATAAGATACTATACCATGTAGTTTATGTTAGTATAAGTGAATAAATTCTTCTCATTGAAGCTTTCTGGATAATACATAAATGAGAAACCCTCTTCACAGAGCATTGCACGTAATCTGAGCGGTTGAAACCTGTGATTGGTGAACGTTAATGATCAACATTCATGTCACAGCACTGCAGTTTCATTCGGTCCGCACTTGAGGCTGCTCGCGACTAACCCTGCAGCAAACCCTCCGTCCTCCACTGATACAGGCTTCCATCATGAGGCACAATGTTAACACGAGAAATGTAGATTTATGTTTTAAAAGAAAAACAACAAAAAAAGGAGTGCTCTATCTTGTGAAACTCACTCTATTGGTGACACCATAAATACATCATTAAATTAAATACATTCAAATTGGGTTAACTCATACATTAACTGTTAGTGTGATTACAAAAGTCCACACCGAGTGTTACAGTACATCATCTGAAGCTATATTTAGCTGTACAGTTTAAAATAGCAGCGAGAAAACCTTTCGCCTAAGACTGATCAGATTCAAGCCCCCGTCCACTAAGATGACCACAGTCATCCGATGAACTCTTCCTTCCCGACACGAAAACTAGGCTGCACACTTTCAATAGTACACTGCAGATAGGTTGATAGCAATGAAAATGAAAGAAGGTTCAATCGACATAAGTGACCTACATGCATGTCCTGAATATGCAGCCCACAGACTCCTATCTAAAGCAACACGTTTCCATCTGACACGTTTGCTTCCCCTCGTCACACAGACAAGCCGCTGCAGCGAATGAAGAGGCGCGAGAAGACGCAAACACTCAGTCGTAGCTCCACGAGGCTCCGAGGCCATCGACATGAAAGTCAACCCAAACCTATGCACAGTGATTTGTTGGAAACATGACCACTTTATATATCAAAACACCACCTGAAACTGGCAAATGTGGGGTCACTTGCCTGCAATGTTGTCTGCAAGTTAGCTTTTCTTTTTTACATACCTGACTTATCTAAAATTAACAAAGTGAAAATAATAAAACTCCAGATAATATAAGGAACAGAGGTCTATTCATCTATCAAGAGTAAACCAGACAACAAATATCATGCTGAGTCTATGTTTATCTGACAGGTGCAAAGAAAGTGAATTTTTAAATGTATTTGGATGCAGAATTTATTGTCTGATATAATCTGATTGTCTATAAACTAAATGTCAGCGAGAGAGGCACCAGACTGTAATGGAGGACAGTAAAGCAAACCAGTACACAAATAAGGAAGTCTTTCTTTAGAAATATAAACTCTAGAGTTGTCCAATAACTACGGAGCTGGGGCAACGATTGATCAATGCATACAATTATAAAACAGCAGTCCAGGAACAAACCAACTGTACTTATCCAGAATCTGCTTTTCCCTGCCAACTTGCTAATTTTTTCCCACGTAGCAAAAGAGGGAAAACTTTCCCCAAGTCAGCATCTAAAAGCAACTACACCCTCCTATAAAATGCGCATAAAAGAGAGAAGGCACAGAAACACAAACCCATCATAGAGTGAGGTGGACAGACAGCAGCAAGTTTCTTGTTTCGTTTTTTTCCTTGGTGAGGGTAGGGGGGTAACCTGCATGGAGACGCAGCTCTGCAGAGGGAGTCCTTGCAACTCGCAGCATGTGACTGCAAAACTCTTTATATTTGCTGTCTCTTTCTCTTTCTTGTGTGAGTTTGTTTTGGACCTCCCTCTCTTCATGACCGAGTTGTTCTTGACTCTGCTTCTAGTCGAGTGTTAGGAGGTAAACACAGATTTGTGTCAGTCACATTCACAATAAGCCAAGAGGGAACTCGGTCGTGTTCCTGAATGCACCCCCTACAGACCAGAGCAGCTTTGTCTTCTGATCTAGTGTATACAATATGTACTTATAAAATAACAGGTCTATGCCGCTTTCCTCCGCTTCGTCTTCCATGCAGGGCTGAGCCACTTCATGCTACAGATGTGACACTTCCTATGTCATGTACCTCTCCTTACTTCAGCACTCCTACTTTCCTCTGCGTGGTCTGATTTGTTCTTTTTGCCTGGGAGGGTTCTGTCTTTACACGTGCCAGTTTAGCCACAGTGCTGTTTGTTGTTGAACTCCCTTCTAGTCTCTTTTCTTGTTCAGCTGTGTCTCTGATCTTGCTGGTGCTGTGTTGCTGGACAGGGGTTGTTTTCACAAGAACGGGGGCTTTTCCCTGGTGCAGATGGAGTTCGTCTCCGATGTTGACGGTCAGGTTGGTGTAGAGCGGTTGTGTAGAGCGGTTCCAGCTCTTTGGAGAGCAGCTGATAGGTCAGTGAGCTGAGGCCATCGGAGCGCCAGTTGAGTCTGGTCCTTTTCAGGAGGTCAAATCTAAAATGACAAACATTGTATCATATCTATTTCATAATTACACTTATTGTGGCCAACATGTTGGGAATTTCTTTATTGCAACCTCTCTTTTCCCTCAAGCGATGCTCCAACCTTTCTCTCAGTTTGCAAGTTGCTTTAGGATCATTTATAAAATTCCAATTGATCTGTTTCCAAGTACGTAGGTACAACATGAGGAAAAAACTTCTGCATAAATGGTGATAAAAGTGCTGCAGGCATTAAAGACCCAGCTTAATTTCCATTTTTAAAGTAGACAACAGTTGGCAATATAGAAAATGAACCCTATAATGCCGGATGTATCATACAAACATTTCTGAGACTTTTCTACCACCCCAATTAATAAAACAAAACCAATTAAAGCTGCAAGCAGCGATGAACGGGCCCTCGCACCCTTGTGCACGTTCAGGCGTGCTGCAGTGGAAGCGCTTGTATGACTTGCATGTAGATTCTTCAGGCCTGGATATTTAGCAGTTGACACCACCCACGACTCTCTATTTCAAAGCATTCAAAAGTTATGGCAGAAAGTAGGAACTATCACATATCGACCAATCAAATGAAGGGGCGGGGCTAATTTGCAGCAATTATGTTCAAGGACTCAAAACCGAGTCCGATGACACCACCCACGAGTCTTTATGTCAAACCATTCAAAAGGTATTGCAGAAAATCGGAACTATCACATATCGACCAATCAGAAGAAGGGGTGGGGCTAGTTCATGCCAATGAAGGTCAAGTACCCAATACCGAGTCTGATGACACCACCCACATGTCTTAATGTCAAACCATTCAAAAGTTATGGCAGAAAGTAGGAACTATCAAATATGGACCAACCAGATGAAGCGGGGACGTGCTTTTTGGCGTCTATCGTCACCACAGTAACGCTTTTGACTGAGAAAAGTAATGCGCGTCGTCGCAGGATCGAGATGCACATTTTGATGTATAAATACACCTGGCTGCACGTTACGGTTCAGGCCGCATTAACTGCCGAAGGAATGGCATAAATTTTGCCAAAATTACACGATTAATTCAAAATGGCCGACTTCCTGTTCGGTTTCGGCCAAGAGACTTTTCTTTAAGTTGTGACATGATACAGGTGTGTACTGATTTTCGTGCATGTACGTCAAACTGTATTGTGGGGCTTGAGGCACAAAGTTTTCTAGGGGCCATTAATGCAAACCATTAAATATCACATTTTTCGCCAGGCCTGGCTTGCATGCAAAATTTGGTGACTTTTGGGGCACGTTTAGGGGGGCAAAAAGGCCCTCCTTTTGTCGGAAAAATAAAAAGGAAAATTCCTTTTAAAAAAATAAAAAGTGACAATCGCATTTAGGCAATGCCGCATTATAATTAATGCAAATGGGTGGTTGCTTCGCTAAGCACGGTAGCATGACGATTACAGATGAGGAAGTGATCACGGCTAGCCTTTGGCTGAGCCGACTGTCAATCAGTCATATTACAAATACATTTACTGCTTCATATAAACTTTCCTGGTGTGGTACAAAAAAAAAATCTGAGTTGACATGGATGTGAAATCAAATGATTGAAACCAAAAAGGTTTTTTGAACCAGGCTGTAAATATGCTGCTCTAAAGTTGGACATTTTAACATGGGAGTGAAAGGAGCGTGACTCGCTTTTGCAGCCAGCCTCTAGTGGTCAGTTGAGGAACTGGAACGCATCTTAATTCCTGAGCTTCAATCTGGAAGTGAGATGGTTGGGCCCTCCTTTCATCGGAAAAATAAATAGCAAAAAAAGGAAAATTCCTACAGATACAATAGGGCCTTTGCACTGTAAGTGCTCGGACCCTAAAAAACGTTTTTTACAATTAAAAAATAAAAATTAAAATAAAATTAAAATAATTAAATCAATAAATAAGGAGTACACAAAATTACCCAATTTATTCATGATGATACAAAAAAATATGATTTAGAAAACGTATAAATATATAATAAACACTTTAAATAATAATTAAAAAAAACATCTGTGTTTATATGACAGGAATTAAATGGTTGAGCTTTTGCTTCATATAGAGACATATAATTGTGATTACAAAGGTACATTCAAAATGTTTCTCTTTTTTTGTTAAATGTAATTTTTTTTAATAGTTACACCCACCTCAAAAAAAGATGAGATTTTTAAGGGTAAAAAAAAACAAGAAAAACAAAACAGTCTTTTATGTCAGTCAGTGATTCTCTGCGTGTGCCCGTATGTACCTGCGTGGGTTTTGCTCATTGCCTCTGTCTCCTTTATGCTTGATCATCTTGTAATGACCGATGGCCACCGGAGGGCGCACAATCTTCATGCCAGACAGCCGCACTCTGAGTGAGCGGCAGTCAGCGGCGGAACCAGAGAAAAAAAACAAAACAAAGAAAGAACAGGTTCTCAGTCATTTATTTCCAATAGTAAAACTGGAAAGCTATCTGGTACCTAACTATCAATGCTATGTTCTATGACACCTACAAATCTAGTCTAAATGCATTTAAATAGAACATTTAACACCACAAAAGTAAAATAAAAATACAGAACTGGTGCAAATTTTTATTTTTTACAGCCTACAAGAGGAGAAAAACACTCCGGATCCCCTTTGTCATCTCTTGCTTGCCTACCACTCCTGTTATCTGAGTTAATCAAAACATGACGTGCTTAATGTTATTAATGACATATCTTTTTTAAATTTCAAACATCATGCACAAAAGGCAAAGTGCCACTGAGAGTTGTGTAGAAAAATGTAATTTAATGTAGTAATTTATGCTTCATTTAAATTTTATTGATCAATGACATATTGATGAAGGGATGGAGAGACAGAAAGTTGAGAGAGGGGAGCATAAAAAAGAGAAAAGGTTAAGTACTGTTTAAGACTGCGAGGCAAACAGCCTGGTCCAAATCTGCAAGCTAGTCCATGCAAACATACCCACTGAGCCAACTCCAAGAGATATAAAGGAAAGCAAAAGCAATGGGAGGAGACATGAAAATGAAAGTTTAGACGAGAACATATGATTGACAAGTAAATATGATAAGGTAAAATAAAAAAAAAGAAAAAAAAAAAGTAGTAATTTAAGTGTAAACATGAGATGAACAAAAGATAAATGAGTAAAAACAGATAAGAGAGAACATAAATGACCTGCGTATGTTGTTTTTATGCTGAAAACTTGGCCACATTTCACGTGTCAACATGCAGTTAAAGTTGCAGAGTGTTATTAAGAAAGGTGGGAATCTCTGCCACGTTCATCCTCTTTACCTCGCAGCGATGTCATCATCCTCGCCGCCCCAGCCCCAGTACTGGTTAGGGAAGCCGTTCATCTTCATGTACTGGTCTGGGGTCACCGCGGACACCCCACCAAAATACTGAGGGTACGGCAGCCTGGGAGAATCACGTCACGTTTGTTCTTTAAAAGAAAATATCAGGGAAATGCGTTCCAACTGAAACCCACGCACGGCAATCATCTACCTGTATCTGAACTTGTCCATGGCCACAGACATATGTGTGGGGAACTGTTTGTGGCAGGTGTAGGTGTTGTGGTCGTTCTCAGGCAGCAAGTCCACGTCGTGGAGGAAGATGCAGCTCCAGTCTTCGTCTCTGAGCGCCTCGCGCACCCCGACGTTCAGCAGCTTGGCGCGGTTAAAAGTGCTGTTCCCCCACTGAAGTCAGAAATATAGGGTAGAAATTATCTGATAGAAGCAAAATGATATATTATCGCTGGATTCTGATCATCATCACCTAAGCAAAAGTAGACTGGTATGAACGTGGAAATAAAATCTCAAAATACACAAACAATCTGATCTGATTGACTTTTACTGAGTGCGTTGAGGTAGAACAAGCCGGTTACTGTTATTTTTGGTACATAAAAGGTTGATGTGATCAGAGTCTGTGACTAATTACTGGTGAGAAAGGTCTACTCTGCTACAGTGCAATGAAAACATCTGTGCAAAAATGCAACAGCCTGCAGTATGACTGGCTACAGACCTCTGACTGCACTGAAATACTGTGTCAAGCTACATGAAGTAAGACCCTGTGAGGCACATTAAGCAAATTTACTGATTAGATTAATTTATCATCCGGTAATATTTTATGTTGAAAATCTACAGACATTACCCTCAGATAATATTGATTAATAACAGGTGTTACAACTGCTGTTTATACATAAACATGCTTCCGGTTTTCTAACGTTAGGCATGTTTCCACTATCGGGTGTTCCAGGTAGTTTTTTCAGGGACAGATTGTTGAAGCGCGTTTCCATTACCAGGAACGGCCCTGCAAAAGCAGCCTTCAGGAACCTTTACAGGGCGAAAAATGTTCCTGTGGTAGGAGAGGTTTTAAGGTCCGCCAAAAGGAAGCTGCTAGCAGGGGGTCTCTGCTAATCTGGATTTTTAAATTGAGTTCAGCCCTCTGATGTGAACATAAATTATGTGACCACCACACATCATTTAAACTTACTGAACCACAAACATTTTGCTCCGAGTACATTTGATGAAGTTACAAGGAAAAACAATAGATCAGTCAACATGTCGGTTCAGGCCATGTTGGCGTATAACGCCAATGTAGAAGTCTGGCTAACACCGCACTGTGTTAAAAAAGCAAAGGCATTAGCATTAGGTCTTTATGTAGAGTGGAGCCACGGGGACACGCCCCCTACATGTCAATAAAAACCTATATTGTTTAACACATTTAGGCAATGCCCCATTAATGCAAATGGGTGGTTGCTTCGCTGAGCACGGTAGCATGACGATTACAGATGAGGAAGTGATCACGGCTAGCCTTTGGCTGAGCCGACTGTCAATCAGTCATATTACAAATACATTTACTGCTTCATATAAACTTTCCTGGTGTGGTACAAAAAAAAAAAAAATCTGAGTTGACATGGAGGTGAAATCAAACGATTGAAACCAAAAAGGTTTTTTGAACCCGGCTGTAAATATGTTTTTTCTGCTCTAAAGTTGGACATTTTAACATGGGAGTGAAAGGAGCGTGACTCGCTTTTGCAGCCAGCCTCTAGTGGTCAGTTGAGGAACTGGAACGCATCTTAATTCCACATGAGCTTCAATCTGGAAGTGAGATGGTTGGTGCTTGTAAAAAAAGCAAAAACATAAGCATCCCGTGTTTATGCGTTTGTTCTTCTCTTCTTATCTTTCTACTTTGGCACTGCCAGTATTACATACACCTAATACATTAAACCAGAGTCATTTAGGCACGCAGCTCACCAGCTACGGATCAGCATTTTCATCACTATTACACACCTTTTACTCTCTGCTATCCAAAACGGTACCACTGCTGAATGGTGTTTGTCTTTTTTGACGGGTTAAGCTGCTGAAAGAATACAGAACCTGACCTGGTGTACAATGTAGATGCTGTAGTGGATCTGCTGTCTCTGCAGGAATGGGTGGAGGTGGTAGAGTAGAGCCCGTAGATGGGTCTGTCGGTTGCGGTACGGTACCACTATTGCCGTGTGGTGGCGGGGCTCGCAGTCTGGAGGCCGGTAGCGCCCACCGGGAGACACTAAAGGGTTCCTTCGTTTGATCTCCTCCATAGACAGAGGAGAGGCAAGATGGACGGAGACGGGTCCAACTGGAAGGAAAGGGAAAGACAAATGAAACAATCTAAATTTGACCAACCTAACCCCAACTTTCACAGAATACATATAACGCTCATCTGTCTCACCCAACAAGGGGGAAGGGATGGGGCAGTCTTTCAGTGGCTGTCCGGTGGCAGGAACGCCACTGCCCGAGTTGCGAGGCGGGGGAGGCGGAACTCCTAATTGACTGAGGTTGGTGTAGACGTCGTGAGGTCGAGAATAATCAAACTCGGGCTCAGTGCTGTGCACCAGGACAGACACCAGGCCTCTGAAGCCCCCAAGGGAGAAGTAAAGCACGAAGGCGAACTGGAAGCCTACTAACAACGCCAGTGTGCATGGGGAGTCCAGAGAGCGCCCACAGCAAGCCATTATAAAGAAGACTGTAGAGGTACAGTGCAATACCAGGCGGGGAAAGTGGATGGAAAGATGGGAGGAGAGATGGGGCCGGATGAGGAAAGTTAAGGGAGAGGTGTGAAATGAGCAAGGAGAAGCACAAGGAGAAGGAGGGAAGGAGGCAGCCCAGAGTGCAGGCTCAGGCCTGCAGCAGGCAGACATTCATCAGTGGGAATGGGTAGTAGTGGTGGTGAAGTTCAGTCAGCACTGCCATCACCTTTTGACCACAGATGAGAAAAAAGGACATAAATTATCGTTAGTCAATTGCTCTTGTCACTTGTTTATAAATCAAAGCACCTGACAGTCCCATCAAAAACAATGTATGTAAAAAAAGTCCCTGCTTCACCGCAGGGCTCTGCAAGTCTTTTTTTACTGGCATCTTGTAGTCTCGAGCTCAAAAAAACAAAAAAAAGACACAGGTTTCAACGTTACAGGCACCATATTTGTGACTCCTCCAAGCAGCTGCCTTAATTGTTATGATTAAACAGATTCAGAGGGATCGGGGTCAGCAGCCAGCTCCAGGGTGCACGTTTGCATGCAGAGTTTCAAGAAAGAAACAACTCTTACGCCCCCTTTACAAGGAAAAACTATTAAAGTAGGTTAAAGATCATCTATCTACTCAGCACAGAGCTTCAGACAAAGTTTACAGTAAGCTATTTGGTTCAAACTTTCACATCTACTCATCAATGTTTAGGGATGTGGGGACAACAGGGCTCAAATGGTAAAGTGGTCATCTTCTAATCAGACGACCAGTTGTTTGATGCCCTCCATAAACCCTCCACCACGTAAAGTACCTTTACACGGGAGATTGCCACTGATATGCTCTTTAATAGACGACTGTGAATACAGAAAACATAGCTTTTATATACAGTATATTTCAAGTGTTGTATGGGTCCTTGTGTGAATTGGATTGTAAAAGCACATTTAAAAAGGTGTCTTGTGACCTGCTTGGAGAGACATCACATCGAAAACTTTAATGAATGCACTATGAGATAGTGCAGAGTTTTAATAAAAACAAATGTAAATATTAGAGAAGTGAGACCTCCAGTGTTTATTATTTTCCAAATTGGTGCGTTTCCTGACACTACTGTGTGTCAGGAGGATTTACTTAAAGCCGAGCTGAAAATGTTGGGACTATTTTGTTTATTTTGGAGAGTGTTGTAGATGCAGACTACCTTGTTTTGGCAAGGTCCAATTAAAACCTATCCTGGACCAGAAAGAATGAGCTCCTCTTTTCTCTGCCTCTTCCTCCTGTCATTATCAAGCTGTCTGCAGAAAAACAAAAGACCAAAAGTGAGTAACAATGCGGTAGCAGCTTTGCCTCTCTGTGAAGTCTGCTTACAGCTAAAATAAGCAGGGGGAATGACAAGCAGCTGCAATCAAATGTCTTGTTTGTTGCTTTATTTAGAGCGTCTTATTTTCAGCTGTGAAATGCAATGTTACGTTTGGGGCTGTGTATGGCTGTGTATCGAATTAATCCAACTTGTCTTCCCTGTTTTTCCAAAAGAAATACGTGCCACAGAGAGGCACATACAGTAAGAGAGGCTTTAAAAATTGTATACGATTTTAAGATGCATGCATGCATAAAAAAAAAATAAATAAATAAAAAATCCCAGTATTAAAAAGGAAAAGAATGAGAGTATGGCATCATCGCAGCTGCACGGCAGCCACCCATCAGCTGATTAGTCAGTTTACATCCATCTTTTGGCCTTTGCGGCCATTCATGTGGGGTCTTTACATCGCCAAAGCGAAAGAATATGCTCGTAATTCGACAGGATGGTTGGTTTGCACGGTTGGCAGCTCCTGGAGTAGGCCTGACACATTTTTATTGCTGCGCTTCATCTGCTGCACCGGCAGAGACTCACCAGCACATTCCTGCGACATGTCAAATCCAGCCCGCGGCTCCCTCGGAGAATCCAGGGGCCGCTGCCACCAGAAAGCAGACCAAAAATGCCCAGATGTGGGTTGTTTTTTCTTCTTTTTCTTCTTCTTGCTGATGCTGGTGGCTCCTCCTGCGCGCGTCGGGCTCTCCTCCGAGGCGAAATCTCTCCGTCGCTGCTTAGATACGGCTGCAAACGCTTTCATGTGCAAGGGCATCGCCGCATATGCATATCCGCCCGGTGTCAACACAGTCAAGTGCGCTCTGCCTCATCCAAGCACGTCCCTGTCAGGCCGGAATTATGGTTCCGCGTTACACCGACGCAGAGCCTACGCCGTAGGGTACGGCGTACCCTACGCCGTATGCTCTCCGTCGACGTAACGCGGAACCATAAATCAGCCTTCAGGCTGAGATGAGGCGAGGCGCACACGGTGACGCGCTGAGCGCCACATTCAAACAGTGAAACTGTCCCTTTACTGCCCCCAGGCTTCACTGTACAAATGCCTCATTGTTGACAAGAATGTGCATTACAAGGAAAAAATACTTTTCAGAATCACACTGAAAAAAATAAATCTAAGCGCATGTAAATATAACATTTAAATCTGTGATATTTACAATTAAAAATGAAGTTTGCTGCTTTACATGAATACATCTAGTTTTGAACTTAATCTGCATTTGTTCAAAAAACAAGACAGTGTGCATTTTTTCCTTAACAAGCAGTATTTATGTAATCCCCCCTGGCAATCTTTTAATTTACACACAAACAACAAGCAATGATCTTGTTGTATTTACTTTTCCTTTAACAATTTTGATCTATTGGGCAGATTGACCAGCGTTTAGATGGAAACATGCTTTATTTGTTTCAGTAGAACACCACTGTAAAAAATACCTTGCTTGATCTACTTTAAAAAAATTAAGGCAACTTTTTCATGTGAGATTTTTATGTAGATCAAGAAAGACTAGCCTTTTTTAGTAAGCTATGTACAAAATTCATTTGCAAGTAAAGTCAACTTAATTTTTGCAAGTAAAGTCAACTTAATTTTAAATAAATAAATTAAATAAATTAAACTTAACACAATTATTGCAAAATGTATTATTTACATACAAAAAATTAAGTAGGTATAAAAAGACTAGTCTTTCTTGATCTACATAATAATCTCATGCAAAAAGTTGACTTATTTTGTTTTCAGTAGATCAAACACAATATTTGTATCAGTGCAGAATCAGAAAGAAGTTTATTGCCAAGTAGTTTAACACACACAAGGAATTTGTTGTGGTTATTGGTGCAATAAAAATAGCATATCATTGTTAGGATTTTATGAAATTGTTAAAAGTACGAGGGGTTTTTCTATAAGATTGTACACTGATAGTTGCTCTCAGCGCAGAACCACCTCCTGTTTTTATGACCAGACTGATTAGCTGAGTTCTTCTTTAGGTGAGGACAGTGAAGAGGAATGGATGTTTAAGATTGATGGGTCCTCACCTGTTTTTCTCTGGGTTTTGGTTGTCTTCTAGATCTTTACTGGGTTGGCATGTTGGATTAGAGATAGACAACAGAAAATATATGGCTGAAAGTGTGACATGTTTAAGTTTCTTCCACTGCAGTTGGCCTCCCAGATAAGGTTCAACATCGGCTCCTATAACGTACAAAACACCTCCCTTTTTCAGTATAAATATGACTGGATTGATGACCACAGTGTGCATTCTCTCTTCTACCTATGTGGTTTGAGAAAAGTGTACCTTTTACTGGAAAACATTGTGCATGATATAATAAAAGCTTGTATTAACTTTGATTCTGTTCCCTGGTTTTCTTATGGTGCACCAGACAAACAAACACAAGGATCTTTCACAATATTAAAGGAAAAAATGTACAACAAGTTGGTTCTAATGTGCCGGAGTAATGAGTCTGTAGGGAAAAAAGTCTTTACGTTAATGTAATGTAGAGTGGGGTGGGGGGACAGTCCGTGGTAGACGGGGGAGAGGGGGGTCCGGGGCCTTGTTGACGAGACCAGCTGCAGTCGGGAAGAAACTGTTATTATGGCGTGAGGTTTGGTCCTGATGGACCGCAGCCACCTGCCAGAGGGAAGAGTCTGAAACAGTTTGTGTCCGGAACAGGGGGGGTCTGCCGCAATCTTTCCTGCATGCTTCAGGGTCCTGGAGGCGTGCAGGTCCTGGAGAGATGGAAGATTGCAGCCAATGACTATAATTATGACTATCTACCAGGATTATTTTTGTTATTTAGGCCGCTGTAGGGTAATTGACAAATTTAAAAGGAAGAGTTACCATCACAATACCAGCTTGTTGTAGAATCATCTGGTTCAAAACATAGCACAGCTGAAACTGAATGTGGATCAGGGTTTAACTTCCCTCTCCATAAGTAAATCAGTAAAAAAATAAATAGATGTACATAAATAGATAAAAATGGAGCACTTTGTTAATGTAAGGATGGAAAAGCCTATACCGAACTGAAGCATTACAATACATCAGCCGGTAAAACTGGGAATCTGTGTTTGCTAAAATGTTTTTGTTCACACAGAAAACAGATCAGATTAGGCCATGCATGATCGGCTACAAAACAGGATTTACTCAAAGCAGAAGTAAAGGTGGTGAGGGGTATGACCTGACCACAACTTCTGGATTTGGGCACGTTGAGAAAGTGGGAAAAATTGTGGCTCCCCGACTGACCACTGATGGCTGGCTTCAAAAGTGAAGCAATTTAAACTGACCCCCATGATAAAATGTCCAGCTTTGCAGCATAAGTAAGTATAGTTAAAGCCTGATATAAATAATAATAATGATAATAATAATAATAATAATAATAATAATAATAATAATAATAATAATAATAATAATAATAATAATAATAATAATAATAATAATTAAAGCTGCAAGCAGCAATGAACGGGCCCTTGCACCCTTGTGCACGTTGAGGCGTGCTGCAGTGGAAGCGCTTGTATGACTTGCATGTAGATTTTTCAGGCCTGGACATTTAGTGGATGACACCAGCTACGACTCTATCAAAGCATTCAAAAGTTATGGCAGAAAGTAGGAACTATCAGATATCAACCAATCAGATGAAGGGGCGGGGCTAATTTGCAGCAATTATGTTCAAGGACTTAAAACCATGTCAGATGACACCACCAACGACTCTCTATGGGAAACCATTCAAAAGTTATAGCAGAAAATAGGGACTATCAAATATTGACCAATCAGAAGAAGGGGCGGGGCTAATTCAGGCCAATGAAGGTCAAGCACTCAATACGGAGTCTGATGACACCACCCACGACTCTTTATGTCAAACCATTCAAAAGTTATGCCAGAAAATAGGAACTATCAAATATGGACCAATCAGATGAAGGGGGGGCGCGCTTTTTGGCGTCTATCGTCGCCATGGTAACGCTTTTGACTGAGAAAAGTAATGCCCATCGTCGTAGGATCGAGGCGCACATTTTGATGTATAACACATCTGGGTGCACATTACGGTTCGGGCCGTATCAACGACCGAAGAAGTGGCATAAATTGCGCCAAAATTATACGATTAATTCAAAATGGCCGACTTCCTGTTCAGTTTCGGACATGGCGCCAAGAGACTTTTCTTTAAGTTGCGACATGATACAGGTGTGTACCGATTTTCGTGCATGTACGTCAAAGTCAAACCGTATTGTGGGGCTTGAGGCACGAAGTTTTCTAGGGGGCGCTGTTGAGTCATTACGCCACGCCCATTAATGCAAACCATTAAATATCAAATTTTTTGCCAGGCCTGGCTTGCGTGCAAAATTTGGTGACTTTTGGGGCACGTTTAGGGGGGCAAAAAGGCCTAAATTTCATTGGAAGAAAAATGAGAAAAACAAGAAAAACAAAAACATTTCCTACAGATACAATAGGGCCTACGCACTGTACGTGCTCGGGCCCTAATAACAACTCTATGGGGGGTGAATTTTTTTGTAGCCTCAGTTGAAATGACATAAAGTCTAATTATGGTTGTGGACTTTTGATTGGCAGCTGGCACAGCTAATGGCTAGCTAGCTTAGTGCTGTGTTGACTTTTGAGCATAGCTTTCAAGCTGTAAAAAAAGAACCAAAGGAGCTTTGTCATTCATATTCGAAAGAGAATATGTTTTGCTGTGCTGTTAATTTATTTGTGGCTCTCGTGGCCTTTATTTCAAAGCTGCTTGTTGGGGCAAGACAAGGGGGAAGACACACAGCAAAATGTCACAGGCTGGTGTTGAACCCGGACTGCCTGCATGAGGATGATCGAAATTTCCCTGTTTGATGTATTCAAACCCTGTCATTAAAGTCTGATTCTGATTCTTCTGTTATGTTGCACCCGCTCAACTAAGTGTGTTATCTGGCATCCGAGTTGTGCTTTTAATTTTACCAACTGCAGTGGATGGCAATGGGTTGGCCTGGAAGTGTCTGAGGATGAAGTTTAGCTAAGAAGAGGCAGCTTTTGTTAACTGAGCCTCAGCTAAATGCACCGGTCATTTCTGATTTTGCCACTAAAGCAAAATTTGAAATGGGATATCCTTTTGCAAAAGGCAGCTCCCCAGCTTCTCCAGTGTGGATCAGCTGAAAGAGCTGAGAGCCACGTCATTTCAAGTGGAAGTTTGCCGGCACTTGCAGTATATCAGGCCACAATCCCATGAAGCCAGGCTGGCTGACTATAATGGCTCCAACCCCATAGCCACAGGCCAAGTGATTGTGGGTCCCAGCAGAGCTCAGTTTCATGTCTGGCAGCACTTGTTTTTGGATGTTTTTGGATGTTTTTCTTTTTTTAGTGTGACACTTTAAATGAAGACATTTGGACAGATTTGATAAAAATGTATGCAAAGTAATTATAATTAGCATTAAATGTTCATCAGCCAAGCTAAAATGGCCAACTGTGATTGGCATGTGGTGGGTGTTTTTTCAGCTAGCCTCCAGGCCTGTTTATTCTGAGCATTTACATCATGGTGCCATGCAGTACATGGAAAAAAAGGTTTCAGAACTACTCCTCAGAAAACTTATGGATGACATCACAGAGGTTTTGCCCAGTTCTTGTTATATATCCATGGGTATATCCCACACAGGAAAACTTTCCCATAGAGGGAAATCGTTTTGAAATTAAAGAGTGAAGAATGTCCTCGGATATGAAAATTGTAAATCTCTTATAAAAAGTAATTAATTCATCAATATAATATACCACAAACAAGAAGAAGAAGAAGAAGAAGAAGAAGAAGAAGAAGAAGAAGAAGAAGAAGAAGAAGAAGAAGAAGAAGAAGAAGAAGAAGAAGAAGAAGAAGAAGAAGAAGAAGAAGAAGAAGAAGAAGAAGAAGAAGAAGAAGAAGAACTTGGCATGGGTAACCTGCTATATAGACGTTACTCATCTTGATATTTTTCAGGTAACAGCTTGTTTAATTCAGCAAGACATTCCTAAAACATATTCTGCACATATTACAGTTGCCCCCTCTTTGGTTAAAGAGCCAACATACCATTCTAAACTAAAATGCCTTAGTTTCCATATTTTCATTTGGTCTTCAATTAAACTTAATGATTAAATAACTTGCAAATCATGACATTCTGTTTAATTTACATTCTATGCAGCACACCAACTGCAAAAAGGATCACTATGAAATGTTTGTTGTTTTCAAATCTAGTCTGGAGGTCTTTCTCTGTAGAGTTGAGGTGCTCTGCTTATGTGGGTTTATTAAAATGCTTCCATCCATAATCCAAAAACTTTCAAACTCTGCTTTTGTTTTTTTTTTTAGTTTTGCTAAATGTACAATGAGACAATGCAATATGTTGTTGCTCATCTGAAGTCTGATAACACCGTACAATCGCGGCAGGGTAGCACATGCTCAAGGGTAAAAAAAATTAAATTCTTTTTTTATTTTTTTTATTAATTTATCAAGTGTTAACCATTTTGGGGTATATCATCTTTATTTCTCACACAGCATTCAACCCAGGTGTATCAGTTGTTCTCTCGCTGAATGCAGCAGGCTAAAATCGTCTTTATTCACATGCAGCAGTAGGTTGTCAGATTACAGAACAGAGACAGGACATAATACTTATGGCTAAAGTAGTTCCACATAGGTCTACCAATGTAAACAGGCTACCTCCCACCCCCCAGTCCCCTGTACTGTACCCTCAAGCAGATAAAGTTTATATATTTAAAAAAGAACAAAAATAAACTGTGCAAAACAATGCATTGACACTAATTTATAGCACATACGTGAGCCGACTGCCTCCATGGTCTCTAAGCAAAGCAGATGAGTGTTTCCTCAGTCGGGGGAGGACCCACCATCACAGTGCTCCCCTTAAGGAATACCACTTAAAGGTGTCGCTCAAATAACTAATTATTTAGTAAAGGCAGAGAGAAAGATTCAATAAGAGATCAATAAGAAAATATGTTTAGCCCTGTTAAGAGGTAAGAGGCTGTTTACCCCTCTAATGAATTGATCAGCTGGTGATAAACTAATTCTGTGAATCCTTGATTTTGAATCACAGAGTCAAGGGAGCAAATATCTTCAGATCAGTGAAACAAGGATAATGTGACATATTTGCTAAATTAATGCACACAGGAAGTCACATAGCACCTTTTTTATATACACATTAAAAAAAACTAAATCTAGAATGCACTGTATTTTTATTTATTTTTTATTTTTTTTGTCCTTATCTTTACCAAAACATGAATAGAAGATGAACGACCTCTGTCATGCGAAGACATGTGAGGGAAAAAACTGGAATGAAATGCTTCACAAGTTTTCAGTACTCGCTTTTCATTGAAGAAGGTTTTGGAAAAAACATTCTTCCCAAACTTTCCCTTACTTAAAACTTTCAAAACCATGATTTTTTAGAAAAAATATGCAAAAACCCAGATGTAGAACTGCACAGGTTTCACCCTCCACTCACTTCAAGTTATGGGATTTTGTTTTTCACTTCTTTTTCCGTTCTGTCAGTTTGTCGCCCACGTTCCCCATCACTCATCCATTCCATGAAAACAGCAAGTATAAAAATTATTAACCTCAAATATAAACTTCCATTTTCATCCTTTGTTTTAATCTATTATTCGAATGATCAGCTCTTCCCCCTATTCTCCATCGCCTCACTCATTCTCCCCACATCTCAGCATCTCTGTCGGTTTCTATTTTTTGTAGTTTCCGAACTGAATGGCGAAACGGTCGCTGACGCAGCGGAACGTCGCGGGCTGCACCTCCCAGTAGTTGACAGGGTTATCAAACAAGCTGATGCCGTTATAGAAGGTCCTCTTCATCCCGAATCCTCGAAGGCAGAAGTCGTTCACACCAATCTGACTGATTCTGTTGGAGTGGAGGTACACCACCTAAGAACAATAAGGCAGAGTCTAAGTGTTGAAGATGTTGAACTTTAAAATTCAACAGGCAAGCAGAAGCGGCTTAAACTAACTTGTAAGTATTTCATGTCCGGGAGGCCTCGGGGAACCCGCGTGAGATGGTTGCTTTCCAGGTGCAGCTCCCTCAGCCTGGGCAGATAGGACAGGCTGCCGTTCTCTATGTTGCGGATATGGTTAAACCCAAGACCCAGTCTGTTAATAATAAAAATCCAAAACAAGAAAAGAAAAGAGAGGCAAGGAAATATGTTAGATAAACAGAAAACAGGACACTACCAGTAAAACAAGTCCCCAGACCACAATTAAAATAATGTGATTTTGATATATTTCATAAAATAAAATATTGTTGTAGAAGTTTGGTGATGCTCCTGTGAGTAACATCAATTCCAGGGGGAGAGCTTTTGAAAGGAGGGGAAACAGAACACAAGATGTTGGACACTAACTCGTGCTTTTCTCAGAGGACATTTTTGCATATGACAGCTGGTAAAACACATGTGTAAACAATGAAGTGAAGAGTTGACATTTCGGGAGAATAGAGCCATTGTCTTTTTCTCTCTGTTTTTCTATCATGGTATTTTTCAATCTCAATGTGTTGTGAAAAAGTCCTTTAGAAGTGGTTGTGGGGGGGGGGTGCCGATCACACACAGAGAGATGGGAAATATTAGCACAGAAAAATACTCTGTTCTTGCTACATTTAAGTAGCACGTAAATGTAGTTTGTGTCATTGCCCCTAAGGGGCACTGCTGACTGGGGAAGTAATTCTTTGCAGCTTCGCAAGAAAAAGCCTTCAGGGTGAAAGAGTGTAGTGTAAAGAAGACCTGTAGAGGTTTTTGTATCGGCTCAAGTCCTCCAACTCCACGGCCTGGATCTGATTGTGGTCCAGATGAAGCTCGTTGAGACTCTCTGGCAGATCTACAAGTCAGACATGAAACCTGTGAGCCTTCACTTTTGGGGTGAAGCTTTGCTGATTTGTCTTTTAAACTGACTAACTGAACCGTTCATGCCGCACTAGCAATCTACTCTTATTTTAGTTATTCTTGTTTGGTACTCAGAATGGACATGAGAGTTTGTTCAATTGATTGATGTCATTTTCTTGGATATGAATGGCACTACTAGGGTTTGGGTTTTTTTTTTTGGGGGGGGGGGTTTAAATCAAAATATTTTTGAAAATGTAGCCGCAGCGTCACATTATGACTAAATGGATGGGATCGGCTTGTCCAGAGGTTTAAAAAAAACTCCCAGCATCACTTAAAGGCACAAATGTATAAGATATATAAAGTTTGCTTAATCAACACAATTGTTTTTTTTTTAATCACAGTTTCTGGGGTTCAGGCTTCAGGTCAATCAGTGTGGACTTGCCAAGTACCCAGCAATGAAACCATATATGTTAAACAACTCATAACCAAATTATCCTTTCTGGCTGCTGACTTTATAAACAGTATTATTGTACAAGCAAGTGACAATTTCCCCCCAAAGCACTGAACTGCACCCTTAAAGAACCTCATATTTCATAACATTTCAGCCACACAGATGAGTTCTTGCCTTTTGGCACCCCGGTCAATTTGGCTTCTGATATGCGCAGATAATTCAGTTTCAGTCCCTTAAACGCTCCAGGCTCAAAACCGCTGTTTTGGATGGGGTTCGCTCCCATTTCTGCAAAATAAAGGAAGTGTTTATGGCACAAAATAATATGACCTTTGGTCTTCAAAATCCAATACCATTAATGAAGAGTGGTAAAGGCAGTGGTGAGTACCAATATAGCCTGGATATGTTAAAGTCATCAGTATTTCTAACCTATGCAGTTCATGTTGCCCAGTCCTGAGAAGCTTCCAGCTGCCACCTTCTTGATGCGGTTCTCATGGATCCGCAACTCAACCAGGGAGGTAGGCAGGTTTTTGGGGATGGTGGTCATCAGATTCTTTGAAAAGTAGAGCTTCTGCATGTGCTTCAAAGGGGCAAATGTTTTGGGGTGGACTTTGGCAATCATGTTATTCCTCACAGACAGAGCCTGAAAAAAGACAAACACACAACCAAGTACAGCATAATGTCATCTGGCTTTTTATCTGTGCGATCAGCAGCAACAAGAAGGACAGAGGAGGACTGAAACACAATATCCTCTTCTGTTTGCACCCGCTGCTGCTACTGAGCGAGTTTGAGTGGACTGAAGTGGATCCAGAAACATTTCGCAGCAGTTTATCACCAAGACCGGTGCTGGATGGAGACAGATGAAGGGTTATACAAACACACTTTGAAAGAGACTTTTGGTATAATGTCATGACAGGATGTACCTAAGCTGCCAGACTTAATATTGCTCTTGGTCACTGCTCTTAAATGTGGGTCAGGAGTGAGTAAAGCCTCATTTGCTACCAGAGCTTAAAGAGTCCTATTTTGCCTCAGGCTCAAACATAGATACAGTTAAAGTTCTCAGAGCAAAAAAGGAGTGAAGGGAATAAACAGAGGAAATGAATCTCTGACTCCTAACAAGCTGTAGTTGCACATCCTTGAGAAGCGCTGAGATGATATTGAGTGGATGCAACCAGACTGTGTGTGTTTCTTACATATAAGTTTGTAAGGCCTTTGAAGTCATTCTCTTTTAGCTCAGTGATGCGGTTGTTCTGCAGGTCCAGGAACTTGGTGTCTGTAGGAATATTCTTCGGCACCTCCGTCAAACCTGAAGACAAGACCAAGAACAACACAGGAGGGAGTCATCCCCCATTAAATACTTCTATGGGCAATTGTAAACCAGCTCCTTTTATTTTCAGCGTGTAAGCTCTCAGGACATCTTACACACAGTTTGGAAAATAAATAGTAGCAGTATATTTTAAAGCTCCATCAGGCATGAAATTTAAACCAATCACCCTCCCACGTGATCTCTAATGAGTACTTTCGGTACCACCGCATCTACTATTTCAATGAAAGGTGCACATAGACACAACTGTGGAAGTCACACATGGACGTCAACGTAGCACTGGCAATAGTAGACGTGCGCAGACACACATACAAACACAGACACTCAAATTCCCCTCACACCAGATGGGGACAGCAGATGTTTTCCATCTGTTTTCCATTTGACAGAAGTCACAAAGGATGTGAGTTAAATACCATCAGTAAAGTCCCACATCAAATAAGAAAGGAGAAGGGCGCAACCCTTACGCTTACAAAGAAATATAAGCATTGTCTGTGTGTGTTAATGTGTGAGTGGCGAAGCTGAATTGTGTTAATAATAAGTGTCTTGATTCTGGCTTCTTTATTAAATAAACAGCTGGGAAAAGCAACAAAAGAAAATTAAAATAAAACCTCAACAGTCTTTCAAATTAAGAGTGCCACTTAATATAGATTTTTTTTTTCTCCAGAACAAATCACACATGCTGACAAAAGACTGCAATACATGTACAGTAAGAAATACACCTGACTATTCCAGTCAGGGAACACGCACACCACCACAGCAACCAGTGATCATTAGTGACACCACATCACAGGGCCACGTGGACAAGAGCGTCAGATGCGGTCAGTGGATGTGTAAGCAACTCCCAATCAAGACAAACGACATCTTTACCAAGACTGTGATGCAACGGGACCCACTGGTGAGAACGCGTCAGCTGTCCCACTGGGATCCAGTCAGCCACCAACCACATCTAACCCGCAGGACTTTATTGCTGTCCAGCTCCAGTTAACTTTAGATATATGGCTTTGGCTGTGCCACACCCTCAATGACACCACACAGGACCAAATCATCAGTAGCTTCCTCTGACGAACCCTTCAAACCTCACCCACGCATCATTGAGAGACCTGTGGCTTTATCTTAGAAATGATCGAGGTTTTGCCTACTGAGAGTCATTTTAATCCTTAATGTTGCAGAGAAAGACTAATCACAAACCAGGCGTTTTCCCCCACAATTTATTCCTCTAAGACGTCAAAAGAAAGAAAGAAAAGAAAAAGGTTTGTACAGCTGCCAGGAAACTCTTAAGTTGGCAGGGTGTTACCCAGCTGATTCATGTGGTAGGAAATATCACCTTCTAGTCAGCACCTGCAGCTCCAGGAAAGCCTCGTGCCACCAGGAAACTCTGTGGAGGCTTTGAGATTTGTGGCAAGGTACACATCTCAAAGCCTTAACCACAAACTGACAACACTAGCACCCGCAAAAACCCCAGTTCCCCCCCAACACCAATACTCAACATCATACCGGGACGCATGTTGAGAGGAGACAGACGCCACCACCAAAATACATCTGTTCTAAATAAGCACTTGACAACTAGGAAATTATATGCTTCCACATTTACCCGCTGCTGAAAGACTGGGGACAGTAAATATATGGAACTTGTAAAAGGATGAGTCGACAAAACCTTTACGCCGAGACGTAGACATCTCATTGCAGAGGTACTTTGCAGAGGATCTTAATATTCATAAAAGAGAGGGAATTCAGTTGCCGGAATAGAAAAATAGAGAACAGAATGCAGTTTTATCATCTACAAAACGCTGATGCAGAAACATGAGTAAAATGATGTCTGACTCTAAAAGCACAATGGAGCCTTTGATGTGCAGTGTGTTTTGATGACCTGACAGGAAAGAGAACAATATTCCCAGCTTTTTATAACTTGTGGTGGAAATCAAACAGCAAGTAAATCCTTAATCATGGTTCAGACATTCTCATGCTGACATCTCAACCTTTTAATCCTTTTCAAAACCTTCCATCTTTAAATGCCTCAAGGTGAACTCCATCGTGGTTTCAATCAAATATTCTGGTCATAGTCCAACAAACAAAGCAACCATTATAAAGCTCCCCTCTAAAGACGGTGAGCTCAGTAAAAAAAAACTTATCCTGAAGTGAAACGACCTCATTTTTTGTGCACAAATAATATTGAATCTTTCTCTCTAACATCACTCCCTCCCTTTCTTCCCCTCTTTCTTTCACTTCAGTCTCATTTTCAGCTCAAACTATGTTCCCCCACTCAGTGTCTACATATAAAGTCTGGAACACAAAATCCCTCAAAGAGATGCCTTTCCTTGTGAAAATACACTGGCATTATCCCAAGAGAGAAGCCCCCTCCCCTTGATAATGTAGCAAAAGGGAGGGAGGGTTTGGGCTTGGATCATGTTCAGTCATTCACATGATTTATTTTTCTTCCTGAGCTTCAATGTGGTCACACACAGCACGATGACAAAGCATCGCTCAGAAGGCTGCTCCCTCGCATGCACTCTCACTAACCGAGGTCGGAGCACTGGACGATCCTGAGCTGGCAGTGGCAGCCGAAGGGGCACATGTGTGTGTCAGGAGGGGGGAGCTCATCTATGGCGGACCCTTCTTCCTCATCTTTCATCATTGACATCAGCCCACCGGTGTCCATGCTGTCCAGGGCAAAGTCCCAGAAGCCTCTCTGCTCGAAGGGCAAAGCAGAGGAGGGAGAGAGTAGCTGGGCTGAGCACAGCAACATCAGGAGGGAGCAATGTGGCAACATTGTTGATGTAAACACCTGGGAAAAGACAAGGAGGGGGGGAAAGCAATATAAGTCTTACTGCACACCAAATACACACTTTATTTATTAGCTGTACCTAAAAATGAATGCATTTTTAATATAATATCAAACCCAGAGGGCCTCAATTACCACACAAATGCCTCTGTTTGTAATGCTACTGAATTTGAGATGTTTCATCCACTTCACTTCAGGTGTAGAATGCCAGTAATCCTAGTCATGAATGTGCACATCTGGGTTGTTGTGAAAAGGGGGGAGAAGGATGCAAGAAAAACTGAAAGAGTAAGGCTGAGTTTATACTTTTCTTCCTAAGTGTGTCCTTTAGAATATTTTGTGATGGCATGAATGGAAAAAAAAGATACTTTGAGGTTAATCATGCTTCTTTGTGCAGTTAAAGTGTTAACTGGCTTATCAACCTATAGATGCAGTTGGAAACTCTCCAACCCTGGGCATGCTCACAGGTTTGTCCACCCTTGGGCATTTAGTCAGTGCAGTGGTCAAAAAAATATTATGAAATGGTCTGTTTGTCCTTAATTAGAAGGCCCTACTGTTTATGCCACACCTAACAGGCAGACTGGAGCTGAAGTTGGAGGCTGCTGAGGAAGAAACACATTTATTCCCCTTGCGATGTATGCCAGGAATTGACCCTGTGAAGAAAAGTCTCTTAAACCACGCCAAAATGTCCCTGTCTGTCTTTCACACGCCACGCTTTCCGGGAGAGCGAGTCTCTTCCCATCGGCCAATCAGTTAGCAAGGAAGGCATCACCTAAACGGTGGAAAAGTTTATTGCAGTGAGCGAACTTTGCAACAAAGCCGCCATTCACTTGCGAGGGAATCTGGGTTTGCAAGTGCAGGCACAAAACTCAGACTCCATGAAGTCATAGTTGTGCACCACAGACACACACACACACACACACACACACACACACACACACACACACACACACACACACACATGCATATAGCACTAATTGAGGTCACCAGACGTGTCTGTTTGTGTGTATGTTTGCTAGCTTTATCCTGCCTGCACTGAGCTGACTTACACAGGAACACAACCCCCTCTCCTAATTAACCTAAAAACGAATTCCCTACAACAAAAAATAGAAATAGAAAATTACAATCAGGCCAATTGATCCTTCTAATAGGAATTCTGACCCTGGAGACTATTCAAAAATGGTATAACCCGCAACCACACGGGACCCTGCGAGGTGACCTAAAACCCTGTGATCTCTGACCTTGTTCCGTTAATTCCTCATTTGATCTCCAGCTCTGTAATCCTACAGTGGGCTGGGAAATCTTGATGGCAATGGTTAGCATTCAAAAAGATTTTTAGAGAAAGGTTAGAAATCGTGCTGCAACATGATTAGATATTCAGCTGAAGCAATATGGAAGAATCATTTTGCCCTCCATGTAGATTTATCAGGACTTGAGAATGATAGGAGAGGCTTCAGAGAGAGTTAATCAAATAACATTTCAACAGCGTATATCTTAAGATGTAAAACTGAGACATTTCCATCTTTTTAGATGCTTCCAATGGGCTTCAGTCCTGTATGACTAAACGCAACACCCTCCACACGCTTGATCTCTGTCAAACTATTTAAACAAACGTCCCAAGCTATTTCTAGAAGCTCCATGTCCTCACAAGACTCAGAATGGCCTAGAAATCACAAAGATCATGTTTGAGTTTCCAGGGCTTTTCGTCATTCAATAGACACTTCATTTAAAAACATTTCCTCTAAACTCATACAGATCGTTCAACTAGCAGATGCAGGCCATTGCATGAAAGATTTCTCAAAGAAACGCAGGACTTTGGTTACAGTAAGGCATCACTATGATTCAGTAAAAAGTAAACTAAGTATGCTTCTCAATCAAACACTAACTCACCATCTCTTTTCGGCTTTATATTTGCCTCTTTACATTGCACTTCAAACCCACTGATGCAATCCTCTGCAACTGCAAGTATTTCTTCTCTATTCTATTCAAAGAAATAGTGTTATTATTTGAGGGCATTAAAGTCAGTAAAACAAAAAGCCTGTGCATGATGTGGACCCAGCCTGGAAGCATGAATAGCTGGTTCCTGCAGTCTGCTCCCAGCAATAAAAATAGCTGCCAAATTATACCATTTTGCATAGAAGAAAAAACACAACTGGCCTTGGTTTGACCAGAAAAATGCAGGGAAAAGGACGCAGCTACAACATATAGTCAGCATCACACGGTGGTACGCAACACACAAAGAAACAGAAACAGAGATAGATCAAACACAGAAAGAGGACCCCAATAGACTTATTTATACAGCTACAGTTGATAAACTTGCACTTTATTCTTTGGAGCATATAAATAAATAAATCTGTGCTCTAATTTGTGGAGCTGTTTTCTTGCTTTCTTTTTGTAGAGGTTTAACAGGCAATGTAGAACCACACAGAAAAGCATCGGGCCTGACAAGGGAAGGAAATAAGGAAATTGGAACCAGCACAGTCTGTCGTCAGCGCCACCAACGTATAAGGCTAATATAAACACAACACGGCGATAAGACGACACTACATGCCACAATCAAGCGGCCTTAGTCTTAATAGCTGCTTTTATCAAACTCTGGTGTTTGTACACATGAATTCCTCCCTTCCCCTTTAAGTTAAGCTGCAAACCATCAAACATCCGGGGCTGGGACGAAAACAAACCAAAGGGTTCAATCTTAATTGTTGTTGCCTCAGCTCTCATCCCACCCAAAGGCTAAGAGTGGTTTAATGGATGGATGGATGGATGGACACATGGGCGGCTATTTATGCCTCGCTATAATGCGTGGTGCACTTGAGAGTGTGTGTGTGTGTGTGTGTGTGTGTGTGTGTGTGTTGTGGGTATACGTGTGTTTTTGTGTTCAGAGGGGTGGAGTGGGGTGGAGGGGGTCAGAGTGGAGAACAGTGAAGAAAAGAGAAGAGGACAGAGCAGAATGGCAATTAGGAGGCAGTCAAGCTGACAGAAAAAGTGGGAGTTGTGTGAGCGTGGTGGCCAGAAGGATGTGAGAGATGGGGCCAGTCCAAGTAGGAGCATCTCTGCTAACCTTTGAGGCCAAAAACAAATCCACACATTTTGGTCTTTTTTAGGTTTTACAGCATGAAATCTAGTGCAGTCAGCAGAAAGCTATGCTAAATACTCTGGCCTTTGCAAATGAAAAGAAAAAATAAATGAATGAATGCTGTAAGTTTGCTTTATCATTAACAAACCTAATCAAATGTTTCCACGTCCTCTTGGTTTTAGTTACAAAGTGTTAGTCTGCCACTGAGTGCTCTCAATCATTTTAACATTAGCTGCAGTTTATTTTCTCTTTAAAGCAATGAATATTTTCCTTCAATAAACAAAACGGGGGAAATTCCCCACACCAAAGGTATGTCAGCTAATGCCAGGCGCATTCATCCGTCTTTCTCAGAGACATACGCCCACTCAGAGCAGGGAAATGCCAAAAAAGGTGAGAATGTGCACTTATTTCAAACGTTAAGAAATCCACAGGCTAATTGTCCCGCAAAATCAATACGTTAAAAAGGAAAAACCAAATAAGACATGCAAGAGAATCCAGGGCTGAACAAACAGATGGAAAGCTGTTGATTGATATAAAATCACAAGGGTGTGTGTGAATATGTCTTTAATAATCTTCCCCAGAAGTGTTTGAGTTTCCCAACCTCCACCACATTTCATGTATGCGCTATCCATCATTTGCCGATACCTGTCGGTCTTAAAATCCACTAAATTTACTTTAATAAAACTACCAGAAAGCTTTTGCTTTTTTCAAGATAAAGAATGGTATATTAAAACTTAACGCTATATGTGTTTCCAAAGTAATGAAACATGACTACAGTCTTGTGAATTGAATATTATCAGTATTATATACTATAATATTATCTAGTTCTTCTTTTACGTTGACTCAAATGAAAAAGAGAGCGTGACTTTATATTTGCATGTAATCATCAAATTCTATATTAATGCTGCCCTTTTTGGTGCCTGCAACCACTCACTGGCACCGTCACCAATCTCTCAAAGCTGGCGACGCCAAACTGGCCTGACACCATTGATCAGGGCACTAAATGCTGCCTCGTTTTATCTCGACTCACACCACATGCTGCTTTCTAGACAGCACTGGCAGACGTGTGAGTATAGTTAAGATGGGGCAGGGAGCTTACCCGGTGCCAGCTGGCACCACAACACCAGTGTATTGGCAGCCGCCACGTCAACGCTCAGTGCCGGTTAAAATCACATGGCGGCTCAAAGTAATCACAGTGCTGACTGAGCACAAAATATTGGACATTGCTTGGTGTAGTGTTGCAGGGAATAAATCAATGTTTGGGTGCACTTACACAATGGGATACTTTTGTTGCGCTGAATTTGATCCATGCTGAAATAAACTCTGACACAAAGCAGAAATGTGGGTCTCACAAATGTTTTCCTGAAGGAGCCATGCTGGCCCAAACACATTCTCTCATATACATAAACACAAGCAGTGTATAAATAATCTATTGAAAATTATCTGGTTGTTCAACAAGTCCCCCTCATTTCATTGTGCCATGTCTTCCTCTGATGGGCAGACAGTCACACACACATACACACTTTTCAGACATGCAGGCTGTTACTGCTAGGCGGGTCCCGTAAGAGCACTCGGGTGGAGTTAACTGGCCCTGCGGCTGTAATTTGGTGACTTCTATCCCTAAAAAAAGGAACTGTTTGGCAGCTCCTCTCATGCCGCCTTGCTTGGATGTGGTGGCAAGCTGCTCAGTGCTGCAGAGATGAAGCTGAACCAGAGCTGAACAGAAAGCAGAGTGACAAAAAAGCATCACGTTTCTCAGCAGCAGTGGGACAACCGACCCAAGAAAGCCCACCTGCATGCAGATGGGCCACATTGAAAGGATGTAAGTGTAGCAATAGGCATAGTTTCAGGACATCAAACATCTTAACCACTGGCATGCATTACGGTGAGTGAGGCACAGAGCTGACAGACTGGCAGGTGTAGGGTGGTCAACCCACAGACTGGCTAATACGCAGGCGGGATGAAAGGTCCGGAAACACACATTTAAACCATTAATTTTAACTGTCTGACCATTTTCCAGCCAGGCCCACAATGTTTGCTTTGTCATTGTATAGTAAGTGCAAGTGGATGCTGGTTACTGGACATGAAGTCCTCAGCACAATACAGAATAGGGAAACCAAATGGAAAAACACATTTCCTCCTCAATGACCTCTTTGAACTATATACTATGTGACAAAATACCTGAGGCCATCTGAGGTCGCATCTCCCATAAACATCGCAGTCTGCACCACTAAATTTTAGGGTAGGCCAGATCGAGTTGACTTGGGTGGCACCCTTCACTTTAATTACCCCCCCCCCCCCCCCCCAAAAAAAAGGGCTGCACATTAAATAGGTTGCGTTTGGAGTCTAATGAGAGTGCACTGCTTCAAGTGAGAGGGAAATAGCTTGCCTAATTAGTATCACATCGTTGACTGATGCTTGAACGTGGAGAGGTTTTTTTGCGCTATCTAGTGTGCGACTGTAAGAACAGCATGCAGCAGGATGCAACAGGTTGAGGGTGTGGATCTCTTCAGCATCACTCTCTCCCTCCACCTATCTCTCTCCGTCTCTTTATATATTATATATATTTTATAGATAAAAGTTATTTAAGTGTCGAAACATTCATCTTAATAGGTTGCCAAAGTAAGAAAAGTAAAGAAAATCAATCTATCAGTGAATAAACCTTTTAACGTTTTAATTTATCATGTGTAACGATTATTTGTACATAATATTTTCTCTGTACAGTTACTTTATCATAGATCAGGAATTAAGTCTTTCCCGAGCAAATCAAAGGCTTAAAATCATGGGAAAAAAAACATCTCCCCTACCTTTTGTATTGAAATAAAATATCAGTTCCCGAAAGTAGATTTTTTTTTTACAAAAAAAAAAGGAAAAAAAAGTTCTTCTCCTCTCAGTGCGTGAGTTTATCCTGAAAATGTAAAGAAACGCTTGTATAGTTTCATCACATTTAGGGATAATCGAGGTGTTTCCCAGGGGTCCTGTGACATCCAGGCGCGGCTCCTCCGACACCGCCGTGCGTGTGTCCCAGTCAAAGGAATGACTGCGTGTCGGGAGAGTCGAGCCCATAAAGTTAACAAGCCAGCCTCCTTACTCCCCTTTTTCGGATAGAGGAAAAAAGGAGAAAGAGCAGGAGGAGGAGGAGGAGGAGGAGGTGGGGGGATGAGGGGGAACGGGATTTAGAAAAGAATATGTACACTATTGATGTGGTATCCACAGGCACGTCTGCAGTGACACAATGTAATGGGTAGCTTTGCACTTTTACTGAAGTAAACTTATATGATTAATACCTAAACAGGAAGGGCAACGCCAGGTGTAACCTTCTATCCTGCAAAACTAAACTAAAAACACAATGATCAGTGTAAAGAACTGGTGCACAGTGAGGCTGATATGTCAAATTCCCTGACGTTTCGGAGTAGAACCTATTATTTTTTAAACTGTTGGCATCTCCCTGGGGGGATAGAAGCAGACAGCAAGATTACAAAGATGCATCACTTTTAAAGAGCCCCCACCCGTCATTAAATTGGGTATTATGTGGGAAGGGGAGGGGGGGGGGGTGATTTAAATATAAATTTCACTTTTCGAAAGAACAATTTTTTCTCATAATCTTGGGTGTTAGCTGCCTGTTTGTGCTTCGTTGCTCAGCATAAAGAGTCGTTTTTAAGAAAGTCGTAGGACACAATTTAAAGGAAGTTTCAGCTTAAGCACTTCGATAGAACTGTTGATTTTACCTTTTTCCTTTTTTTCAGGATTATAAAACCCATGATTTTGTGTCTTTTCACAGTTTTTCTGTTAAATCCTTCCTGGCAGGATGAAGTGTTCTTTCCCAGCGACTCTCTGATTTTTTCTCTATACAATGCCAGCACCCAACAGTGAGGCAGAGAGTTTGGCAAGCCACTCCATCTGGGAACTTTTCAGACGCTGCACAAACACTGTCGCTCAGACGCTTGGAGATTTCTACACACTCTCAACGAGCGTTACAGCTCCTGAACTATATGAACATGAAACAATAATCAATTTCATAGCCATCAACACAGGCAGAGATTGGTTCCCCTGTGCATATTTCTCTTTAGATCCACTCCTTTTTTCCCCTCTCTCTCTTAAAGAAACCGCAGTGGCAGAGGAGTCAATGCCCCGCAGAAGCTGTTGGCAGGGGCCAGAGTTTTGATAGAGGCTTTTTGCAGATAACATTCCTTCTGTCTTTGCTTCATCTCTTTCTACCGTTTTGTATATTCAGTCGTTCTCTGTGTGCCTGTCTCCCTCCTGCTGTGGTTCACTTGATTATGGTGTTGGTCTGTTGCTAGAGGGCTTGGCATCCAAATTAAACTCTTTTTGCCCTGTATGAGTGTTCAGCTAACGTGTCTCCAGAGATTAGCACACCCACTTGCTTTCTCTCGCGTAGGCTGCTGCCATGCTGTGAGCGTGCGTGACTCTGTATGAGACAGAGGGACAGTAAGATGGACTAACATGTTGTTCTTGTAGTTCCCCTTTTTGATTCAGCTCCAGCAAACTCCCGATGGTACGAGCACATACGAGCTGAGGGACAAAGTCTACTGTCAGCACATTCTTATTGACCCCAAATAGTTGACCCCTAACGCTGGAACTCGATCTTCTATCAAAGGAGCTGCCCTCACTCTTGTACCCTCCAGTCGTCCTCTGTGTCCTCGCTTTGCATTATCTGTGTCTTTCTGATGGTCGTCAGAGCCATGAGGAGAATTCCTCAGCTGCTTTCCTCTGTGTGTACTGGTGCTTTTTATTTTATCAGCCCAGCAACCCCCCACCCCCCAATCCAATAACAAACACAGGAAGCTGCTGTTCTCTGGGTAAGAACAGACAGTACATGGGAGATGAAACGCTTGACACCAATTCACGGTCAACCACTTACAAACGGGATCTGGCTTTTGCGAGACATGATGCAAAACATCTGTTGCATTTGATGGTGCGTCGGTTAAGCAGTTTACTCATGTCACACACGTTTTGATGAACGGCACTGAGGTGGCAAGTCTGTCATATTCAAACCCTCCGATGGAAGCTAGTTTTAAGGGTATTCACAGTAAAACTATTTATTTATTTATTTATTTCAGAAGAAACCTCAACGATCGGATATCGTCGGGGGGAAAGAAGGGGTTACAGCTTTTTTTATTTTGTCAAACTTCTCCATTCGACCTGTAACGTGCAAGAATTGCAATATAAATTTGATTGTGTAGTTTCTTAGACAGTAATGTGCTATTTCCAAAATGACTGTACAATTATGGAGACTGGAGACTGCACCACATACACGGAATAAGAGCGGAAATCTAACATGTGATTACATGTCTAAGCACATAGAGTGAGAAGAGTGACTCTGTGAATGTGTCTGTTCATCCATTATATTCAAATCACTCATGTAGTGTACGGTCACAGCATTGTTTTGCTGTGTCATCAGCTTCAGCCTTCGCCTCCATCCCTCTCTCATTCAGCTTTTGTAACTCAAACATCTGCAGGAGGCTTTCTGGTCTTCATTTTGAGCTGCAGAAACACTTCTCTCAGCTGAAACCTTACATCACGAGCCAACCAGCGAACACAGCAGTTGCACGTTCTGTAACTTATGACTTTACTGACTGAACATGTCTGAAACACGTTTCCATTATATTGCATCCATTACTCTAAAAGAAAGTAGATTTACAAATTAAAAAGACTACGTAAACTGTGAAATGGTATTGCATCAGCTATCAATTGTTTTTGTCTCAGTGAAATTGCAAATCATTTTATTACATATATTTTATGGTTTAAAGTTTCCCAATGAAGACAAGTCACTGCTCCCCCAGTTAATGCTGGATGAGGATTGCTTCACCTCGCCTAATTAACTTCCTGATAACTCCAAAAAGTTCTTATTTACATGTTGCGATTTGCTTATTTACCTTGTGTTGACATGACTATGTAAAATAATGTGCCATAAACGTATAATCGGATACATGTAAGGAACTTTAATTTGGCAAAGCATCACTACCTGCATTGAGTGCTTGTCTCCAGCAACGATGTTGCCAGGTAACGCGTGATCAGAGAGTTCGAGCGTACTGTTTAATTACTGGACAAACCCTTCATGAACATGAAGAGCAGTTTTAAAGCCTCTTTTCCTCCTACTGCACAGCGCCACTTTGCAACAGACCTGGGAAGCCAGCTGGAACTCGCCCACCTTATGTCAATCACAGTTAGACATGTTAGCTTGACCGACTTACTATGAGTGACAATGATGCTAACTATTGCTACTTTGTAGGCTACTTTAAATGATTGTTTGGCCCAAGTAATCATAATCTGATGACTGTGCGCTCACAAACTTGGCCATAGTTAGCAATCATGTTTCTTGCCACTGGCGAGCAACACAATTGACGGGAGATGCAGGAGGGTTCTGGTGCTATCACGGATTACTGCACCCAGGCATTGCCACCTCCCCTTAATGAGAATATAGTTATTTCAGCAGAAATTAAATGAACAAGTTACAACATATAAACACATTTTTTACTTGTTTGGAAGTTGTTTTTTTTCTAAATTGGGCTAAATATAGCAATCCACCTCCAGCAACTAGCAAGTCGAGCTAGAGACTAAGGTAGGCTATATTATAGCCAGCACATAGCATACATTAATCCAGTCTAGTCAGACTGGATTATTGGATGCACAGAGAGGAGAGTGGTATTTACCCTCCTATCCAACTCTGGGGTTGAAAACAATAACAAGAAGACACCCAAAATTGTTAGTTTAACCCCTACCCTATCTCTTAATATTGATAGGCCCACTGCTATAAATACAAGATGTAAGAAGTAAAAGAAAAATATCTTTTTTCTTTTCCCCCTGCTTCTGTAATGTTTCTGTTAAGGCCACAATGCTACAGCGTTATTAATGAAATAACACTTTCACTTCCGCCACACTCTAACAAAGCATCTTTGAATCAGCCGAGAACATTGGCGTGTTGCACTGTGACAAATGAGTTTGGGGACCACCAGCTGAAAGGACAGACAATGAAATATGGACGTGCCAATAAATCCACATACCAGTAAAGAGGAAGAGAGAATCTTGAGATCTGGGAGGTGACTTTGCGAATAAGGTTAGCAGGACGAAAGAGTGCCGGAGGTTTCCAGTTCCACCAGGAAAGCAGCTCTGAATGTGATCTAGCTCTCTATCCTCCGACTTCATCTTTCTCTGTTTTAAATTTCCTTTCCCTTGGCTATGCCTCATTGGATTCAACTAGACATGAATTGCTTCTCCTCTCATTTTTCACAGATCAGCTTAGAGACCTTCGAGGAACAATGGCTGAATTGTGTCGTACAAGCCTGCCTGATGTTTGCCCCTTGGTTCCACTCAACCTGGACATGCTCCGCACTATTTTCTCATTTCCTCTATTGCATGCCAGATTACTGTATTTGGCAGCCCTGAACAGTAACTGATCTCGCTGAAATGGTTAACTACCCTGTCAGAGTGACCCCATGTACACTTGTTTATGTTGGAGCTCATCTGGTGATAGAACAACAGCATCATGTTTATATTCAACTTCCTAATGGCTTCTTTAGGTCTGTGTCAGCAGACATTCCGTCTGTTTTTAAGACACCTAAGATTGGACTGCTTCATCTCTCATTTACATTTGTGTCACACCCTGATTAAAGACTCCTCCTGCATACCCAGAAAGAGTACAAACTGTTTGAAGAAGTTCCAGATTCTACTGTAATGTATTAGCACTGTTCATCTTAAAAATCCTTTTAGACGATGGCGACGTGGAGATGACATACTGTATTTGCTTTATTGCATATTAAAATATTACAGGCATTTTCCAACTCAAAGATGACAAGTCAAAGAAAAAGACTGGGTTTGGGGGACAGAAAATGAAAGCTCTGACTGACTGAGCAAGCACGATTAAGCTACTTTTCAACAAACTCAGACTCAAGAGTGATTATAAAGATGCAAAGGGAGACCAAACTTGTGCAGCTGTAATGGCGACACGCCCGTGCACAGCACATTGTGTTCATCTGTCAGTTCATATATGCCTGTCCTGTTGTGGATAGAGGACTACTCCTTGTGCATCGGCGACACAGGAGAAGGCCTTTGGAGAAATTGCTTCGGGTTCCAGGAGATTGTTTTCCAGATGCACTGAAGTCAAGCTGGAGCCAGAATTTCGGGGATGACACACTCCCCACTGCCTCACCTGCCTGAAACCACAACACACATACATTTAAATGTAGACACTTTCTGGAAACTGAAGACGAGAAGACAAACAATCAAAGGAGTAGACAAAATAAGAGCTGGATGGACATCCAAAATGTGTGTGTGTGACATTTAATTTGTGTGGATACGCGCCTATTCTTCTTTGCCATTTCCTTTGTTATGTTGTTGCTTTGTTTTTGTTTGTTTTTTTCAGAAGAAGCCTGAACTTGGTAATAAAAAAGCAAGCAATTCAAATTACATTTGATAACTGGAGCTGTACCTGATGTGATTGTGGTCCAGCCTCAGCATCTCCAGGTTCTTGAACTGCCTGAGGATTTGAGGAATCTCAGCCAGGTGATTGTTGTCCAGCAGGAGCTCTGTCAGCGAGCGGTAAGTTCCAACAAGAGCTGTCCGTCCTATGCCGTCATTGCCTACTCTATTGTGGGAGAGATGGAGGGACTGCAGGCCAGGCCGCAGGTGGCGGAAGGCGAATGTGGGGACGTAACTGATTTTGTTGTGCTCCAGGACGAGCTTACGGAGACTACGAGGCAGAGTCGTTGGAACGGAGGTGAACCAGTTGTGGGACAGGTCCAAGGTTTCCAGAGCCCTGACAAACAGGAACACAGAAGATTGTCAATCATATAACACCCCTTCAAATTAAATGCTTTTCCTAACCCAGAGCATAAAACCATCACAGTTTTGAACAAAATGTACTGCCCCACTCTGGAACAGTCAGAATAGTGACGTTAGCATGTAGGTTTCTAGACTCAGACCGTAGATTTTATAATTACTAAGCTTTTGCGTGACGGGCTGGGAGGAGAAGCTTTCCAGGGAATAATAAAGACTGACTGAAGAGAAGAAATAACCCCAGTGGGGTGCAGGGTATAGGAGCGTGGCAGTTTGAGTGGCAATTCATAGCTGAGTGGCTGAGGAGTATGAAAATGTTTGCAGGAAGCGGCTGTAGAGGTATGACCAGATCTGAAGGGGCCTGGGGCGAAGATGTGGTACAGGGCTTCACTGTTTTTGTTGGAAGATCCCGTACAGCTGTTGTGAGTTTGCAGCACAGCTCGCGGCAGGACAGGAGACTCATTTTCTATTCTGCAGCATCAACGCTGAGCAAACAATCAGGTTAAAAAGGCATTCAGCTGAATAACCACTGACCACAATGCAAAGTGAGCTGGTGACCAAGGAGTAGAAAGAGAACGAGGGACATTAGATGCTGAATGTTTCTGCTTTACTGCCACGAATGAAAGTAACTAAGACTTTGACATCAACTCAGCCCTTAAACATGAAAACTCTCATTATCAATTAACTGTTTTTGTTGCTTGTTAGGCTTGTATTTCCACAAGCCAGGTGACACATGACTGTAAAAATACCCACATCTCTGACCATTTCAGAGGATTTCTGAACATTACAAAAAAATAGACTTTTAGCTTTGGGCCCTCCTCCTTCAGCCTGGTCAAATGAGGTCCACTGGCAGACCTCAGAGAAATTAAGGATGATTATAGAGTCCTCTCTGCTTAAAAAAAGATGCAATAAAACATTAGTATAATCATAAATGTTTTACTGAAAGAAAAGCTTAGAGGATATATAGAATTGTAGGAGATTAAACTCAAGCTGCATGAGCACACAAGCCAAAGCAACATCTTTCTTTTATGCACTGTGGGAGATATGAAGAACCGTCTTAAAGGGGGGAAAAAGGAGATGTTTCTACTTAAAGGTTTAAGCCTGAAATACATCTCCCTCCGTGTGTCTCCCAACCAGTTCAGACCAGTTGTGCGATGCTGATTTGTATTTTAAAGTTCGCCAAGAAGTTCAGAAGCAGTACGCCACTGCTTGGAGCTCCACATGGTATTAATGAGCAGAGGGACACACAGTCCTCTCGTCTCAGAGTCCTCCACCCTCTGCTCTCCCACCCACTGGCACCTATACACAGGCTCACAGGAACACACATGCACACCCATGTGCAGGCAACATGACTGGAAAAAGCAGTAAAACCACATTGTGCAAGGACACTAAGAACATGCCCAAAGATACAGAGACGTGCCAAGATGATCGATGTGCAGATAGAAAAATGCATCCGAATATTATAACGCAAATGTAAAGCCGCATGCATAAAGCCTCTCTATGCGTTAAAAGTAAAATATTGTTCTGTTTCTAAAATGTTCAACAAGAGACACATAACTGCAACACCAGGCCAAATGTTTTTGGCCTTGTGTGTCTCTGTGGTTTTGCGCATGGCCAGGTGTCTCCAGCTCATGTTCTGTTCATCTTCAACAGCAGAAGCTCAGTAATAATAATTACAAAATACACAAACACATCTCCATGTGTGCCGAGCCAACCGTGCCAGCTCTACACATGTTGATGACGAAGTCTGGCGATGGAGAAAAGGAAGGCATGCTGGGCCAGATTAGCTGTGCCAATCAAGTAAAAAAGTTCAAGTCTGGACTTTAAAAAAAATAAATGCTGTGATGGATGGATGGTGGCAGGTCATAGCTGGAGATTTATCAAAGAAGCATGTGCTCTTCTTTGTGTCATAAATTTATTAAAATTGACTGGTGTCTGGAAACGTTTTGTGCCATTTGTCACTTGAAAACAGAACGAGGCATATTTGAAAGCATTTAAAAACCAAGTCTTTTAAAAATCTTCTGCAGCTGTATATTGTTTTCTGGAGACCCATTATGAATGGTTGTGTTCATGCAGCCGTTCCAAATATGACGTATTTGTAACACAGAAATGTCAAAGAAATATTAATAAAATGATTAAATGCACAAGCTTTCACTTAATATAAGTGTCATATTTTACCGTAATGGGTTAGTTCAAACATAGTGGTGCCTGTGATTCAGATGGGTTGTTTTTTTTAATTCTCTTGCTTGCATAAGCTTATTACAAAACTAAACTGCTTTGCCAAAAACAAAAAGAGCTTTTGTTGCAAGTCCCATCAGGCTCCCACAAACACACACACACACACACACACACACACACACACACACACACACACACACACACACACACACACACACACACACACACACACACACACACACACACACACACACACACACACATCTTTGGTGAGATGGTCATCAAACCTGCACCTCCATGCAGTCAGTCTGAGCCTTTCTGCAATGAATAATATGTACAGATCTCCAAAAGCAGCATGTCTGCTGCGATGCCAAAGAAAACGCAGACCAGACAGGAAAAACTGATTTACTAAGACCACCAGCTGTTTGAACACAAGACGCATAAATGTTCGGCAAACCCTTTTTTGATATCGAGTAATCATGTTTTTGTCGTCATATTAGGGTTGTTTTTTTTTGTTTATTTTTTTTTTAGTTAATAACCAATTTTCAAGAACATGAAAATAATCTGATAATTTTCACAATAAAGTGAATGATGACATACATTCAAAACATCAAATAATACATGTTTTTTTTAACTTTTATGTCAAACATTTGGGATGGTGGGGTGTGTCTGTTTCAACCGCCATCAGTGGAAGTCATTTAAAGTTTTGTCACAGATGTGATTGATGAGGAATGATCCAGGACACTGATTTAAACCGACAGAATATTGCAGACCTTGGAGGAGATGAGCACGCAGTTGTGTGCGCATATAAGTGCGTGTGCATTTTTCTACAGCTGTTTGCATAAAGATAAAGGCGGAACCTTGTGCGGAAAGTCGGCTACGACTGTCAGCTCTAAGCTACAGCACGATAAGGTTGCATAACAAACATGTAGTGGGAGAAACACACACACACAAACAAGGGAGGCACAATTGTTAGCTGAAGTGGAAAAACGGTGTTTAGATCCCTAATGTATATAAACATAGTTATCACATAGAATAAAACATTTCTCTGCAACTTGCTGCATTCTTCTACACTGAAAATGTGTTTATTTCAACATAAAGGGGTATTAATTGTTCTGCCCACACACACATTACAACACGGACAAGACAGATCCTGGATCAGTGTGAAACCTGGAACGTGTTAATAAATGAAAGATGAAGTGTTTAATAAGTACTAAAAACAGGTCTCACTGTGTAAAATTTGTATCAGAACAAAATGCACTTATTTCCAAATCTCATAAACCCATATTTTCTTAACACTAGAACACAAAAAGAATAAGATGTTAGGGAGGAAATGTTTCATCTTAAGGATAATACTGTGTAATTTAAAAATGTATGGCAGTAACACATATCAAAAAAGCTGTGACAGCGATCTTAACCATGGTGTGGAGTCTCCCAGTCTTTTAACATCAGTCCATATATACATCTGGAGAAGGATCAGGAACCAGCTGCTGGGATTTTTGAAGAGGAATGCCATGCCATTCTTATCTGATATAGGATTCAAGCTGCTTAAAAATCCTTCGTTTTCTTTCTTGTACGTATTTCATCTTGGGCCAAGTATTTTCTCTTGGAAGATGGTCTGGACTGCAGACAGGCCAGTGAATTTTTGCTACAAAGCCATTTTCCTATAATGAATGCTACATACAAGTTAGCATTGTCTTGCTGAAAGATGCAAGCTCTTCCCTGAAGAAGATGCTGTTCAGATGCAAGTGGTTCTCTAAGACCGGTGCATACCTTCCAGCATGATTTTTCCTTTCCAGATGTGCAAGCTCCCCATTCCACAATAGCCTCCATATTATCAAGAATCCAGACTTCAAAACTGAGCACCGATGACAAGCCATGAATACGGTCCCGTATCCTCTTTGCTCCAGAGGAGATCTTGGGAATGGACTTCTGGAAGTGTTCCCAATCCAATAAAAGTGATTTCCAATTATTATTATTATTATTATTATTATTATTATTATTATTATTATTATTATTATTATTATTATTATTATTATTATTATTATTATTATTATTATTATTATTATTATTATTATTATTATTATTATATTTTTCCAGTTTAGTGAGCCCCTGCCCATCTTTAATTATGAGAGCCTCTGCCTCTGTAAGATGCAATTTTGATACCCAATCACGTCACTGACCTTCTACCATTTCACCTAATTTGTACCAAGAAGTTCCTCCAGGTGTATCTTTTTAGTACTACTTACTTTTCTAGCATTTTGTTGCCCATGTCCCAACTCTTTCAAATTCATCAAATTCAATATTTTTCCTGAAGTCTAACTTTCAACATTTGATATGTTTTCTATGTTCTATTGTAGCTAAAATATAGGCTTATGAAATCTGTAAATCATTGCAATCTGTTTGTATGTGAATTTTACTGCCCAGACTTTTTTCTTTTTGGAATTGGGGTTATAAAATGTTCTCAGGAAAAAAATAAAAGGAACACATAATAGTCTAAGAATAACACATAACTAAATGTCTAAATGTTAGGAAAATTTCCAAAAAAAGAAGTCAAATGAGACACGGCTGACTATAAAAAAAATATTATACAAGCTGTGACTTGTCATGGGAGGATATTTCAAGTTACCGACCATGCAGGATGTCCAAACTTTTTCTCCATCTTTAAACTTTAAATAATTCAGTTAAAACGTTGTGCTTGAAGTAGTAAAGAAATGTGCAATCCTTCACACCGTGCCTTTCTAGTCACCTTTCTATACATATTAATAAAATACATTGTACATAAATGTTTGCCTGCCACAGTGAAACGCATTAAGAAGGGATATTATGAGGTAAGATTGTTGTAGCTTGCCCAGTCTGACTGACGCTGAACCCCGGTCCAAGCTCCAGTCCCCAGCTCCCTGTAACCTCCAGAATCTGCCCGCTGTTACCTCTGCAGGAGGCAACAATAATATCAACTCTACCACGGGAAACAGGCACCACACTAACCAAAACCAGCACTCTGGATCACGTTACTTTTCAATTTGTTTCTCACTTTTTCTCTGCCCTAATCTATTCCTCCACACACTTTAGAGGGCTTACACGTCTGTACGTTCAACATACAGTTACAAAGACACATCTAAAGAATAGTGGTCAACAGTGACATAGGGAGAATCTTTACTTTATGCCACTTTCTTAAAGTAGGCAGTGACCTTTGTCTGAGTACATGAAGTTCAGATCAGGCTGGTTGAGTTCGTAGTTTACCATCTCTGCAGAGCTGAAGGAGGCTTTTATAAGACAGGCAGCAAATAAGCATGCTGTTCCAGTGGGAAAGTTGTTGCTCTACTAATGAGATCAAGCATCTGGCATCAAATATCATTGGAGTCAGAGGATAAATGCAATTTTCAGACGGTCCCTTTAAATGTTTTCTTGTAAATTTTCATCCCTCCAGTTGAAAAAGTTTGTTTTACATTTACTTTTACAGGATCTGACAAGTTCCTCAATTAAATGTCTCCTGACGTTACTGTCTCCACTTTATAACTTTGTCCTCCAGCTCATACTGGTCTCTCCTGCATTCCCTCTTTCACATTCTTTCAGAAATATCCCTGAAGCTCAAACTGTGGTTCACAAGAATCCCAGGGCGCAAACTAAAACCAACCAGAATTTACTATTTTTAAAGCACACAAACACCCACACAAACAGTTGCTCTCAAGCTAACCCGCACTCCCGCTCATCTAAGTATGCAAAGTCATCAATCAAAATGTTTGTCAGATATTAATATGCCAGAGTGTGTCTATGTGTAAGAAAGTGAAAGTAAAGTGAAAGGTAGTGCTGTCAGAATTGCCGCAGGGGATGCACTGTTACCCTTATCTCTGAAAAGTGTCAACGTCAAAGAATTATCACAAGGATGGCTAATTATTGCTGTTCTTTCTGCTCAATAATATTTTATTAATCAATAAGAACTGGTGTAGGTTCTCAATAGGAGTGTGCTGCCCTCGTGTGGTATATTGGGGAACTGCATGGCAGGATGTGGGGCGAGGTAGGTGGATGGATGGATGGATGGATGGATGGATGGATGGATGGATGGATGGATGGATGGATGGATGGATGGATGGATGGATGGATGGATGGATGGATGGATGGATGGATGGATGGATGGATGGATGGATGGATGGATGGATGGACATACTTTAGATGGATCCAGGCGTGGGTATAAATGGCCTGCTCGTGTAGCTGGTTGTGACTCAGGTCCAGCATTCGTAAATGCTTGCTCTGCCTCAGTGGCTCCTCTGTCACTATCTCCATCCCATTTCCTTTCATTTGTAGCACCTATAACACATGAAAGACAGAAATACAATAATACTTCTAGTTTCTAGTAATCCCCTCTTTTCATGGCACCTATACACTTGATTTCAACCACAGGAATGGCTAGTTTCAAAAGTAAACTGAGAGAAGCTGTGTTTCGACATAATATTCTGTTACAATAGTTATTATTAGTATTTGTTCATATGCACTGAGAAATTTATGTTAATATTTTCAGGTTAATTGATCTATGTAATTCTTTGTACAAATGCTGTATTGTTGATTAATTGTATGATTTAATGTGGACCCCAGGAAGAATAGTCTTCATATGTATGCGGACTAATGGGGATCCAATAAATAATAAATAAAAAAAATAAATAAATAAATAAAAAATATACTACTAGAATGCCTTCCTTTTGCATGTGATTTCTATATGAAATTTAAATTTAAAATCTGATGAATTTTAGCTCACTTTACATTTCCTTTAATGTGGATTTGCAGTAAACGTAAACATGGCTCACTGCAGGTAAAGTGTACAGTCCACACCAGAGGTAAAGCTCTGTTCCAGTGGTCACCTGGAGTACAGCAATAGCCTGTAATATATTCAAACATTACAAATATCCTCCTCTGCAGGATCCAGTACCAGCACACCTGAAGAGAGGGAGGAAGGCCCAGAGGGAGGGAACGGAATCGGTTGTTGTTCAGCTGCAGGTCCTCAAGCTTCCGCAGTGGTTTGAAGGCTAGAGGTGAAACGCTGACTTCATGAAGTTCATTCCCCTGCAGATCCAGCTTCAGCAGGTTTATCAAGCCTAAAAGAGAATGATACTTTTTATTTTCACACTAGACTTTCTTTTTCGCTTTAATTTCCTTGGAGACCAGGTACCTTTGAAGCTTTCAGGAGGGAGTGCACTAAGCCTGTTGTGGGTGATATTGAGCTCCTCCAGAGACTGTGGTAACGCCGGGATCCTGGTGATCTGGTTGCCGTTTAGGTTCAGTTTCTTCAGAGAGGTCAAGTTCTGCAGTAAATATAGCACAAACTATAAAACAGAACAAATGGATTCTGGTCTCATAATCAATAATTTTTCTATTCTAGCTCGAATTCATAGAAATACTCAAAATGAAGTAACTCCATTCAGTGCTTGTTTTCTGTTCCTTTTGTCTTGTTGCATTCTTTGGTAAAGCTACTCTGGGTGGTGTTTCATCCCGAGCTGCTGTGGTGGTTGATGTGCAAGTAAAAGCAGTGGACAGTATATTTTCAATATCCCTCCAGCCTGTCCATCAGTCCTCTGTCATTATGGGACAGCAGGGAGAAAATTAGGGACAAAGACTCCTTCAAAAATAGCTTCCTCTTATTCTACACATCACTGGCTGCAGCTGTTTTCCTTCAGGGTCATCCTGCCAATGACAGTTTATCGGTGGCGGTGTGCAATGATTGGAGAGCATGGTTGCTGCCTCAGTGTGGTCAGGATCTGAATTTAGCCTGCGGCCATGCAGAGGTTGCACCCGGGTTATTCTTAAAAAGCATCTGTTAATGCAGTTTACGCACTCTTTTATCAATCTTCTGATGAAGGCTCAGATCTGCTTGAATTTTATTATCAGAAAAGCGATTCATAAAGCTCATTCACAGACTGCAGATGCTCTGTCAGAGCGCAGAGGGAGCCCCTCGGAACATGAAGTGGTTATTATTGTGGTGCTTCTCTTTAGCTTGAATCTAATATTCAGTTTCAAACTTTGACTCTGCATAAGACAATATGTTTTACCTTTTTTATTATGATTTATGACTTTTTTATCTTATATTCAACAAATCATCAGAGCATTAGTAGATTTTATTAACACCAATAGATCAAGAATTGCAACAAAACAAATTTAGGTAAAAATCTAAGTTTTCATTCTTGTCCCCTTTTTCCCCTTTTTCCTTTGGCTTTTCTATTTGTCTGGAGGACAAGTTCCTTTTAAAAGTTGTGGGAAGTTTCAAATTACCACTAAATGTGTTTATTTCTCAGCCTCCGAAAAAACAGAAATCACACAATTAAAAACCACTTTAGAGGTGAAACATCTTGCTTTTGTTGTAAAATACCATCATCGTCATCATGTTTATCTTTATACACATCTTAGCGATCTGAAGCCAACCATGTCCTTCACCAGGTTCACACATATAAAAGTGTGAGGACCTGTTGCACCAGGTCACAATGAGTTCATGCAATTAACAAAGAGAGGAAACACCTCAAGTTGTGCAAGTGTCTGCAGACGACAGGCAGAGCTAGCTGAACTGGAACTGCAGGACTGCAGCTTTTAGTCTGAGAAAGCAGAGTTACTCACCAACAAAGGGTTTTGGATGAATGACTCATCATCCAGTTGGTTCTGGCTCAGGTCCAGGTACTCCAGGTCGGGCAGGCCGACAAAAGCTTGTGGAGAGATGATTCTGATGTTGTTCTCTAAAAAAGAAAATCCCATTGAGCATAATGAAAAGGTTTAGAATACAGTGACGCCTGCTATCAGGGTGATGAGGTTTTTCGCTTGATATTGTCATGTCATATTAACACGGGATGGAATTTATATAGATATTACAATCTGTAAATGAGCTTGAGTGAAGCAAAGTGACTCGTCAGTTTTCAATTTTGTCATTTTTTCTGCCAAAAACATTTTGCATTAAAGTGGTGTCAACTCCATAACAACCCTGAGTGTAAAGTCAAAGTCAGGCGACAGATCACTTTAAATTGTCAAAAAAAAACATTATGGGCTACAAAACGCTACAAAACACTTCAAAGCACTTTGTGCTACACGTATGTATGAAAAGTGCTTTATGAATAGAGTTTGATGCTTGATGATTGAAATGCAAGGCCGTTAAATTTCAGCCTTTGTCATTGATGCAATTATTTTTTTTCTTTGTCCAGAGTAGGGCCCATCCCATATGGCACAGAGAAGCTTGTTTTATGGTAATACACACACACACACACACACCTGCCACATCCAGTGTTGTGGCATCCTCGTTCTGGAAGACGGGCAGGTGTGTCAGGCCGACGCCCCTGCAGCGAATTTCTTCGTCATCAATCCGACACCCAGGAAAAGACGTTGTAAAGTTGGAGTCTGTTTCTGTTTGATTGCTCGGAGCCTCGGTTGCTTCCTCCTCCTCCTCCTCCTCCTCTTCTTCTTCTTCTTCCTCCTCCCCTTCACCTTCTCCTCCCCCTTCCCCTTCTCCTTCCACCTCCTCTTCCTCCTCCTCTTCTTCTTCCTCCTCTTCTTCATCCTAACGCATTAAAATCACAAGTACACATGAGAAAATGGACAAATAAATGATAATAATGCGGGCTGAAAGAAATAATGGGTTCATTTGTAAAAAGAAAAAAAAGGTGAGACCTCATCTTCATCCTCATCATCGTCATCATCGTCATCATCATCATCATCATCATCCTCATCATCATCTTCTTCTTCTTCTTCTTCTTCTTTCACTTGCGTCTTCCCATGATCCATCAACCGTCTCTTCTCTGTATGAAGTTCCTTGAGTGCAGCCATGAGCGTGTTGCCTTCCATCTCTGCTTTTCCACGCTTTCCCCAACCCATCAGAGCTTGACCCCACCCTGCCTGTTGATATGCAGCAGGGAACAATTGACAGTTAAGCAAAGGATGGCTTACATACAAAAAAAAAAGGAAATGCTGATTCAGTCCATTTCATGACTGATACATTTTAAGAAATGTTACATTTCCACGTGCGCTCATTGATGGTAGTGGTCTTACTATTCTGTATGCGATGGACTCTACTGTCGTTGCATGTTTTCTGTTGCCCCCGGCGCTTCTCTTTCCTCTAGCAGCCTCCACCTGTCTGGAGTCCACTTCACTCTCTACATCCATGTGGGGCTGCACGTCCTCGCTCTCGCCTTCATCACACCAAGCACACAGGCAAAACACAAAGATAATTATAGACACGGAGAAATCATTTTCTTATCTTTCTTTAAATCTTGTATAAACTAAATTACTTCCATTTAAAAAGCAAAATCTTACCAGTAACAACTTTGTCCCATAACCTCGTTCTTGTATCGATCCCTGATGGAGGAGGGATGGCTATTTCCACGTCAGGTGTCTCAGAAGAGGTTTTTGAGAACACTTTGCCATCATGCAAAGACTCAACTGTCAGGCCACATGAAATTGTGCCACAAATGATGAAAATCCATATCCTCTGCATTTGTACCGCACGACGTTAACTCAAGGTCTTCTTTTGAAGAGAGAGGTCCGAGGCTTGTACTTCAGAACGATGATGAGAAAAGAGCAAATCCACAGAGCATAGGTTGTGCCAAAGGGAGGAACCTTTACAAGAACCATTCAATTTAAAAGTTTACAAAGCACGATCCATCTTCTGAAGATCCCTATATTTAGTACTAAGAACACTGAAAGAAAATAAATGAAATGTTTCTCTGCTGTTAGTCAGTGGAAAGCAGAACTACAGCCTCATCCCTTTCTCAGAGAGAATGCTGAAATGAAGCGAGAGCAAGAGGATGGAGCAAACATATGGGAGGTAGAGAGGTCAGAAAAATAAACTCTTGCAGTGTTAATAAAGGCTTTCGATCATTATACCGTAAAATACACAGACCCGCCCCACTCCTCCATGTCTCCTCTTCCTGTCAACGCCAACGCCGCCTGGAAAGAACTATTTTTACGGAGATGATGAGATGTTGACAGAAGAGAAGGAGAAAATAAGAAACTGGGGCGTAGTAGGTTCATACACCAGTGAAAGATTCTAGCTGGACATCATCATTTTTAGTCCACTCTCACTTTTGTGACCAGAGGGGATGAGAATGTGATGTTGGCAGCGTACACAGGAGACGGGGTAGACAGTGCAGGTCGGTGTCGACCTCTTTTGGCTGAGCGCCACTAGCATGCACCTACAAAAACAAACATGAACTCTGAGAGGACATCTTTACATTCAGTACACGCAAGCTGCTCATGAACCGTGGACCGTGTGGCGTTGTATCCTCACATCCCCCCTGTGGTCCTGGCTGAGCGGAGCCACGGTGGGATCTTCACCATGGAGTGAAACCCGCTGAGAGCTCCACTTTATTTGCTCAGTAACCACAGATACACATATTAAACATGTCCACGGAGCACAATTTATCATCAAGTTCCGTCAACTTAATGCCGGTCATGTCAGGTTTATGAATTTATTAGTGGTCACTTTTTTTTCCCTGCACCTGAACATCAGTCATTGAGACAGAAGAAACCAGACATGTTCCAAATGGCAACCTGGACAACTTAACACTAAACACTCAGGACCTGATGTGCTCCCCCAAGGTAAACAGATGAGTCCAGACTGATTCGTCTAAAGTGACAGGAACATGCTGTAATCCACAGACCACATTCAACACCTTTCTTAACCTGTGTCTGACGGCGGCCCGAACAATATATGCCACAAGACGCTGAGTCTAGGTTTTCCCACATATAAATCTCCATTTCTCGTGTCCCATTCCACTTACTGGAATGGGACACGTTGCACATTATATATTTGAGTTCAAATCCCTGCAAGCTTAAAGTCACGTGACCAACTTGTCTCGTGCAGAACAAACATAGCCGAGACTTACCCAACCATTATCGCGTACATATCCAAGATACTTTTCATTCCAGTTCACATTGGAATGACGGTTAAAAAAAGCTGCTTTGAAATGTTTCACAAAAAGTGCAGATTATAAACATCAATGGCTCAAAGCATTTAAAGCTTCAGCTATAATTTGTGTTCAGTGTCAAGTACAATTGATTATAGTTTAGAATCAACTTAAAAATCACTTCAACCCTTTTTAGGGCACTCATTGAAATACTTGGAAATTTACAATTTCAACCCTAGAGTGTTATTGGGGGCTGCTACCAGAGTATTTTTCATTTTTTTTTTTAAATTCTTGATGCAAATCAAGGTCAAAGAATTTACCATTACCATTGCCCATCGCGAGTAACATTGTATCTAACACTGATGTTACCATGTATGGTTACTTGCCCATTGTGGATGAAATTGTACCCATACATTGGATATGTATAAAAATAGAAAAAACACATACCTTATTTTTTTAAACTTCTCAACATTTTACTGTCTCTTCATAGAGATATTAGGACTTTTCTCCATAAATGGTATAACTTGACTTATAGGGCTTCTCTTTTTCTCCATCCATATATTTCGTCCAATCACCTCCTGACCCTCTCTCTCCACCAGCAGCAGGCAGGTTGATCATGCCATTGACCACGCCACAGAACAAGAAGTGAAGAATAGCATTAGAATCAATGGTGCTACTGATATGCTATACAAATCTGTGGCAACATCCAATATTCTCTTACCTTATAATGCGCTATTTGCAAAACGAAAACACCCGAAGTATGACTTACTAGATGCACCGGGCATATGTCTACAAAAGGACACTGTCACTTGAACTAGTTTGACCATAAGGGGGTGTATTTGTAAAAATACACAAAGTATGGCTTACTAGAGTATCTGGCATATGTCTATAAAAGGTTCCTCAGTCACTTGCACTAGTTTTACCACACAGGGGCGTATGATCATATATGGGAGCACCATAATTCATGCTAACTATTTCACTAATTCTGCACAACCCACACTTATCTCATCAGCTAGCGCCATCATTCAAACACGTGTGTGTCAATTTAGCATGGTTAGTTTCAGCTTTCTGAACTTTTGTGTGGAAGAAGGTAGGAGCAAAAATGTGAATTTTCCCCTTCTTGAAAATCAATGAAGTTCCCGCTTCTCCAGGGCACTGCTGATTGGTCAGATGCCATGATGACACTGTCTGTGACAAAGCATGATCTGTGCTGATTGGCAGGATTAACTCACATGACTTAAAGACCTCACTGAGAAGTGTGGGGAAAGTAGTTTTTTACGTCCACGGAAATTACCGTATAGAGGGTTTTCACCGACGTCACGAAATGGGCGGTACCGCGACCCGGCAGCCATAGCGGCGGGATTATTTGTAGGCAGAGTGGAGGCTGTGGAGGGCTGGAGGTTGAACAACAACAACAAAGCGGCTAACATGTAAAATTTGACCATGTCAAAACCACGGAAAACCTCGGCAAAACGTGGGGAAGATACCAGATACCGGGAAGGACTTGGTCCTCCAGAAAGGGCGAGGTATAAAGAGAAATTAAACCTTTTAGGTGGCCATGATCCGTACGAGCTGGAGCAAACAACGTGGACCACGGATGACCCGACTATTCTGCGAACGATTAAATATCCTGACATCGTGAATTACCTCATTTTTTTTACCAAATGGACCCCCATTTGTACACTGGCAGAGTAGGGTGCTAGAAATTTAGTTTGAGAAACTCTGTTGTAAGGCTATGAAATGAATAAATCATGGCGAGCAATAACGCTAAATATACAGTAGATTATTATATTATTATTTATTTTTCACTTACCTGACAATAAATGTGAAGAACAAACACGAATGTTGTCAAGATTCTTGCCCGTGAAGTTCTGTTTCAGTGCAGCAAGCCACAGACGTCTCCTTTCTTCTGATAAGTTTCGGCAAGTATCTCCCTGATTTGTGATAACTTTTGGAAGTCTGTAAAACTCCAGGTGTTTTTCTCGGTCAGACCGATTTGTACAACCGTACACACGGCAATAATTGACCATTTTCCACGCGGATTGTGATTACGGTTTATGAAGGAGCAGAAATGTGCAGTCTCTCATACGCTCTGGCTTTGTTTTGGTCTGGGGGGGTGGGGGGTATATCTCCGTAATGGCGACTCGCGTTTGGTGACGTCACGTGAAAGCCCTGTATATGGTTACTCGCCCTATAAAAGGCTAAAATTGCTAAAAAAAAGTACCAAAACTCCCCAATTTTACTTTCCCAAGGAAACATTTTGTTGGTGTGAGAAATGTCTGAAACATGCAGAGCAATGTCAGAAGCCAAGATTGGGAAACAGTTTCCTATGTTTTACCCAAGTCACGCTATGAAAGCATTAGTCAACCTTGGATCATTTAAAATCTTAACTCATTCTACTTTATCAAGTCTTACTTCAAATTAATGTTTGGAAATTTCCCAGGGCTCATGCAGCAGGGCACCCTGTAACAGTATCTTTTCAAGGTAGGGCATGTTTGCTATAACCGTCTTCATGTCCGAGCCTAGTATTTGACAATTACCACAAATGAGCGGAACCATTTGGTGTTCATTTCTAAAAATCAAAAAGTAGTGTTAATAGGACACCCAGTTACCTCAGTTTTAATAAGTGACAAACAGGCAGTGGTTGTGAGCTTTTTATTTCAGCACATCACAGCAACAGGGTGATACTGGTGACCTTAAATGGCAGCAACACTGATACCCCTGCAGAGGAATGGTCAAACTTCATAACTGAGGTTAAAGAACCTAAAACAGCTTAAACACGATCTAGTCCAACAAACGGTAACAGTGCTTGGAAAAAAGATGTACTCGTAAAGAAAAGGAGTTACTTGTAAGAGGAATGATGGTAGGAATGTCAGTCACGGTCTGACGGTTTACTGCAAAGATAACCGTCTAATGTGTACACTGTTCAAGGAAGATTTAGTCCGTCCTTCAAGCAATACTCGAAACTGAAGAGTCAAATAAGAGTGGAACCTAGAGGGGGATCTAAAAGGAAGGAGAAGGTAAATATTACCACACTCGCTGCACTCGTCTCCCTAATGACAGCAGTACAAAGTTAGTAGACACTGAAGATTCACAGCCACAAGATGGCAGTAGAGAGGTCAGCAGGTAAATGCATGGGGCTTGGGATGGAAGCGTCTAGATCTAACTAACACTTTAGTTAGCAGTGGTCTGGATGACTGCTTTGGCAATGTGCTTAGCACTGATGCCGTAGAAATCAAGGAGCTCCTGGGGCTTTCCACTGCGGGGAACACTCGTCACTGCCAGCCGGGTCACGACAATCCCAGGCTCGCCTCCCACAGCAGAGAGCACTGCTTCACCAAGACCACCTGGAGAGACAAAGTGACTGTCAGAGATGCATAAACAGCAGTGCCCTGATGTGGACAACTCTTTGTCAACATCTTGGAAAGAAAAATTACCAAAAAAAAAGGCACCCACCCTCTTTGTAGTGATCCTCCACTGTGATGATCTGTCCCCTAGTGGCTCGTGCACTGGACAGAATAGTGGCTGCATCCAAGGGCTTGATAGTGAAGGGGTCAATCACACGGATCCTTGTTCCTAATGAGAGACAGCCCGTCAGGTACATTTACACAAACATATGCTCGCACTAACACGGGAGTGTCCACCAGAGGGCAGTGTATGTTTACCTTCCTTTTCAAGGATATCAGCAGCAGCCAGGGCCTCGTGCAGGGTCACACCAGCTCCAATTACAGTCACTGTATCATTGTCAGACTGGCGCACGACCTGCAGAAAAAACGATTTAAATGTTTAATTTGTATTTTTTTTTATTAAAAAAAAAGGGAAGGGTGGTCTTATATTTAGTCCTGCCATGTTTTAAGATGTAGTTTGTTCAAAACAGCGCAAATCAATATCCGTTACCTTGGCTACACCCACTTCAAACTTCTCATCTGGAGAGTAAATTACAGCAGTGTCTGGTCTACTGGTGCGGATGAAACAGATTCCCTGAAAAGAGAAGAGTGGCGCATTACTACATGTAGTGCAGCGATGACAGTTACTCAACCAGAAGGTCAGAGTCCAACCTTTGTGTTCGCTGCTAGCTCGACAGCCCCCTCTGTTGACGTCGCATCACTAGGATAGAACACCGTACATGTCGGTACGGCACGGAACATGGCCAAGTCTTCAAGGGCCATTTGTGATGGACCATCCTCACCTGAAAGCAGAAATGACTAGTCAATGATGTGCACGGCCATCAGTTCAGACCTTTAAAATGGATGAGTGGTACTTCATCTTACCAATGGAGACGCCGCAGTGGGAACCCACCAGGTTGACGTTGGTCTGGGAGATGGCTCCCATACGGATCTGATCATAGGCTCTAGAGAAGAATGCAGCGAAGGTGCTGGCAAATGCAACGGTGCGGTCACGAGTAGCACAGCCGATAGCCACGCTTACCTGCAATTAATAAGATCAGAGTTGGGAAACAATGACAACTAATGGGATTAAACGAAAAGGTCACCAAAGTGGCCACAACAGACAGGCAGAGACATCATCAAGCGCAAGAGTGAACAGTAACAGATCAGGAGTTTGAGAAGAATGTGGTCGTCAAGAGTGGACCAGGTTTGGCTCAATGTGGTTATGAAAGATGGGCCAGTCTTTTATAACCACGTTGAGGTTTGGTAAACTTCAATTTGTTGACTACCTTCAACTGTTCCTAGTTCATCTTAAAAATACAAGATAAAGTGTGGGTGAGATTTAAAAAAAAAAAAAAAAAAAAAAAAAAAAAAAAAAAAAAAAATGTTTACCATATTCTGCTCAGCAATGAAGCACTCGATGAAGCGTTCTGGGCAGACCTTCCTGAAGAGATCTGAGAAGGTAGAGTTTTTTGTGTCTCCGTCAAGAGCCACCACTCTCTGGTTGGCCTGACCCAGTCTGGCCAGAGCCACGCCATATGCTTTCCTTGTTGACATCTAGTTTAAAAACAGAAAAATGTGTTAATTTTTTTTAAGCAACCCCCCCCTCCCTTTTTTGTGTGTGACAACAGAACAAAAGCAAGTAAGACAAATGTAATCAATACAAATCAATATTTCTCAAGGGTCAAATAATTTTGACAACTGATTAACCTGACGCAAACAACCCCTGAACTCAACTGAAACAGACCTCAGTTGCTGGAAGTATTGAATGCAAAGTGGTTTCATTTTACTTTGCACCCATTTTTTGAAGGGGAAAAAATAAATAAATAATGGGTAGCATGTTTGACCACGAGAATAAGGTTTGTGTACCTTGTCTCCCTTCTTGTAAGATGGGGGTGAAGGATAGGTAAGGGGCTTGAGGTCAGCTGGTTTTGTGTCGTCATTGGGCGGCTGAGGACGGAGAGTCTTGTTGGGGACCTGGATCTGAGACTGCAGGTCATTCAGGATTTCAACATGCCTGTCTTTGGGCATGGGCTTTCCATGCCAGTTATCCTGATCTTCAACATCTGCAGCCAGAGGGTGAACAAGCCTCATGGGTCAGTTTTAAGAGACCAGCAGTTTCAGAAGTGAGTGTTTAAAAATAAAAGATTGGCAAGTGCATACTTTTGATCCCTTTCCCCTTGTACGTCTTGGCGACAATACAGGTGGGTTTGCCCTTGACCTGCTGAGCTTTCCAAAAGGCTTTGCACAGCTCCTCAACATCATGACCATCTACAACATAGGTGTTCCACCTGGGAGACAGGGAGTACAGAGCATGTCACCATTTTCATACTAACATTTATAATATTTGAAAATAAATTGAAAAAAAAAAAACCACACAAGTGAACATGTTAAATGTATTAACATGAGAGGAAGAGACAAAAAAAAAACAAAAATAAAGTGAACTCAGGAGGCTCTGAGCATGTGGAAAAGCACTTAAACAGTTCAGCAACAGATGAGCCTCATGTACAAATATTATTGGAGGGTGAGAGTGTGGGACATCCCCATTACTGACCCGAAGGCTTCACAGCGCTTGCTGTAAGTGTCCATGTCGTGCTGCAGGGGTGTTGGCTCACTCTGACCAAGTCGATTGACATCCAGGATCGCCACCAGGTTGTCCAGATGGTAGTGGGAAGCAAAAGCCATGGCCTCCCACACCGACCCCTCCGCACATTCCCCATCACCAAGCATGCAATAAACACGGTAGCTGCAGGGTTAGAGAGGACAAACAAGGAACATCCACACTGCGTTTATTACAAAGAATACAGAAAATGGAAGAACAAACTAACATTTGATGAGATATCTTCAGAATGAGCCACTGGCCTTTGGTTAAGAGTATTACACTTTTCATCATCTTTAGTGGTTCTTTTAGACAGTCCGAATTCTTCAATGGTTGACTCAACTAGGGTTTACAACGTATAGTTGTATTCTACAGCAGCACTCCAACAACTCACCTTTAACAGATCATTGGACATCAGGAAGCACTCAAGACATTACCTTGAGCTACACTCTTCCAAAGCAACTTTACAGAAAAACTGTCTAGTTGGCATAATCATGCAAACTTCTAATATGTCATTTTAAGACTTACAAAAACTGGAACAATTTCAGACCAAGTCTGAAAAATATGTAAAGACTTATTTAATACATTTTAAGAGCATTGATTACAGTCGCAGAAGCCTCTGAGTTTTGCCCTCATTTTAGATATGTACTTACCTTGATTTGTCAAAGTATTTGCCAGTGTAGGCCATCCCACATGCAGCCCCAAGACCCTGTCCAAGAGATCCGGTAGCGACATCCACAAACGCCAGTTTCTGGGTTTAACAGGATGGAGGAACACAAAACAAAACCACAATTAAAAACGTATTACATTTTAAATTGCGGGGATGGCGGTGGGTGCTGACTTACCGGTGTGGGGTGCCCCTCCAGCTCACAGTCAAACTTACGGAGATTTAGCAGCTCAGACTCCTTGACATAACCCGCCTCCACCCAGGCAGCATACAGGATTGGTGCTGCATGACCCTGATGATTAGGTTCCACAAGAGTATTTTATTTTACATACATAATTTGTCAGACGTACTGTCCAAGTGCAACACTTCTTTCCTAATAAAAATAAGGTAAAAGAGAGAAAATACAACAGCACCAACCTTTGACAGAACAAAGCGGTCATTGCACTGATTACGAGGGTCATCTGCCTTATAACGCATGGTGTGGAAGAAGAGCACAGACATAAGATCTGCTGCACTGCAACATGACGTGGGATGGCTGGAAACAGGAACAGTCCATTAGAGACAGTCGGCACCAAAATACAGGTGCATTAGTTAAAAAGCACAAGCAACATGCAAAAAAACAGGCATGTTGCAGTCAGAACAACCATCCATTTACTATTCACTCAGTTTAGTTTGGAAAAAAGAAAAAAAAATCCTGTGCAAATAAAGTGTCATCCAACAATATTTTATTACAACCAAGATGCTCAAAACTTTTATTGGGTGGGGCATTAGAAATATCATTAGGTTTGGTCATTAAGATTAACATTTTGAAGTTACCACACTAAGATATTTGAGACAAAACCCACACACTTATGAAACTGTTAGTTGCTGCACAGTAGCTGGAATCTTGTACACACACTCTTAGAAATCCTCTATTGCCCAACTGATTTCAGTTTCCCTCTATGGTTAAAGCTGGGACCATTTTAACATGCGGTGAATATGTACAGTTACTGCACAAAATATACACAAAAGGTCACTGTTAAAATTAATTAATTAAAAAAAAAAAAATCTTTACCACTTCTTCGGTGGAGAAATAACCTGCTGAAAAATAAAGCAAGGTAAATGCAACAGAGTAAAACTAAAAGAAAAAAAAAGGGGGGGTCAGATGCTCAAGCATAACCTCCTGCATGTGAAAGTATGAGGAACAATGCTCCTAGTGTCAAAACTAAAGCATCCTTTGTGCTGATAAGACAAGCCATTTGTATAGAATTCATGATGCAGACGTTATGACCGGCATTCCCTTCACTTCCTTCAAAGATGACATGAGGAAGTGACCAAAACAGGTTTCTCATAACCTTCCTAGACATAAACCAAACGGTGACTTTTTGAGGAAGCAATGCTAAATGCAACTACACTAACTTTTACTGACGTGGAAAACTACTCCAGAAGATCAATGAAAAAAGGTGCAACTGATGTAAATAAATGTTAAAAACACAGGAATCAATGCACTGACACTGCAGTCTGGAACTTTGCCAATAGGCACGAAACCAATGCGTGACTGAGAGATCAAAGGGCGGCCGGAATAACTGATAAAGATGCACCACTTTCAAACATTCGCGCTTGCACTTGCGTGAACGTACGGGACTAAATTCATGATCAGAAAGAAATGTACAGGCGGCATGATTATATAAATATTAGGCAGCAGCTCTGCTGAGAGTCTCCCGCTGGCAGTTTAACATGTCACGCGTGACACGATGGTGTGCAGATAGTCAAACCGATATTTATAGGCGACGACTAATCACGAAGCTGCTGCACACGAGACATCTTGTCGCATGACCCTTTGATCGCGGAACTACTTTGAGCAAAGCAGCATTTTAAGATTTAATGCCGCGTTCCATTTGTCCTCGGAAGTGGGGATTTCCCAGTCGGAATTTTCAACTGGAACGCCCCTCGAAGTGGGATTTCCCACTGGGAAAGTGGGAGAGTCTTCACCACCCCCGAGTTCACATTCCAAGATGGCTGCCCCGGTTGTAAACAGTAGAAGGAGCTCTGTAAAAATTCGTAGCACTTTATTCTAGTTTTGGTCACACTAAATCAGTCGTATACAAGTATTGTTCGGCATATATATGCTGCTATAGTGTAATTTACATTTTTCATGTGGTATATGCGAACTACAAACTTGTTTTCCTACTTTGTAACTGGAACGCTGATAACTCGGCTGTGACGTCATTCCCAGTTCCGAGTTCTGAGGTAAATGGAACGCAGCATAAGTCACTTCACGATGCAGTGAGATGAACGCATTAAGTCTAAAATACACGCCAGAGACTCACTTTTGAGATGCACGTCGTCACGGCTGCGTAAATTCAGAGGTAGAACGTGAACGTCAAACTATTAAATTAAGGATGCTTTATGGTTCTGCGTTAAAACGACGCAGACCCCACGGCGTAGAATCTGCGTCGATTAACGCAGAAGCATAAATCAGGCTTAATCTGCAGCACGTGTAACCAGGCCACGAGTCCCGGGCGAGCTGCTGCAAACCATACATCCTCTTCGAGTAATAATCTGCAAACATTGTGAGTTAAAGCAAGTCGGGGGAACTCACCCGGAGTTGGAGGCGTTTGTCGCCTTGATGGAGAGGATCCGCAGCTTGTTGGAGATGTCTTTGAGTCCCTGCAGGGTCTTCTCGTCGGGTTTGTGGTAGCCAGCCATGGTTTCTGGGAGGATTACTTTCGAGTGGCGTTTGCTCGGAGAGGGGTTAATGAAGCTCGTTTGCCCTGTCTGGTGCTGTCTGGTGTCCGAGGTTCAAAGCTGTCGCTGTGAAACTACGACGGAGGAGGAGCTGCAGCGGAGCCGGGGAGGTTTATGTGCGTCCCTGCAGCCACTCCCACACAATCAGGCTATAGGAAGAGAGGCGTGTTCTGACAACTTCTGCTGCTTTGACAAAACATGCTCCCTAATGGTTTTCTACCTTTGTACAGCTACAATTTTACTGTGTTTTACTCCCTAGCCCACTTCCTTTCCCCCCAGTGGTCCTTGTCGCTTGCCAGGCCGTCATTGTAAATAAGAATGTTCTTAATGACCTGTCTGGTTAAATAAAGGCGAATGGCTGAATGAATATCAAATAAAGCGATATAGTCTAATTGTTTTTTTTTCCTCTTTATCGTATAATGTTCACAAAGTGTAATGCAATTCATGTCATGAGTAGTGTATTTTGAAGGATCAAATCAACTCAACTCAACATCCCATATTATCAATTTTACATCGTGCAAGAAACGATGGACATGCCACTACCTAGCTTATTCTATTTGTCTCATCACCTTTTTAGTCTCTCTCGGGGCAAAATAACAGTTAATTCCCCCCTTTTCTTTTTTTACAATCTTCCCTACAAAGTACTGCTTCTTACCTGTATGTCATTCAATGTTGAGTTTAAAAAAGGTCTCCAATGTAAACAAGTGTAATGCTTTCTTGGAATAATACCTTTTAGTTGACTTTGTATCAGCGAATCTGTACTGTCATGAAACTGTACCTGATCCTATGCAATTCTCCTAATAAATTATTCAATCAATTCAATCAATCAGTCAAACTTTGAAAATCCACTTTGCGCATGCGCAGAACCACAAAGTAGCATTTCTCGGCAGGGAGCAAGGATTGGCAGAACACCGGACAAGTCGGGCAGGAGAGCTGGCTTTCGCAGATTTCTGCCAGCCTGCCCCCAAATACAGATCTGTCACTTATCAATTTTGCTGTAAAAAGACAAAAGTACCCCCATGATACCAACAGCCATGTGTGCAATCATTACTGATTAAGGGGGAGGTCATTTCCGGGTGTATACTTTTTAAGATATGATGGTACAATATGGAAAATACCACTGACAACCTCATATCTGACTGCTAAGCACAAAAAATATATTAGACATCTCATGCATACGTCTGGGTTTAAACTGGCTTTTCCACAAATGTAACTGCCTCTTTAAGCACACAGCTGATTGGTTGCCAACAAGGAAGTGGTGGTAGATTTTGCTCTCTCATTCTTACTCAGGGAAAAAATTACAACAATACAAGATTCCTACAGCAATCCCTTTTTCAATTCCAAGCCACTGGCACTTTTACATTACTGCACCTGATATCCTGCATCTGACCATTTTAATGCACTCAACAGAAATAATCACTTTTTAAAGACTTTATTTCAGTAAAATTATGGATGATAAACTGTGCAAGATATACAATTCTTATTAATCAGATATTCAATCACAGTCACCCACTTTTACTCGAAAGGCAACTTCTTCAAAGAAGTTAGCACTTCCCTGTTCTGGAAATCTTTTGAAATCTTATGGTTCAGGTATTTCCTCATCGGCAAGTTCCTGAAATGACACATATGTTCTTGAAATAGTAATTATTAGTTTAAACAGGCTACAATGAAAAATAAGATTTGTTTTTTTCTTTTGAAAATACCCTGCTTACCCAGGCTTCAGTCCTATCCTCCATGGAGACTAAGTCTTTGTCAATCCTCTCCAGCTGTGGTAAAAGTAGTAGTACATATGGTCGATAATCCAATGTTCGCTCCATTGGGTTATTTGAAAGAACCAAAGTACGCAAGGATTTTGAGACATGACCAAGGCTTTGCAGGACTTCCTCATTTGTAATGGCATTGCCTCTAAAGGAGAGCGATAGAGAGAGAAAAAAATCAATAAAAACAGATCAAAATAGATTTTGAGGTTGGTATTCATTTGGAGCCTCTGTTATACTTTGATCCCTCTTATTGCAATACACATATACCTGACATTGAGGTACTGAAGACACTTCATGCTAGGGCTGAGACCATCAAAAGTTTCAAGCTTATTGTCTCGAAGATGAAGGATGGTAAGGCACTCTAACTTCTCCAAACCCTCAAGACGATCGATCACATTTTGGGCCTCGAGACAGAACAAAAATAGTCACAAGCAGCCTTTACTTTGGGTTACTATGTTGATGTAAAGGCTAAAGTATCAGATGGACATCATAAAGTACCGTTATGTAAATGTTTTCAACAAAGCTAGAGTACTTTTATTACCAGGTATAACCGTTGCAGTGTTGGAAGGTTAATGCCAGCAGTGGTTTCCAAGAGGTTTCCTCTCAGCTCTAGAGTTACTAGATTTGCAAAACAGCCAGTCTGAAAACCATTCATTTGCCGAATACCATTACCTGCAAGAGGGATTTCAAAATGTCACATGAACATCTTAAAAATCACATACACATAGCCGCAGGTGTTTGATTCAAGACTTTCTGAAATCGAAAACAAAATGATGTTAAATGATAAATTCTACTCCTATCAGATGAATTAGATTAATATAAAGCATTAGCACCACTCATCTGGATTTCAAATCAAATAAGAAACCTGTTAGATTGAGACTCTGTAGGGCAGGACAGACCAGACCATCTATGTCCACTAGCTTGTTCTTCGCCAGACTCAGCCACTGCAAGTAGGTCAGCTCACCAAACGGCTGGCCTTTGAAGCAGGCCACAGCATTATTGTCAACCTGCAAAAGAGATGCATTTCAGATTTAAGACCAAATTATTGCCATAACAACAATACAGATGTCCTTTTCCCTAAAAAAAAAAAAGAAACAACTCTCTTGCCTTCAGCCAAAGCAAATGACTCAGAGATGCCAGAGGAGCGAGATCTGTGAGGTGATTCTTGGATAAGTCCAGAAAACGTATGTGGATATAACTGCTGATTGCAGCTATGTCATTCAGGCTTCTGAAGAGCAAAGGGGTGACATAGAGAAAATGACAAGGTGAAAACTGGGTTGAAAATATAATCTGAAAATCCAAAACTAAAGGTTCAATGAAAATAGAACATTTGGTATTTGAATCATTAAGAAAAGGATATCAGTCTTGCTTTGAATGCATTATTTGTTCCTTACTTTTCTTTAAGGTCCAGTTTGACAAAAGCGTGTCCTAGTCCATTTCCTACACGGTTCAGTAATGAAAGGCCCTCACTTATGGTTTCTTTAGTCAAAGGGTAAAGTTGAATCTGTGGAGTGCAGATTATATCTACATTAATTACAGCTGTCTAGGATTAACAAGAAAAACTCTTGAAGGAGACTGGATCTGTGCTGGGACTGTTCTGAACCCCCTGGAGCTTATAATGCAAGACAGAAACAAAAAGATGCATAAATTGCTAAACATAATGGACAACTGGACAACAACCATCACCATAGCTGGTCTTCAGTCAGGGACATCTTCAGCAATCCGGCAGCTGCAGCTGATCCAGAACGCTGTCGTCAGAGTCCTTACAAACACCAGGAAACTGGACCACATTACACCGGTCATGAAATCACTACACTGGCCTCCAGTGGGTCAAAGGATAGAGTTTAAAATCTTACTGCTGGTCTACAAAGCACTGAATGGTCTTGGACCCAAATACATGGTTGATCTGTTAGTTCCTATGAAGTTCCCAGATCCCTGAGGTTCATCTGGATCTGGTTTGTTGTGTGTCCCAAGAACCAGAACCAAGCAAGGTGAGGCAGCGTTCAGTTATTCTGCTCCTCACCGGTGGAACAAACTTCCTGTAGACCTGAGGTCTGCTACAACTGTAGATCCTTTAAATCAGGCCTAAAAACATTACTGTTTACTGAAGTGTACTTTTAAATTAAATACTTACCTGCTGTACTCTACTACCCTTACTTTTAACAGCTTGTGCTTTTTATCATTTTATTTGTTATTTACTGTTTAATTGTGTCTTGCCGTTTTTAATGTTGATGTAAACCGCGGTTGAATTGGTTTGATATTGGATATTATGAATTCAACACCCATAAAACTTGTGATACATACCACTGATTTTGGTCAAACCACTTGTGATGTGTTCATGGTCATCTATATATCACAAGAGAGTAATTATTATAAAATATGGGCTGATTTAATGAGGTTTAATGAATTCAACACCCATAAAACTTGATACATAACACCGATTGTTTTCATTAAATCAGCCCATAAATATGATTTTTAAATCAGCCCATAAATATGCCCATATATATGATTTTTTAAATAATTACAGTTTTGTGATATATAGTCTAGATGACCATGAACACATCACAAGTGGTTTGACCAAAATCAGTGGTATGTATCACAAGTTCTATGGGTGTTGAATTCATAATATCCAATATCAAACCAATTCAACCGCGGTTTGATGTAAAGCACTTGTATTACCATACCTTGTGTTGAATTGTGCTATACAAGTAAACTTGCCTATAGACTAGTCAACCCAGGAGATTATTTTTGTCCAGAGCTTTAACCTTATGCAACCTCATATTGACCAATTAGTAAAATCTAGTTGAAACGAATGGAATTTAACTCAGACGGGGAAAATACTGTTTGATTAACATTTGTGAATGCTATAAAGCTACTTTCTATTTGGTGGTTTAAAAGGGCATTACTTTTCTTTAACACACACAGAAGTGAACTAGGAACCAATGAATAGCACTGTGTACGATCCTGAACAAGATACACATTCAGCCGTATTCATAATTGTACTTGTGTGTGTTACTGGTTGTTCTGCAGCATCTCTCTCCCAACCCAACAAACGACAGAATTAAAAAAAAGTCAAGATTTTACGAAAATTATGTATGCATCCTCGATATGTCTCAATTTTAATGGTCAGGTCGATACTTTGAGCGGTTTTACGCTTAAAACACAGTTAATTTGGTAAACTGCGAGGCCCTGTCATTTCTTTTCATATGCTTAGTACCTTATCGTCTTCTTGTAGAGGCGTTTCTTCCTCTGCACCCCAATCCGAGGAGATTGCATCTTCATCCGTGTCGGACATTCTGATCTAAGCTTTGTTTTGACAAAATGACACAACTTTGGTATTTCTAGCCGGCCAGTTGGTTACACTGAAACTACAGTCGCATTTGCTTATTATGACGACTAACAAAAACAGGCCCAACCAATCACATTTAAAAGCGAATAAGAACAAAAACAAATGTTTTTGTTCGAATTAGTGAAATGCGTTTGACCTCTGAACAAAAAACGGCCTGTATGGCGTTGCCATGGCAACCCCACTTGGGTCAAGACAGACAAGAGAGCTGGGGTATATTTTTTTTGTTCAGGATGTTGCAGTAGACTAGAGAACTTGTTTCAACAGTTGCATTATATTCCTCTTTTTTTTCTGAGAAAAATAAATACACAAAGCTTTGTAAATTTCCATTTAAAATGTTGAAACAGTAGCTCCTGTTTACTTCCTTGTATATACAAGACTAATGAAAGTAGACAGAAATGTGTTAATTTGAGTTCATTTACATCAGCTTCATGAAACTGTCACATTAATGGACTTAAAAACAATTCCAAAGTTAAACACATTTTACGCAGTTAATTCATTTCTGCAGTATGATGAAGACACTTTTCATCTATAAACTAATGGTAATGTCATCTTGTCCAGTTCAGGAGGCCACAGTCTTAGTCCGAACTGTTGTACAAAAGTTCTCAATCTGCAGTTCATACTTAAAACAGACATTCAATGAATGTCAAGACATACCGGTACATTAACTTACAAATACAAAAAAAGAAAAGGAAAACTGTCTATGGTGCATAGACAAAAATAATTCTCATTTGCTGCCATAAAGATCTGTACTAATCACTCATTTTCTATAAGCAAATGTCTCCCTATGAACATAAAACCTGGAAAGAAATATCACACAGAAGCTCTGAAGAAAGTGAGAACTCCAAACTGCATCATTCGGGAAGCAAGCAAAAAGGTGCAATCTGTGCAATATTCTGACATCTGCTGCTACAGGTTCAGTTTGTGAGATTATTACCAAGTTTTATAAGTGTTGAGGTAATTATAATGTCCACGCAAAATAAAAAAGGATTTTATATAGATATACAGGATGTTCATGGTGAAGAGTTGCACACTGGGCTCTGTCCTTTTGGGGTCGGGTATTTTAAGGGTGAGGATTCACTCCACTTGCATGTTGCGCAGAAGAAGACCCCTTTTCACACCTGCCTGCAGCATCCTTTCACCAAGACTAGAGCTGAGAAACATAGAAAGGAGAAACAAACAACAAAAAAAAAGGGCACACTAGTGAGCATATACAAACAAACAATAGCAACAGTATAACCTTGCATAAGTTTGGTTACAATAAATAATTATAAAAACCTTGCAGACTCCAGGAAGTAATGGGGAAGACCACAAATAGAATCAGTGACATCAATGGTACTTACCCTGGGCTAAACTTTCGCTTTTTGGGATCCGGAGATTCAAATTCATCCACTTGTCTCTGCCAAAAGAGGATTGGGGAAAAAAAAAAGGGGGAATTTCTTTTGGTCATTATTTGAATTATTACATGGCAATCTTTAACTGAGCTCCTGAAGTCTGACTAACCTCTTTGCCTGCAGTGTCCACCTGATTTCTTCTCTGCTCCAAGTTTTGCTGAAACACAGAAATATGTGGTTACTCGTTAGATTAAAGAGGAATGGCATCCAACATATTGTTTTATAAATTCTTTGATAGCGACAAGTCAGAGTAAAATAGATTCATACTATTCTCACACGACAACCTTGCATAAATAGTTATCAATTTGGCCTCTAAATAGTGAATAAAATGTTACTAAAAGTTCGGCATTCAAGTTAATACACAGTAACTCCCGAAGTTGGGAGTTTCGCAGTGTAATGGCTGCATCAGGATGCTTGTTACTACAAACGACATACACTAACATTTTGTTATTCTGTCATGCCAGTTTCACTCAAACAGTACTTGTTTCAAAGCTACACAGTATAAAAGGAAAAAGAACCAGTGTTGCAGAACCGAATTGGTTGGTCATGAATACTGCAAAGGAAAGATTTTTTTTTTAAATAAAGGCAACACTGGCTTGATCACAGCCCATCAAACTTAAAATACCAGTCTTAATAGAGAACAGATGCACCTTTACAAAGTGTTTTTATTGTGATTGTGTACACTTAAGTCACCTTATGTAGTTCAGAGAGCTGCTGATGTCTGATGAGGGCCTCCTTGCTTGGGAACTGCCTCCTACAAAGAAGGCACGCAAGCTTAACCCAGTCCGTCATCTTCCCTTCTTTCTCATCTTTCTCTCCTCCTTCCTCTTCACTGTCACTTTCGGCACTGTAGGCTGGAACTAGACCGAGCTGCTTAGGAGGCGATGGCTATAGAAAAAGAATAAATAATGTGTAATGAAATTAGAAACACTGTAAGAAAATGGATCCAAAAAGGTTAATGGAATACATATAACACTGCCCTTACTTCTCTACTTTGTCGGAGCTGTTCCAGAAAACTCTGAGGTCTTTCAGACAGGGCACCCTGCAGGGCAGAAATGCCAGGTTGGTGTTTATAAATGTTTAGAATAAGCTCTAACCCCCCTTTGGGTGACAGAAAGTCTCCCAAATTGGTATGAAAGCACATTGTTAAGTGTTAGGTTCGTGCACCTTTTTCTCCAGAACAGCATAGCCCGCATCAGCACTTGCAGACTCTCTTTGGTCATCAAGGCGACTGTGACCCGGTGCCCGAGTGTATCCCGGTGGGAGTGCCGTAGAGCCGACAGCGGAGGACGAAGAAACGGAGCGCATGTTCTCCTTTTGTCTATTGAGACTCTTTGCCCAACGTTCCATATCTTTGGCAATCTATAAATGTAAACCAAAACAGATACAGGAGTCAAGGGAAATTTTAAACCGCCATATTAACTTATATATTAGCATTATATATAAGCATTGCAACTGAGAATTCCATAACTTTGTTTTATTTGCGGTTATGAAACTGCTTGTACCTGTTGAGCAGTTTTATTCTTCGGTTTGTCTTTTTTCTCCCGACTTCCAGGGGTGGAAATTGTCGAGTCTGAAGATGCAGCACTGTCTCTCGTTGGAGAACCTTCGATGTCTGACTGACTGGCAGCAGGAATGTAGGCGCGTTTCTCCCCATCCCAGTACATGAACTGCTGCGTGTGAGGGTTGTAATAGTACTGCAGAGAAACACAGAACCAGATAGGAACATTGGTGCAGAATGCACTCGCACACAAAAAGTATCCGTTTCATACTTGAACCACAGTTGTGGAACCAAGTGGAGTTCTTACCTGGGAATTTGGGTCGTAGTAGAGTCCCGTGAAGGGGTCGTAATAGTAGCCAGAACTCTCATCATAGTGGTATGTTGACACGTCTGGCAAAGCTGTAAAGATAGACAGTAATCATTTCAGAATGAGATAGTAAATATTCAAGTCTAACTGAGAATTAAAGGAAAGCCTGACTGGAATAAAATATTTCAGCTCCTTTATAGTTTCCAGTCTTTTGTCAAGATGCAAATGACCCAAAGAGAACAATGAACACATGAAGCCTTACGGTACTCCTTGAGCTCATGTTCAGTGCCTGGAGTGGCAGGTTGACTTGGAGCAGCTGGCTGTGGTTTTCCAACTATCTCAACCTATAAAGAGATGGCACCGCTTAGAAAAAACAAAACTGAGCAGCACAGGACAGAAAAAGGGCAAAGAAGATGTGACACAGATAAATGCTCGACCTGCGTGGCTGGTGTGGTGGCAACTGTGGTGGCGAGTGCAGCATGTTTATGCGCGAGAGCCTGCTGCATGGCTGCTGAACCAGATTTCACTGCCTCAGAGGAAATAATGGCTGTAGGTTAGAGGATGTACACAATCAGAAACAAATGTAAAGAACTGTACACATCCTGACAGAATATTGTTTTATAAACTTAAAAGCATGTGTTACACAAACCTGGTGCTATGTACGCCCCATTCAGGGATGCTCCTCCACTTGGCAAAGAAGAAACCCCAGCTTCTCCCTGGGCCTTGAAAGTTGTACCGTCTGGCCCAGCGTACTCAATCCCGTCCTGACTGTAGCTTACTGCTGCCCCCTGCTGATATAGAGTTGCATCTACAGTCTGTCCTCCACTAGATCCCTTCGCAGCATTCTGTGAATAAAAAGCGATATCGTCTTTTACTTTTAAGGCCTAAGTAAATATGTATCAATATTTGAGTTTAAACATAAATTTTAATAAGTTACACATTTTACCTGTGAGACAGCCCACTGTGCAGCAGCTATAGCAGTGCTGGCCACAGTAGCGGCACTCACTCTGGTACCATCCGCCACAAAAGCATCACTTATGTCAACGAGAAGTACAGAGAGGGGTTCAGTTATATTGCGTCTTTTCCTTGAGAACCTGCATCTGAATAGCTCAATTTCAAATGTTACATTTTTTTTTCCCCACTACACAAATCATTTTAAGTAGCCATATTATCCCAATTTCTTATATTTGGCAGGTACATTTTGGTGTTTGTTAATATTTACCGTTTGGAGCCTTTGGCGAACTCTACTACAATAGCTTTACCCTCTATAGAGAGAGGCGGCTGAAGCGCCTGCAGAATCTGGAGCAGCTGAGATGCCTCCTGTTGATAAAACAAAGATATTTGAGTTTATCCATTACGACTTGTGATCCGTGTTATTTTAAATTTTCATCATTTAAAAGGTTTCTCTCATTGCATTAAAATTTTCAAGACAAAAATGATTAAGATTCCTTGAAAGCATAGCTGAGAATAGTTTTAACTTAATGTTTCTTTCAAATAAAAACCATAGGTGTGGATGGGATAATTGTTGGTACAAACTGTACACAAAATGTTTTGCTTTGGGATTAATCAAATTCAAACATAACAGCAGCACTTATCTATTCATTCTGAATGAGTACAGAAATGTAGCTGCAGAAACGTGTGGCATTCATGCATGCATTTCAGTTCCAGTCTTACCACTATTGTAGAAAGTTGCAGAAAGGCAAAGCCCCTATTGAGGTGTGTGTGTTTGTCCTTAATCAAGCGAATATTTGAAGGGGCAAGGGTGGCGAACGGAGCCAACGCAGACAAAATGGCTTCCACTGAGGTATGAGGACCAAGGTTTCTGAGTATCAGAGCTGTTGGAAGACAGAATCAGAGAACATATATTCTTAAAAGATGAAATCATTTGTGAGACCCAGTATCCAAGGATGTCCATTACTGTTCTGCAACCTGTACTTTGGTTTATATACACATCTTTGTAAAATACTCTTCATACAGGAGGACAAAAACAACAAAAATCAAATCAAATCGATGCTCAACAATGGTTGGTGCTTTAATTTTTCCAAGAACAGATTGCCATGGGTAAATAGACAACTACAGACAATGTCAAGTGATGGGCTTACTGTCATTGGCAACGTCTGCCTGATGTGTAGGCTGCCCTGGGGTGACACTAGCTCCAGAGGAGTGGTAGGGTGCTGGCAAGGGGAGTAAACCTTGGGCTCCTTCCTTCTGAAGGCCAGCAGCCATATCCTTCTGCAACTGTGGCAACTTCAGCTCAGCCTCTGCAGAAAGAACGTGCATTACTGAAGGAGTTATAGAAAAAAAAAAGTTCAGCTATTAATAGTGCTCCATTACACTTTACCTGATTTAGCCACACTGCATTTGAAGCATTTCTCTCTCCTTTTAAAGTTTTGCACACCACACTGTTGAAATGTTATGCGAGCTATTGTTACAAGACTTTTTAAATGAGCTACAGTAATGAGTGTGCTACATGCAAACCAGTAAGGATTTCATGTTGCAGATTGCAAACACACACAACCTTGTTGCAGAGCCAGTCCTCGTTGGCACGTGGTTTGGGGTTGCTGTAGTGCATGGACACTCTCTGCCCCAGAATCAACACCACTCCCTGGAGGAAAAGGAAAGAGAAGGAGGGAGAACAAAGAATGACTATCAGTGATAATTAGGCCACACATGCCACAGAAGAGAGGAGAGAGAATGAGAGGGAAAAGGAAGACGACAGAGAGAAATAGTACAGCTGAAGCTGAAAGAAAGACAACACCAGAGCATTGCAGCCTTCAGCTTTAGAAAATTCGGACGGACTGAGATGGTGTATGGTATGGTTTTGTGGGTGTCCGTTGTAAAGGACACTGTGTGTTTTGTTCAAATGCGTCATCCCTCCCCCCTTAAGGGGAAACCTTTCAATGTTTTCCACACATCTCATGCATGTGTCACCCCCCCTCCAAAAAAGAGACAATAGTTTTGCCTTAAACATGTAATAATGGTCAACAGAAAAGTTAAAAGAAAAAGAAAATCAAGCATTATACTGTTTTTGGTTCAACATAGACCATTTGAGAAGTTGTATTCACACTGGCATACTATCCCAGAGGTGGTACTGTCAACTGAGGAAAAAGACTGAGAAAAGTCACTGAAGAGAGTAGAGTCCTCTACTAAAAGAGGAGGTTACAGTGGACACATGTGACTGGGGAGGTCCATTTACAGAAACTGTATTGTTGAGCCTCAGAAAAAACTGGAGCATGATGTAACCTGAATTTGCCCGTTTGTGGAATTTGAATAAACGTAATGAAAAGTCATGAAATGCTTCTCATCGTTTGAGGCCTACCTACCTCTGGCACGAACAATATTTTCCAGTCAAGTTTCTATATTTCACTGGAAAGCCTGTGCACATGACGGCCTGACAAGACTGTATATCAGATTATCTCATGCATCCCACTGAATCAATTTATGTATGTATTTGTGTCTGTGTTGAGGAGAGTGACCTGGTTGGTCTCCATCCAGCAGGTGGCCTCCTGTATGAGATTAAACTCGACGAAGGCGAATCCTCGGCTCTGACCTGGACACCGCCCAGCGCCACGGCAACCGAACAACAACAACAACAACAACATAACAACAACGCAGTGTTGGGGTTAGTGCTTCATGTACAGAGGAGAGAGAGACCCTGTATCAGCACTAATAGAAAATATCATTGTATCAGCTCCCCCTCTCAAATTCTCTGCAAGGATGGGAGGATGCAATGTCAAGTAACTCAACAGGGTCGGGGAAAGAGGAAGAGAGAGAGAGAAACAGAGATTCCTAACCACTCGTCAGTTTGAGTCTGAGCTCTGGATTTGAATGATGAAGCACCCAGGCAAAAACAAAACAGACACACAAATATACACATAAAAAAACTCTGCTACTCTGAGAATCAGCGTGCAGCCTGCTTGCCGAGAACTATTGTGAAATGGCGCATCTTAAAAGGAAAAGTCCTTTCACAGCACTGGTTTTACAACATTTTAGGATTACAATTTAAATAAACAAACAATCGGTATGCACAAAAATGAAATTCAATTAACTTAGTTAATAATTTTAACATAGGATGAATATTTCTTACTACATAAGAGAGAGAGAGAGAAAAAAAAGAGAAAAATGGGGAAGTAGAAGTGAGAAAGACCGCCTAGTACTGGAGAATGTACGTGTGCCAGTGTCGGACAGGCACACCTTACAGACGACCAGGGGTTAGCAAAGTGAGAGACCAATGACACAATGATCTCAATGGGAATATTTTAGTGAGTTAAAAAAAAAAAAGAAGTTATGAATGATACACTATACGGACAAAAGTAATTCAATGCTTGACCATTACACCAACAGGGTCTGTAATAATATATTCAAATACATAGTGTTTACTTTTATATGGAGATGCCCTCCCTTTTTCGGCTATAACAGTCTTTCTGTGTGAATTTGCAGCTATTCATTCTTTCGAACAGTTATGAGATCGCTGGACAAGAAAGCCAGGCTCACCATATTCATTCCAGTTCATCCCAAAGGAGCTTGATGGGGTGGAAGTCAGGGCTCTGCGCGGACCAGTTTGTTCATAACAAACTCTTCAAACCATGTCTTTAGAGTCATTGCGTTGTGCACTGGGGTACAGCCATACTGGACTATAAAGGGGACTTCGTTAAAGGTGTTGCCACAAAGTTGGAAGCATGACCTTGTTCAAAATGTCTTGGTATGCTGAAGCATTAAGCTTGCCTTTCAGGGGACAAGCCAAAATCCTGAAACGCAGGCCCATCCCATTGTCCTTCCATCACCAAACATCACAGTTGCCACAATGCAGGCAGGTAACATTCTCCAGACATTCTCCCGACACCCCAACATGCTCATCTGACTGGCAAACATATATGCGATTCATTGCTCCACAGCTCCACTGCCCAGTGTTGGTGTCCACCCAGATCCTGCTGCAGACTTTTTGTGTTGTATCCATGCTCTCTTCAGCCATGGATTCAGCAGAGTATTTGCAACTTTTACACACCATGTGCCTTAGCAGCTGTTGACGCTGCTCTGTGAATTAATGCGGTCTGCAGCTTTGTCACTGAATTATGACTTTTTTTTTCCTAAAACAATTCCAGTTTCTTATAACATCACTACAGCAGGGTGAAATTTCACAAATTTCCATTTTGCAACCGTGGCATCCCATCACAGGGACATGCTTGAAGTCACAGAGCTCTTAAAAGCAAGTCACTTTATATCACAAATGTCTGCAAATGGTAACAGCATGGACAGGTGCTTGATTTTACACACTGTGATAATAGGGTTTGATTGAAACATCTGAATTCAATGACTAACAGGTCTGGCCAAATCCGTTTGTCCATATAGTGCACAATCCTGTCACCCACTAACTCAAAAATTAACTACTATGAGACAAATACATTTAGCTGGAAATCCTCATTTCTCTTTTGACACACTTCTCTTCAGGATGGATGAGGCAGAATCATGAAAAGGTAAAGACTATAAAAGGTGGGTATCCATTATTGGGGTCTGGGGTAGCTTTACAGAGCCTCAGGCATTGCCATATTGTCATTATTAGGAACTGATCCACGAGTTTTCAGGAATTTATATAGGGTGGAGGGAAGCCCCTGCCTGTGGTTAGATACTTCAGCAACCCCCCCCCCAAAAAAAAAATAAAAAATAAAAAATAAAACCTGTCGAGTGGTGGTTGGTAGTGTTGATTAACTCCAGATTGGGTATGGCTTAGGCAAGGAGTTTCGTACAGCTCTGTCTATTCATTCATATCCACAATCACTCTGTATGAAAACACAGCAAATAGAAAACCAGCAACCATCTCCGCTCTTTGGTTATATCGTTGTTTTAAGAATGCTGTTCTTTTTCTTTCCTACCCCCTTAAACATTGTAATTATTTGCCAGTGGTCTGCAACCAGCAATAAATGGTGCATTACCACCACCAAGTGGTACGGTAAGATTTTTTTTTTGATTGATCAGTCCATCATACTGGGGTAGAAACTGTAATGGAGACACAACAGCTTAAAGAACTTAGGAGGTCAGTCCCGTTACACTTCGAGCCTTGTAGATTTAACCCCAGACCCCTGCTAATGACAACTGCCTTATGAGTGCAAAGGAGAAAAGAAAAATGAAAGCACTGAAGTGAATCTGGTTGTATACATGCATTTTGGCATTAAGGGCAAAATTAATAGGACTCTACTTTAAAGCATGAATCAATGGATGAGCCCTGTGAGCACTAGCAAGATTAGATAAACCAACAGATCAAAGTATCAAAGCAGAAATCTAAGCAAAAGCAGACCCATATACTTGCTTTACCCATCTAGTTCACTGTCACGTATTGTCAAAGTCTGTTACACCAAAAGTGAAGACTAAGGAAGTAAAGACACTTTTTCTTAAGACAAAGAAGGCCAAGAAAACAACAAGAATTCCCCTCAAAAAGTAATAAAAATGGCAGAGCTGGTAGTCGACAAGAACGATAGAGGGTGGGAAGGTAAGCTTGGGACAGAATATGCGTTTCAGGCAACGGACTGGTTCTCACCTGAAGATTTGTTCCTCATATGGCGAACCTCTCTTGGCTGGATCCCCTGTTCGTGAAGTTTGGACCGGATCTGTGAAGAGAAAATACAATGTTGTTAATCCCAATTGATAAAATCGAAGCATCATTATATCACTGTTCAGACAAAAGTACCTCATTAGAGGTGGCATTGGGTGGCAGCATGCGAAGCATGATGATGTTGCTGGGTTTCTGGTTGTGGTCCAAATCTCCACGGTAGTCCTGGTCATTCGGATCCAATTCATCAATGGACATCTCTGCGCTTCCTTGCTCTTCTTCCCTCACTGGAAAAGTCTGTATAAAATAGATTTAAATTAAGAAGTGAAAATAATCGCATCGTGCCCCTCAATTACATCCCACCAAAAGAGATCTAAAATGAGTTACCCTCCTCTGTCCGGCTCCATGGGAGAATTTGTCCTCTTCTCTCTGTCTACCCAGACCAAATTCCATATGCTCAGAATGGGCACCAACATGATGCCAGCTGTCTTCCCTACTTCCTGAGTGTGGGGCACTGTTTTCTAGAAAACCTCTTCCTCTTTTCCCCCGGCCCACTTCCGGTAGACCAGTCTGCAACTGTTCAAAATCCAGTCCAGATTCGTCCTCCTCCCTCTGCAGGACGGGATGAGAAAGATCAGGGTGCAACTGAGGGCAAGGTGGCCAGAGGAGTCCTTTTCCCTCACGGCCAACCGTCCCTCTTCCACCCCTTCTGCGCTGAAAGCCTGGACGATTGTGGTGAAAACCTGGTGAGAACCCATGGACATTCAGTGACTGCTCATCACTGTTGTATAATCTGTCCTCCTCCACTCTGACGTTGTGTCCTGTTTCTGCCCCTTCATCGTCTTGTCCATAGGCGCGGTAGTCCATGTCTCGAAAGTTGTGATCACCGTGAGTGTTGCCATAACGACCCATGCGATCACCTCGCCCACCCCTGACAATCATGGGAGACAATATGAGAGCCTTGTCTGACAAAGTTAGAGGAAAAGCAATAGATTAGTTTGTTTTATACTCACCTCCGCTCATAGTCCATGCCGACAAAGTGATTCTGATTCAAGCTTTTGTCCTTTTTCTGTTGAAAGAATAACATACTTTTATTGTCATTCTCCATGGGTACAGTGAGATTAAAATATATGGAGCTTTAACAATGCGCAATGTAAACACTGAATGCAGACACACTTTAAAGGTTTACTAAACCAGTCAGAGCTCATTGGCAACTACTTGAGGGGAAAAGAGTAGATCAGTGTTTCCCGAGCTCGGTCCTCAAGGTAGGGCTGGGCGATATATCGAGATTTTAATATATATCGATATATTTTCAAACGCGATATGGTACGAGACAATATCGTTTATATCGATTTAAAAAAAAAAAAGTATGATTTTGATAGAGCTTATTTTGTGACAAATTGACTTGAATGTTTTATTTGAGATTTGCACAAATGTTTTATTATTTGCACAACTGTCAACCTCAGTGGAAAAGTCTGCCTGTTACTGTCTACATTGTATTAATTGCACAGTGTATTTTAATTTAATTGTTATGCAGGAAAGGGATATTTGTTTTATTTTATTCAAGAAGCATTTTTATTCTATATATGCAGGCAGTTTATATTTATTTCATTTGTTTTATAAATTTTGATATTGTGCAGACCTCTGTTAATAAAGGAACCTGTGTGACATTTGGCACGAGGCTTTGTATTAAAACTGACTGTTTTTTTTAAGGGTTTGCCTCAGAAATAAATGAAGCTAACAGAGATGCTATGCTATAATGCTTTGGGGGAAACCCCAATTATGTCACAGAAAAAATATCGATATCGAGTATCGCCATTTAGCTAGAAAATATCGATATATGACTTTTGGTCCATATCGCCCAGCCCTACCTCAAGGCCCACTGTCCTGCATGTTTAGATGTTTCCCTTCATCATCACACCTGATTCTAATTAATGGTCCTAATTAGCTTGTCATCAAGGTCTGCACAACTCTGTTGATGACACAGGTACTTGTATCACGGTGTGCTGAAGCAGCAACATCTAAAACATGCAGGACAGTGGGCCTTGAGGACCGAGGATAATCAGACCACCCCCCTTTTTTTTTTGTAATAATAGAATAGAAAGCCTTTATTGTCATTATACTGGTACAATGAGATTAGGCAGCAGCTCCGTAAAAGTGCACACATGCAAAAACTATGTTAACAAGTCAAGACTGTAAACAACAAAATGGGAAACATTAAACATAAATATATATATACACACTATGAAAAAAATGAGTGAACGAGAGAATAATAATGTACATGAATAAGTGGAAGAATATTGCACTTGACTGGATGGGAGGAATATTGCACATAAATGAATTAAGGAATATTGCACATTATGCATGGGGAATATTGCACAGTATGAGGTAGTTTACTGGTTAAGAAAGTTCACAGCTTGGGGGAATTAGTGCACATTGCAGACTTCTCGACTTGTGACACAGTATATTGTATCAGTGCTGTTCAGTTTCCTGACCAAAACATCCCGCATTATAAAAAGGTGCCGTGACCCTACATCCCTAACAAACACGATATGAGTGTGTGCAGCGCACACGAATGTATTTACTCACTTAGCTCACATCTTTACTCCTCAATATTAGTATTCAACAATGACGTTTAGCGGTCGTGTGTGTTAGCAGCCAGGCTAACTACTGTAGCCTCGCCAGTCCGAGCTGTAAACAAACCCCACAGACGCGTGTCAAAGGTAACCAGCACCGCGGAATCACAGGACAGGACAGGAGAAGCACATACCTGCAACCCATATGCCAGCCAGCAACCTTTCCTGAAATTACAAGTTAAATAAACGGCAAGAGGGGCTTTTTTGTGTGTTTTTTTTTATTTCCAGTGAACCAAGTGTAAAATGGCCACAGTAGTACATGGCAGCAGGGGGCGGGGCCAATCCCAAACCCTGGGATCTGATTGGTTCCTGGAAAACGAATACATTACTCTTCATCCTGATTGGTCAAAACCCTCCAGCAGCTCCGCCCTGGAGGAAAAAACTTTACTACCGACTAGGCCTGTGTTGAAAAAAATCGATTTTCTGATTCTAAATCGATTCTCATATTAATTCATAAAAATCGATTTCTATGTCTAAAGATCGATTTATTTATTTATTTATTTTTTTTTTTTTTTCATCATTACATTTTTGCCTGGTGAACTTTAATCCCAGTAGTTTTGAAAACTCCTGAACTAAATTAACTTTTCTTTAGAGGAAATGCTGGACATTTCAGCTTAAATTTCTAAATGTTATATTAGTTCAACGAAGTTCATATTATCTATATTTACTATAGCTTGTTTGGTTTCTCTGTTATCGGACACGGTTTGTCATGAAATACCTGAAAAATGCTGGTGCTTCATGGCCAGCTGTGTCTGGTGACAGAATAAATCAGACAAGCTAAAATAATTTGTTTACTGCTTGAGCTGTTGCAATTTCTTTCTTTTTTTGCACTTTAAATGGATATTGAAATGCCTATTTGAGTTATTTATTTCTTAGTTATTTCACAATAATTTTTGTGAAATTATTATTTCAATAGTTATTTTACAGTCATATAATCCAGGCAACACTAACCCAAATCAATATCGAATCGGATCGAATCAAATGGTGATAATCGATTCTGAATCTTAAGAATCGGAATCGAATCGATTGACATTTGAATCGATACCCAGCTCTACTACCGACTATCGAGGAAAACATACACGCAGACAACATGATATCCCAGCTAAATTACTTTGATAGGCAACTTTTGATGCTATCTGACCATGCAGTTTGTTTGTTTTTTTTTAATTAGTAACGTCACTCGTTAGATTACATAATCGTACTTTCTGCTGAATACTTTTCAAAAGCTACCAATGGAAAAAAAAAAAAAAAAAAAGTACTCTCATCCATAGTCAGGAGGAGCCAATCATAGAAAAGGTCACAGGGCGATACAGATGTGAACGATTTGAATATAAGTAAATACAAATTCTTGAAATATTACACCTAAGGCTCTCCATTTTTCCTTAAGCTTAAATATTCATATAATTCAAATTTAGCATTCACAATGGGTACAACAAAAGACTACAGCTACTATTTTACATCAAGACTCTTTGAGGACATTGTTCTTAAAAATGTGCTTACATAAACATATTGAAGTATACTTTTTCTTAGGTTCTTATAAGATTTTAAACAAAAAAAATCAAGATGTAAAAATACTTGAATTTAGCAAATCAGTTACTTTAATTGCTATTGGGATATGATAACGTAATCTCAATTAAACGTCATCCATTACTACAGCAGTCGTGTGTAGTTAAATTTTGTCAAACATGACATCACACAAACAAATAGTTTGAGATAGTGTTTTTATTTGGGGAAAAAAGGTAAATTAAAGCCAAAAATATAGGAAACATTGCTGAAATTATTAGTGAATTGATCAAATAAAACATAAATATAACAGAAAACCCTAATACCAGATTCATTTGGCGACAAAAAAAAAAAAAATCTATTTCTCACAGGAGGGAAAGAAGAAAAAGAAAAACAACGCTGCTCTAGCAGCCTAAAACCTTTTATTCAAGCACCCAACCTTTACCTTCAATTAATTAAATGAAACAATACAATGGTTACAATTTATTTGACTGAAATAAGATGATTATGACAGCACGATTAGGTAAAATGATTAAAACATATTCAGAAATTGAGACAACGATAAAAAGTATATAATACAATTATGACAATGTCATCTTAGGGGGAATGGGGAGTGGAGTAAAAGGCAAACTTGAAATACACATCATTAACATGTCCTTACAAGGCCTTGTAAGACATACAGTACATAATGAACATAATAACATAAGCCTACTATCTATATGAAAGACATCAATTTATCAACTACACCACTTGTAATTTGACCCACTGATTAACACAATCAAATCAATATGGGCATACACAAAAAAAAAGGTCCTAAAACATATTTTAAACCTGATTGTGCCACTGGCTATAGTACAATGACGTCCAGTAAAGTGAAGGTTTCTATGTCACTCTGAGTAGCTGTCTTATTCCATTACCCATATGAGCCATAAAATGTGGCCATTTGGGGTAACTTTGGCATGAAAACAAGGGGTTAGATCAGTGACGCAAAGGCCTTTTCATGAATACAGTACATGACACATATGTTAATACACACAGCCACACAAAAATACACACGCACACACATTCACTGCATGCAGAGCTGCACTGGAGAAAACAAACTACCATACAGTTGCATACACACACTCTAAACTACAGGTAAGTAATTCAGTGAGGGGTAAACGCTTAATAGTTTAGGCATACCCCTGCATTGTAGCTGAGTCAGAAAACGGGCCTGACGGAGCCAAGCCGGTGAAAGGGAGAAAGCTTTCACAAATGTGAGGAATGGACACTACAAGTCAAAAGTAATACCCTATCCAAGTTATGAATCCTTACTCTTCAACATATTTTTTTCTTGACCACAGCTCTCAAGGCACTACATGTAGGTGGTACTGTGTAAGATCTGCTTAGACACGGCCTTAATTCAAATCTATGTTAAAATTATGTCTTCCTGGTGTTTTCTCTTATGTTCCCATTGTCTTTGGCCAGATAAGGACCTTGATTTTTTTTTCTTCATTCCCCACATGGCACGAATAACCCCTGGCTTAAAACTACTCCGCTTCAAATCACCTCCTACCCTTTCCCACCAACTAACCTACAGGCCTAAAAGATCTGAAAGAATTTTGACAGATGCCAGATAAATGGCACCAACCTAATCTACAAACCAAGAAGAAAAATGTAGAAGCATGTTTCAGAATAATTTCAGATCTGCTTTGATTTGCTGATGAGACTCAGGTGATCAGAAACTGAGCATCTGCATAACTTCTTTATCCCACCCACAAAAGAAAAAAAAAAACAACCTCCCATGTCAATGGAAGAAGCCCTCTCCATCTGTGCTTAAGAACAGATTCCTCTTCTCTGTGGGCCTATAACAATACACAGGTAGGCTTCTTCCTGTTTTTCTTGGCCTGTAATGCTGCCCTAGTTGCCATCTCAAAGACTTCCCTCACACCGTCTTTGGTTTTGGCAGAACACTCTTGGTAACCATAGGCACTGATGCGGCTTGCCATCTCTTTGCCTTCTTCAAATTTAACTGGTTCCTGGAAACACACATCACAAGAGCAGAAACATGTTGACATTTATACTGATAAATGTGCATAGTATACCAGAATGCTTTGAACTCTTCACCAAAAACAAACAAACAAATAATTTAACCTGTTTCATTTTGGCAAGCTCGCGTCGAGTGTGCTCGTCATTGCGCAAATCTTTTTTGTTTCCAACCAGGATGATGGGAACATTTGGACAAAAGTGTTTAACTTCAGGAGTCCACTTTTCTGGAATATTCTCTATAGAGAATAAAAAAATTGAGGACATAATTAGCAACGTATCATTCTACCCATGTGTAATGTACTCAATACAGAGTGGCTTAAGTGTTGCTCAATGATACCTAAACTGTCCGGGCTGTCCACAGAGAAGCACATGAGGATGACATCGGTGTCTGGGTAGGACAGAGGCCTCAGTCGGTCATAGTCTTCCTGACCTGCTGTATCCCAAAGAGCCAGTTCTACCTGGAAAAGCAGGAGATGAGACAGCTCCATGAATAGATAAATGACTGGATGAAAGAGAAGATCAGTATATTACATGTTGTAAGAACAAAAAAAATCAACTTCTTTGAGGTGAAATATACTTGCGTGATTAGTCCAATTAACAATATGTAAATCAAGAAAGAAAAATGGTATATGTATATGTGCTGTAATTTTATCCTTAAATATTGTTTTGAAACACAAATCCAATGCATTTGCATGTTTGCTAATTGCTACACTATAGGGAAGAGAAAGTAAAACTGTTCAAATAGATTTTTAAATTTCATTAAAATAACACTAGCCCCCGTTAAGACTTTTCTGTTAAACAGAAAACGTCAGAGCATGAATCAACATGAGATGTGTAAAACATGCAACTTATCACTTGAAAAATGTTTATTTTTTTCATCAAACCAGGGATCTCCCAGGTTGAGATTCATGCATCCTAACGTTTCAGAGGGACAGTTTCTATCATCTAACTGAAAGAGTCAAAATGCTAAATGTGGCATTTTTTTTAATTTTAGAATTTAAAAGCTAAAGTGACTTGATTTTGAGTTTTGAACTCTGTCACACAAAAAAGCATTTCGATATCAGCTTCAACTGTGAGAAATTACATTGCGTAACCAAAACTTTCATTTTGAAATATTTGTAAAGATTGTTTCCCGAAATTTCAAAAATTAAACAGCTTATCAATAAACTAATAAGCAGATCAGTTATTAGTGAAAACTGCTGGTGAGCAACCACATGAGGTTTGTACGTCAAAACAACTCACTGTATCAACACAGATTGGATCAATTTGTAAATGTATCCCATCCGTAAGACTATTATTTGAAAATCATTTCAGACTATAGTTGTTTATGTCATGGATCTCTCACCTGTTTACCATCTACTTCGATGTCTGCCACATAGTTCTCAAACACAGTGGGCACGTAGACCTCTGGGAACTGGTCCTTACTGAAAACGATCAGCAGACACGTCTTCCCGCAAGCTCCATCCCCAACTATCACCAACTTCTTCCTGATGGCAGCCATCTCTGGAAAAGACAAGCGAAAGACTACAGTGGCAGCGGTGGATGTATGGAATAAGTTGTAGAGGGATTTGAAATCCAGTAGAACCTTAACCTTATTTAAAAAAACATTGAAAAGAAGGATGATTTCTCTATACCAAAGTAATGAGTGATGATGCTTGCTATGTTGATTTGGGTATTCATTTAATTGGTGATTTGATTTGATTATTCAAGGATGAAGGAAACATGTAGACTGCACCTTTTTTTTTTTTTCAAGGAAACTTTGTTATCCCCATGGAGGCAATTTGTTTTACTGGCAGTCTTATCTCTTACTCTCTAGCTCAGTGGTTCTCAAATGGGGGTACGTGAAGGCACTCCAGGGGGTAAGTGAGATTTTAAAATATACATATATTTAAAAAGTAGCATCCATGCAAAAATCCTTCAAAAATAAATATTTCATAAATAATTGAGGAAAATATGAATCTAAATTCATAAAATTAATTTTATCTTCAGGAGTAGGCTATTCAACGTATTATCCTAAAACCCCAGAGTCTCCCCCACACCAGGATGGTTCCACCTAACCTGTCAATCACCTGGCTTCACCTGTCAATCACTTGGACCAACGATGGAGTCGTGGTTGAAGCGTAGCAGCAATATTTTTATGTTTAATAAATCAGTTACTGATGGCACAGTGCTCTGTTTTAGGTCTTTTTTTACAACCAAAAGTGCTTTGCGCTGGTTAGGGGGTACTTGGCTGAAAAAATATTTCACAGGGGGTACACTGAAAAAAGGTTGAGGACCACTGCTCTAGCCTACACCTTTTTCGGTCCAGATGTTATTTGTATATTGGAAACTTTTTTGTAATGTTTTCTTTGAACAGTGTATTCGTTTCTTTGTTGTCATTTTTATTTTATTTTTAATTTTGTAAAAGCTATTTTGATGTTTGTCTTATTTTTATTCTTTTTTTGTGATGTCATGACCGAAATAAACTAAACTAAAAAAAAAAAAAGACAGTTTACAGTTGTGCAACAAGTGAACACTCCTTTGCACAAACAATAAATGGGGCTTTAAAAACTTCCTAAACTGAACGAGGGACAGTTACTGCCTCCATCGCTTCAACACTTCTCCCTGTTATCACAACTATTACCTTTATACATCGTTAGGTACCCGAGAAGACATCGCTCTAGTCCTACCACAACATTTCTATTAACGTAGGTTAAGACCAGAGTGGCTGGCATGAAGGCTGATTGGGAGGAGTGAAAGCAGAGACAGAAACACCGCGGTCCGGGCCTGTCAAACCAGCCAGCACCCGCTAGCACCAAGGCTAAAGCCTGATTTATGGTCCCGCGTTACACCAACGCGGCGACGCGTAAACTTCGCCGTACCCTACGGCGTAGGCTCTGCGTCGATTTAACGCAGAACCATAATTAACGCCGTTTCCCACGTTTCCTAACACTGTCATTCCAAGTATTATCCCTTAAATTGTCACACAATCTTCATTTTTTTGAAAGTGTAACAAAAACGCGTATTAAGGGTTTAAAAGGCTCCCTGTGAATTAAATTACCTTTATGTTTCTCTGTCCGTCTTTCTCGTCTTCCTGACCGACTGGAAAACTCCGCCCACAGCTTGCGCGCATGCGCGCAATGACGTAATAAACCAGCAGGCTGAGTGCGGACCTGCGCATGCGTCATCTTGATTATTTCTGTCATCTTTTATAAGCTGTAGTCGTCCTCCTTTAGATATTGAAGAATAACGGAAAATTGATTGTTCGTATGTTCATAATGTGAACAGTAAGTAAGTTGTTAAAAAATATGCAGTGTGTATACAATACTGCCTGGTTTCAAAGAAAAGGAAAAAAACTCAATCACCCTGGCATTATTTCTATAAACATTTGCAGTTTCACATTTATTACCGTCCAGAGTTGCTTAAATCTTTCACCAATATATTAAAATGAGGGGCAAGAGTTAGGCAACTACATCAACTCCTCTCCAGCACATCCAGCCATCCATTATTTATACCCACTTATTCCAATTTATTGGAGCCTATCCAGCAGATCTCTGTGACCCTGAAAGACCGGGTTACATCCTGAACAGGTCGCCAGTTTATCACAGGGCCTAATATAACCATACAACCACACACACACTCACTCTTGTGGGCAATTCATAATCACTAATCAACCTGACATGTTTTTGGAGTGCCGGAGGAAAATTGACTACCATTAGAAAACCCACCCAAACACAGGGACAACATAAAAACTCCAGACAGAAAGACTCCTGCTGGGAGTCAAACTAGGAATTTGCTTACACAGGACACAGGGCTAACCACCAAAACAATGTGGTGCCCTTCTCCAGCACATCCTAACATGATTACAGTGGACTTTGTGGTGGCCAACCCATGTGAGTAAAATTATGTCTTGTGCTCCTTGAAAAACTCTCACATTTGAGCCTGATATATCCTGGCACTGTCATCTTGAAATATGTCACTGCCATTAGGAAAGAAAAAAAAAACCCTTTCATTCACTATGCTCAGATCGTCAGCAGATCCTTTTTTCTTTTTTTCTTTTTTTTTCGAGACCCCAGATCATGACATGCTCCCACAGGCAGGCAAATAAGACATTAGGGATGATGGGTGAATTGCCTCATTTGTTTCTCTTTTGACTGCGATGCACCCATAACTCTGGAGCAGGGTACATCTTCTCATCAACCCACATCTCTTTTCCAATCTTCACACTGCTTAGCATGAAAAGGCCTTTTTAACACTGTACAGGTGTTTAGTCTTAAAACCTCGAACTCTGTTTGCTCTGTATGTAGAAATGGTCTCATGCTCACCGTCAAACTTTACTTAACTTCAATTTGAATCTATTTTTATTTTATAAACAGGTATATGGAGGAGGAAAGGGGTAAACGAGGAGTGTGAAAAACAAATAAAATAGGGAAAAGGGTATATTATACTTGCTTAAGATATGTTTAGATATTTATGTGGATATTTATGTAGTATATATTATATGTTGAGAGGGATAGTTATAATTATGTAATATATGTTTTATATTTATTAGGTATGTAGCATATATATATTTATAGGGATATTTATGTAGTTTATATAGGGTATACTGTATTTATATAGATTTATATAATATTTGTATTTTATATATATTGATATAATATTTATGTCATATTTCTATTTCTATATACTTATATGGATAATTATGTTGTAATAGGCATGTTTACGTAGTATTTATATAGACTATATTTATATGGATATTGTGTGGATATAACAATAACAATAATGTAAATTCATAGAGTTATCAAGGGGTAGGAACTAGGAAAAAGTGTATACTTCTTCCTACTCCTTTTTTCAAACATATGTGAATATGAAGATGTTACTGTTTATTTTTTTTATTTTTATAATTTTTTTAAATACATGTTCGAAATAAAAATTAATTCATTCTTTCATCTCTAATCACAAGCATTTAGGCTTTTCTTCCAGCCACATTTCTTGCTCAAAGATGATGTTTCACCACTATAATTTTTAAACTGGTGGTTTTGTTGGCTTAATGCAGACCAATAATCTGCCCTTCTGAAACAGAATAAGATCATTTTAAAACCACAGGGTGCGTCTTTTGATATTGGTGTTAAGGGAATTTGAAGCTACTGGTGAAATCATTTGTTAAACTCAGGCAGTTTTTCTTTCTATCTCTTTTTTTTCTCCAGGCACAATAATAAATGCAGTTTTCTAATCCACTGCAAATATACATACAATTAAACTCCCAACAATAATACACAATGCTGGCCCTCTTCTCCCCATATACACAAACATACTTTTGTTGAGTTTAATTTTTACCTAATCTGTCCACAACTCTAGTTTCCAAAACACCCCTGGCATCTCCAGATGTTGCTTTTCCTACTTTATATATCGACTGATGGGGTCACATGTGAAGGTAAATCACTTTTTTTTTTGTGCAAAAACTCTCCCCATCAGCCATCTGTCTTGCAGCTCCTTTGCAGGGATGTAACATTTTTATTTAACCTGTTTGAGCATCGATTTGTCCATCCACCCATCTATCTATCCAGTTAAGGGTTATGGGGTTGACTTGAGCATAACCCAGCTATAATCAACAAAGAAGCAGGGTGTACTATATTTCTTTTCATTGACAGAAAAATCAATAAACTTTAGAATCTGAAACTTTTTCATACACATCTGTGTCACGTCATGAAATGTTTCTTAATTTCCATTCCATTAACATTTTTTATTTATTTGGGTTTACATTAGCAAGCATAAATCATGATTATCATATAGAGCTTTGCATGATGTGTAAGTACATCACTCACTCCTGCCTGAGATCTAGGATGACTCTTAAGGCTATGGTCTTTCTGAGCTGTCTCAGTTTCCGACTGAGATGCTGCAAAAGCACGCTCCAGAGTTCATTCCCGTTAAAGCGAGCATGGCTTCTCTCTCATCCTTCTCCTTGCAGTTTGAGGGCTTGTTCATTGAGACCGAGAGGTTTTTACAGCTGCTTCCATTTGTTTCTATAGATGCTGGAGGTAAGGTTGCTCTGATTGGCTGCCTGGCTCAGCCAGTCGCAGGTCTATTTCCTGATGGTGGCAGTGCTGTTGCTGCGCTGGTAGAACAACACGTAGGCTTGATTGGTCTGAAGCTGGTTCTCTGTGAGTGGGGACACGCTGTAGGTAGACAAATAGAGGGGAATCGTAAGAATCAACTTCAGCTTTATTAAGTAAATTGTCTTCACACAAAACTGGTACCCTGCCACAAACATGCAGACGTTCAGACATTGTAGAGTAAAACTAACTGTTAAAGGTTCAAGGTGAGTCTTACCTGGAATCATTGTAGAAGCACCAGCCATTTTCATCCAAACAGCAGGCTGTGTAATGGCCCATGTTCACTGTCCCAGCATGGTTACAAATTGCATATAAATCATACAGGACCGAGCCTGTGAAGACAAAGACAAGAGATTTAACCAGAAATAAAGTTAGGCCCCTATAATATTTTTTACACTATCACACTTTTTCTTTTGCAAAAATGTAGCCTATATCCAAGTTGTAAAGACGATTTTAGCCATTTCGTTAGAGTACGTCCCATCTAAATTAGAGGAGGGATTAACAAAAAACAACAACTATACTTCTTTAAGATGTACCCACGTTTTCAAGGTGGCACATTTCCATTGATGAACCACACAGAACATAGAATATTCATTTTTCAATCTTAGATGTCAGACAAATGAAATCTCAGAGTTTTGGACATCTTCCAAAAAAAAGAAAGGGAAAAAGGAAAAAAATCCCCTGCTGTCCCTTTACTGCAGTTCCCTTCAGCTCTCGAGTGAATTTCTTTCTCCATTCATCTTGCACAAGAGAAAAAAAGATTTATCAAGAGGAGAACATGTGACTGACTCGACTGCTGCAGAAGTCCCTCGTCTTTATCTGTATAAACTCCTGGCTTGCTTTCACAACTTTTTTTGGGAATCAATATTCATTTGTACTTTGAAGAACCCTCCAGTTAGCATTATATTTGTCTAAAGGTCTACCTTTATAAATTACAGATATAACCTGGCCTCTGTTTTAGATATTTATGATTGGTTTACAGCTTACTGCTTCTGTTGAACTCTCTAAGTTTAGTCATCTTGTTTGATAAATGGTGTATTGCCTGTAGTGTTCTTTAGTAGGTGGGATTTTGTGAAGGGATTTTTTTTCTTCCCTTTTTCAAAAATATGAAAAATGTCTCTCTAACTGTGTATGAGCTCTTGATTAGATACTGAAATACCATTATGTTCCACTATAGTCACTGTAATTATGCAATTAATGAAATGCTTTCCTCACGTAAGTAAAACTTTACAACTATCAGGTTTAAACAATAAGAAGTTATTTCTCAGTGAGATCCTTATGGCAGACCATCTGGGCATTAAGCTCATAAAATCTTGCTTCCGTCCACCCGCTAGTGTCAAAATGGTAAAAGCTTTTCTTTTTTTTAATTACTTTTGCTGCATATTGAGCTTCTGAAATCTGATATGTGCAGAAACAAAGTTTGCGTTACCACAGTCGATGGGTCCGTAGGCTCCAAGGTCCAGGCCTGTGAGTGGGAAAGACACATACACTGTGCTTTTACTGATAGACCACCGTGATGTTGTGAAGCGATTCAGATCTGATCAAGACTGTTAAGCATTAACCTATTGTACAGATTTTCATTAAAAAAATGAAAAATAAATAAAAAGTGACATTTCTTTGTTATGATTGAGTTGTTGCCAAGGATACGGATCACTATAACCTGGGGAAACCTCCGGATGGTCAGCCGCTTCGTGCACTCTGTACGTCTGTTACACCTCTCGCACATCTGGAGAATGTGGAAATGCACATAATTCATGTTCAATTGAATGTATATAGCATTGCGTACATTTAGTTGCTTGTAGTTCCCTTTGCAAATGCATTTGAATTGTTTGAGTTAAAATAAATTTGGAGGGTACATGCTTTGAATTAATCAACTCTCACAATGTTAGTGACACATACACAAGAGACAGACATAGTTCACAGTCATGGTATTCTGTGTTAACTCACCGGCGAATTATCCTTGTCCAGTCTCTCCTCCTGAGAGAAGAGGTCCAGGCACTCCTGCAGTGTTACCTCCCCTCCAAAGCTCCTCTTGGGGATGGGCAGTGACAGATCACAGAACACATCAAACGTGTTGGAGTAGTGCGAGCACACCGAGCAGTTCAGCGAGCTCCGCAGCTGGCCTGAGAACAGGTCTGTTTGAAGAGGAAGGAGAATTCTCTTTTGTTACCTCCTTTAAACTTCTCCCTGTAGATGAGCGTGGCGCAACACTGTTGCTGGATGGTGCTCCTCACCTACTATTGTACTGTCATCCCTCTCCAAGTGCTTCTTCCACATGGCAGCAGCTTCTTCTGAAAGCCTGCAGGTGATACGTGGGAGGATGAGAGCCAAGTCTCACCACAAAGTGGTGGCAAGAACGTTTCAAGGATGGATTATCATTTTCAAGTCCACACCTGAATCTGGCATATTTTTGTTCGGGCTCCTTCCCTGTTTTCCTGACGTAGGGTCTGCGATTTATTTCAGTATGCAGCTTGTCCAGTAGGAACCTGAGAAACTCCTGAGCATCCTGTTGACTGGGTTACACACAGAGAGGGAATGGTATTTTAATCACTTTTCAAGACAATTATTTTGGGACAAGGAAGTTAAAGATGATGGACAACAAATCTTGTACTGCATGCTCTGCATATTATTTAGTGTTGTTTTAAACTTGTCATATGTTTTCACAGAGGTTTCATGGAAAGCTGCTATTGACTTTTAGAAAACCTTTAGAAAAACATAATCCCAAATCTACATCCTCACCTGTATCCACTGAAGTAAGGCACTGCTCCTTTGAAAATGCTGTAAAACTGTCGAGGATTTACAACTGTGTTTCGTTCATTTACATCCCAAAGGCCTGACAGCACCTGGGAGAAAGCTGACATAGAAATGCAGGTAAAAAAGGAGGCGAAAATTATACACGGAAAAATAATGGCAGTAATTAAATAAATATATATATATACATGCCTTCCATGAGCTTAGCATCTTCTTTGGAGAACTTCTCATGCTTGTAAGACTGGAGGAGACAATAGTTTCTCAGGCCAGAGGTATGAGACAAACACTGGACCACTGCGTTCAGGAAACACTGATACCAGAACACAGTAAAGCAGAATGTGAGCAAAGAAGTTCCAGGCAATATAGCAGGTAAGTCTTTCAAAATTCATATGCCATTATTATAATAATAATAATTATTATTATTATTAATTTTACTTACTGTGTTCCCTATGTTTCTAAGGCCAACTCTTCCACTTCCTAAGGCAAGTGGCTCTTTCTGCAAATTTAAAGAAAAGCTGTCAACTTCAAACCACAACAGCACGATGCTGCTGTCATGTGTCCTACTATTTGACCCCTGGCTGTGCTCAGGGCTCCATGCGCCTGTCTGCATGACCCTGCCATGTTTGCATGTGTGTAACTTTACCAGGACAGATTTAGCCTCTTCATCTCATTAGAATAATAAGAAAGCTAAAATAAGGTCGGTCCCAAGCACTGATCCTATTAGTGAACCCCAGGTAGTGCTGACAGGTGCGTAAGCACGTGTGTTGATGTGTGTTGCTTCTTAAAACCTTCACGCAATATCTTTGTCTGTGTTTACATTTCTCTCATGACAATTGTGCCCCAATGAAACCACATTAAAAACAAGTATTCAAGGCTGATCGTGTTGTCCACACCTCATTGTCAGCAACCAGAAGAAGACCCATCAGGGACGTGTAGAGCACAGACTGGGAGATGTCGGCTGTCTCTCTCTGCAGACCGTTTTGAGACACCAGGGTTCGACACAGAGCCTCACAAGAGCCTTCCACATTCACACCACTAGAGCCGGGCATGCTATTATCCTGCTAAACCTCTGAAGGGGAAAGGTGTGTGGGATGTGGCAGCAAGAAGAGAAAGGAATCCCCCTTTTCAGGTAACGGAGTACAACGGAGCACTTTCCAGGTCAATAATGGGCAATAGCATTCACAGCTGCAGGGAAAAAGAACAGGTCATTTATAAGTCAGCATCTGCTTTGGTAAATCTGTCATGCTGACAAGAGTGAGTTCATCAGTTCCACTTTCCACCAGTTCTCAGACTTAAAATGTTGCATACAAAAGATCACTGAGGGTCAAAGTCTAAGAGTCTTCAACGAATCATAACATCAACACCTGCTACTACAAGAGTTAAGATTATTGGAAAAGTCACACCAACCGTTCTATCATGAAGCTAAAATCCAGAGTTAAAGCTACAGAAGAGACTCACTTATGTAACTCCTAAATAACATGCTGTGGCAGTCTGAAACTAACCAATGCCAAGTCGTAACCGTTCTGTAAAGGTAAAGGGTAAACTCTAACAAATAAAGCAGGTTTGCAACTGACAAATATATGAGTATTTACAAACAAACTGGAGCGATTTGGTCTTACCTGATCACTCGGTCACTCTATCTGTGGACAAACTGTCCCAACCAAACTGTTCCCATCATCTGCTGAGCTTTTAAAAATGCATAAGGGGACGTCTACTGTTTCAGCGTGTGTCTGTGTGCTCCAACAGAAAGTCTACCTCTGTGCCCTGCCCTGCCACCGGTGTAAGAGAGAGGACGACAGAGAGATAGAGAGGGTGAAAAACAGGAGAGGAGGGGGGGGGGGGTAATCATCTCTAATCTTTTCTCTGCAGATCTCTTTGTCTATAGATAGACAACTCATTGCTATCACAAGCACCTCAACAATCTTTCAAGTGTCAGTTTATTAAAATACAACATTTTCCATTCTAAATTCACATTCAGCAATTTACATTGCTCGTCACCATAACGACAAAAGCTAGAAAAAAATAAAAATAAAAGAGATCTTGCAAGAAACTCTGTGTGTCTCTTAAGTACAATCATCTTTCAGAAACAGTTCCATTTATTTCCCCAGCTCTAGTGTGGGGAGAGTCCACATGACAGGCAGCCAGGACATCAGTCCCCCCCGCTCAGCGGCTGGTGTGGTCGGCCATGTCTGTGTCCGAGCTGAGGCTGAGGCCGGCCATGGGACATAGAGCGGGGTCGGGGTGAAGAGAGAGCTGCGGCCGGCCGGTGTGAGCCGTCCTGTCTCTGGACTGTACAATTGCTTGGCGCAGGCAGGTGATCCACTGCTGCTTGCTGAAGGAGTCGTTGGCCTGCAGGCTGTAGGGGTTGGCTTTAGAGCGCCCTCTGCTGCTCACACGGAAGCAATTCTTCACTGCGGGACGACGATGGAAACAGTTGATTAGCCAGCAGTTTTGACAATGAAGTCATTGTTTTGTGTTTTTATCACTACATAAGATAATGACAATTATTTCTAACACAATAATTAAACTCCAAAATAAAGCATTTTGAAATAGTAAACAATGTTGCATTATTCAAAAACAAGAAAAAACCGAGGCACTCAAGAAGTTAGAAAAATATAAAAGGCCTTTATTAAATCATGGCTTAGAAAAAGTTAAAATGCCTAGAAAAAGTTAAAATGCCATTTTTGGCATTTTAACTTTTTCTAAGCCATGATTTAAGAAAGGCCTTTTATATTTTTCTAACTTCTTGAGTGCCTTGGTTTTTTCTTGTTTTTGAATCTTTTGGATCCCCATGCCGAAGAGCACCTGAAGTATACTCTTTTTTACACCCAGCAGCACTCCATGCGTTTGTAGTTGCCTTAATGTTGCATTATTGTAATGTAGCGCCTGATATAAAATCTATAGGATTATGCTGCCGAGTTACCTTTATCGTTCCCCCCAGAGAATGCTCCTCTGAAGGTGCTGCTCCCTCCAGCTTCTCCATCTGGGATCTCCTCCAGATTTATTAAGGCATTGGGCAGCGGTTGCCGGTACACATTAAAAAACTCTCCGCCGTCTCTGTCTTCACTGGGTTTGGTCAGCACCAAAGCCATCTCAAACAGAAATACATGAAGCCGCTGACACAGAGAGGCAAAACACACACACACACACACACACACAAACAGTTACAAAAAATAATTTATATAAAAGTGAATATTGCCACCATGAAGGGGATAAAACATAAGGCAATTTTAAGTTGGACAGTCTATCACCCAGGCTGCTCATCCGTCCCATACTGGATGATTTGGCCCCTCTTCAAATGAAATTAAACTAAATAGCAAAAATCAGTGGAACATCAGAAAAGTTGTGAAACATAGCAGAAAACTACCTGTCCCTTATTGTTTTTGAGCTCTCCATGGCAGTAGATGAAGCGGGACTGGTCGATCTCTGTTAGTCTTTGACTGTTTTCGAGATAATTGAGTCCTCGTTTGTAAAACTGGCACTCTGCCTCCCCTGTCTTCTTGTTCACTTCTGACACAATATCCTGAATCAGCTCCAGCTGGGGTCGGGGGACAAAGAAGTAGATATGATCTTAAAAGGCTGCTTTGGTCATTAAGAAAAAGATGGATCTCCCACTCCAGAATACATAAAACTGTTGAAAAGGAAAAATAGATCAAGTAAAATCAAGATCTGGCTAGAGCTTAGAGCATCAGCAAGAAAAAACAAAGAATGCATTTCGAGACAATCTCACCAAGTTAAGTGCTATCCTGTTTCAAACAAAAACATCTCAGCTGTCAACTTTAGAGAGAATATACTGGAGTTACAAAGTTATACACTCAAAAGCTACACATTTTCTATTTCTCTGTCCCTGTGTAATGCCCATGTAATTACCATTTCTAATTGGTAACTGCAGTGCCAAAGTATCATATAATTACAGATTAGGCTTGTTTTGTTTTTTTTAATCACAATTTGTAATTCTATTACCTTGTCTCCAGTACTCGAGTTGAGGGGGGATGAGGGGGGATGGCATCCCCCTGAAATAAAAACGGTAAAATCATCCCCCCTTTCCATCCCTTATGTCATTTCATCATTTCATTTTACTGCTATTTCAACATTTAGTCATCACCAGAAAAATAATACCAAAAAATAACTTATTTGACAATTTTCACCTGTTTCAAGTAAATTTTCACTTGAAATAAGTAGACAAATCTGCCAGTGGGACAATATTTATCTTCTTATTACAAGCAAAAAAAATCTTGTTCTACTGGCAGATTTGTCTGCTAATTTTAAGTGAAAATCTACTTGAAACAGGTGAAAATAGTAGTTTTTTTTCAGTGATGAGTCTTGTTTTAAGTGTAATGACATTTTTTTTACTAAAATGAGACATTTTAACTAGAAATAGAATAGAATAGAAATAAGAATATTTGTCTTATTCTTAAGATTTTGAGTTTTTGCAGTGATCCATTTTACTTATCCTGTGAAGGACAGAGTCATATTGATAAGTTCAGAAAAGTGTTTTTTATTGTTGTGTTTTGATGTATTTGATGTAAGCCCAGTGGATATTTAAAGCTTACAGAAGGCTGCATTTAACTGCTGCTATGTCATTCCTGCAGTGTTTCTGCAGGTGTTTTGGTCACTGCTATTATTTGTAATATATTATATTATTTGTAATCAGCACAAATTATCTGTTCCCATATGATAAAATCCACCATCCCCCCTGATTTTTTTTTACAACTCGAGTACTGCTTGTCTCCATTGTGGACAACATACGTAAGAGAACAATCAATGTTTGTTTGTAGGTTGACACACGAATCCCATTATAATATATATGAAATACATTTCAAAGTTAACGAGTGAATGAATGTGAATGTGCACGTGATGACAAGACAGACTCACAGCGTCAGGTAAAGAGTCTTCATCCGGATGCTCTGGAGGGGTGCACTTCTGAATCTCTCTCAACAGCAGAGGGTATTTGACCAAACGGCTACGAGGGAGATCCAGGAAGTTCCACAAGTCCAATTTTCTGCTGAACGAGGACTCCTGGCACAGACGCAGGAAGTGTTCCACTCTCTTCTCCTGCTTCTTCAGGTCCAGCAGGGCTTTGGCTCCCACCTGGTTACAGCAATATGTGATGTAGGCATCCAGGCAAGGGAACTGGAGAAAGACGGTCGGAGGAGAACAATGAGGCAACAAGTGTGAAGAAACAAACAAAGAAAAAGCAGGAATATGCGCAGAATAACAGCATGATGATCCTTGGTTTCCATGGAAATACTCACCCAGTTTAAAAGAGTTGGCCCCACCTCTCCAACGGTCTTCTCTGATCCCCTCAGCCTCTCAAGACGACTCAGGAGATCTAGTCATAAATAAATAAAGGACACTTACATTTCCCTGACCTTAATTACTATGTCTACTACAGTTCCTACTTCTCATATAAAAAAATAAAATAAAATAAATGTAATCAGCTCTAATATTTAATCTAAAGTTAATAAAACACTCCTCACTTTTCTTTACATGGTAAAGCTGCACAATAGTTACAACTGACATCAAATTATTAACAGTAAATTATACATCATATGAGCTTGTACACCATTAAACATTTGTTATATATTTTAATCAATGCCTAATGCCTTATTTTACTAATATTACGATTCAACTTTATCCACTGAATATACATGTGAAAAGGAAAGTTATTTTTCAGAACATAGCAAGCAAACTCATGACAGAAGCAGCATGTGAAGAACTCATTACAGCCTGACTGCTTCCATAGGAATCAGGAGTAAAGTGGACGCCGGTGGCTTCTAATCAAGGACACTTATACAGTTACCGATCACATAAAAGCTGTTGTTTTTCGCAGTTTGCTATTCTGAAGGAAAGAATTATGCTTAGAATCCATCTTTCTGAAAGTGGAAAGCACCCAGTTCATTTTCTGGTCTTCCAGGGAGTGGACATCTCAGTTCACCAGGGCGTGAAATACCTGATCGTCAAATGCTCGGGAGTTACATCTCAGGCTCTACGGGCCTTAATTAAATGTGAAAAAAACAGCATCTTGGCTAATATTTGCAAAGTGAAATAGTGTCCTTTGGAAATAAAGTGGAGCTGCTTATCCATAAGGTACAACGCTATATTTGGTTGAAAAGCAAATGCGACATAAAAGCAAAAACAATGTGCATTGGTTGTGACATCCAGAGTAAACTGTGAGACTGTCTGATGTCAAAAAGCTCAAGTGAAACTGGGTCATGGAGCAGGTCAGTGACACTGAGCCACAGTTAAAGCTGAACTAATCGCTGGAGGGAATAATAATAATAAGAATGAAAAAGATAAATAAATAAAGAATCAAAGTGTTGCAATGGTCCCGTCAAAGTCGAGACCTGAATGTGTGTGTGTTAAACTTAGCTTTTCACACACTGCTTCGGCATTGTGGCTTAATTGTACTTTCAGTACATTACTACTACATTCAACGTCATTAATTGATGTTCATCTGTATTAGTTTGATTTTAATTTGATTTTAACATGTCCAACATTAGAACTGATAGGAGGGTGTACTTTATTTTTCACATCCCTATACACGGTCAGGAAACATGGAGGTTCATGAATGCTTAGAAACTGAGGGGCAAGAATGTGCAGAGAACATTTAAAAAAAATAAAAAATAAATAAAATAATTAAAAAAAATGACCTTCATGGAGGGGAATGAGCGAGTCCAGAGTACCAAAGATTTGTCCAAGCTCATTCTCTGAAAGTATTTCCAACTTCCGCATGGGCTCATAGTACACCTATTACAAACACAGCAGAGAGCTCGGGTGAGAAAAGGAACAGGGTGCAGGAGACACTAAATGAATCCAAGTGCAACAGAAACAGTGGAATGGACAAATGTTAAAGCATGTTCAATATCTTCTCCTCCTGTGGAGCTGTTTGGTGAACAAGTACCTTTTTGACCAAACTAAGATCGTCTATAAGTTGCCTCTCTCCCTGAGTCAGCTCATATATAACCTGCAAAAGAGTAAACAGTTGAACACACAGTAAGCAAAGGTAATTTCTACACACATTTGAACAACGTTGTATATGGTGCAAACTCTGTGCAGTGTAACAGCTGATTATTCAGTGAAGGAAGTTGAGGTTCTAGTGCCAGCTCACATCCTCTTTCATAACACCCATGAAAAGCAGCTTAAGAGAAATGAAGAATATGTGATAGTCATTCTGCCCACATTACCACCATGGCTCTATCAACATACTAACCCCCCTTCGCCTCCAAAAAAAGAAAACAGGACTATTTTAAGGGTTGCGTAGAAGCTTTGGCTTCCGCAGACGGTATAAAGTCTGCTGTCCTTCACACCTCTTGACGTTTGATTTCTTTTGCGGTTAGGTCATGGTTCTCCACGGTGTCACTCCAGCACTGGTTGTTACGCCGCCGTGGAAATGATGACCCGCTGGCGCGGGCTCGCATGAGAGCTGGGGGCAAAGGTCGCGCATCCGTGCGAAAACTAATGGATCGCTGTGAAAACAGAGCAGTTGTTAGATATCTGCTTGCGATTCGCTGGCTATTCTGCACCAGAACCAGAACGCGTGTCAGTTGGTGCACGGCTACCGAAATAGACTGCCCGATGCGGGACAGAGCCGTCATCTTCCCCGGGGTAATGACACCTGTGAGGCTGTTGGACTTCACCACAGGTTTAACCCTTTTATTACTGGGCTCCTAATGCAAAGGTCAAAATGAAAAGTTAAGAATCACATTTTGGAACGTTGACACAAAATGTCCTGCAAGCTCATTTTCAGTTTCGTTGCATCTGCAGGAATATCTGGCATCTGTGAGAAGACCTGACCTCCAAATCTTTGTGGTGGTCCAACATCATTTCACCCTCCTCCTCCTCCTCCTCCTCGTCATCCTAATGGACGGAAAAAGTGAAGTCAATGCACTTTGAGTTCAGGAAAATGCGAAGAGAGAGGTGCTGAGAGGGGTGAGATGTTGCATGGTGCAGAGCTCTCATTTCCTGTGCGAGTCTTTCAAAGAGGAAGAAGGTTCAAACTGTGCCTCAGTCAATACAAGATGTCTGCCTGTTTTTCCTCCAACTAACCGCATCTTCTGTAGAATTAGTGTGACAGCATTAGAACGAGAGCTGAAAAATAATTTCTGAAAATGGAATTGCATAAGATACGTGACGCAGCAAAATAGGTAAACCTGTGGAAAGTGGAAACATTTCAATAAGCTGGAAAGCAGCAAGATGTGATTAAACAAAAAAAATAATCAGAGAACTGCCCAGGCTGCAAATTTAACGTTTACATTTGCATGTGTGTGTCAGTTCTACACTCAGCATTGTGGTTTACAAAGGTAAAGTTAACTAACTTCCGCTTGTTACTGAGAAATGCAGACATGGCTGTGATGTGGATCCTCAGATAGCTCTCAGATTATTGCTCACCTCTGCAATTCTTGTCACAGGTTCAGGTGCTGGGTCTTGTTTTCTTTTCTTCTAAAAGGATACATTTATGTGAAAGTGAGTTTTTCATATTTTAGATCTTTGGAAAGAAGAAACTGCAGCAAGGTAGCTTACCCCAACATGGTCACTGGGGGTGGAATGAATCTCGCCTGACATGGGAGACCTAAGAAGTGCAAACTCTCAGGCAAAGAGCAACTATTCATGCACAAGTTCACATTATTTTATTAGAGATTTATCTGACAGATGACAGCATGGGTAGTGGAACTAAAATACTTAACATTTTTACAGTGGAAAATTTAATTATTAGCACTTAACATTCTTATAACCACTTTTCCAAGTGTGTAGTACATTAGTATGATCAGGTTTAAATTATTTCATTACATCACCAGATGCACATCATCAAACCAGATAAAAAGTACTGATGTTAAAGTGACCCTCATCAATAATGCAGCAAAAAGAGCAATAATAAATGTAAAACCACATCATACCAGGAAGTCTTTGTGTCACAAGCCTCCTTCACTTCCATTTTCTCCTCAATGCATGTTCACAAAATCACTACACGTCCCCAAGACGGTGAAATAATCCAAATTTAAGCCAGTATTAGCCGTCACTCCTGTGACTTACTCACATCGAGCTGCCTTTTAAGTTAAGTGCACTTCTTCCTCCTCAGTCTTCCTTGTCTCACAGACCACATCCTTTACGGTTGCACATACTTGCATATCCGCTCTTCTCGGGGAGGAGTGTTCAAAACTTTAATGTAGACTTATCACTGCAATCTGTTAACTGTATTATTGATGAAACAACTGTTTCAAAGTTGTCGACATTAGACTAACATGCCGCAAGACATGAGGAAGTGAGATTACACACGCAGCTTTACTTCATTGAGCGCCCTTTAAAATGACTGTTTCAAAAGTAAAGCAAGGAATTATATATTTCATGCTTTGCATCAATGAGGGAAACCATCTGATATGGGGGTTTCCATTTCAAGCTTACATTTCTGTATTAACCTGTTATCTAGTTTATTTCCCGGATGTGGTGCTCAATAATAATGAAACTTCAGATGAGCACAAAGCAGGTCAGAAGGGTAAAACATGCATTTCTGAGTGTCACAACTGTTCAACCATGAGTCATACTGAGAAAAACCAAATAACCACACAAACATATGTTTATTTTAACATGTTTATTCACTACCACACTAAGTGCTCCCATTTCAAGATCCATCTCAATGCCTCACTCTTACACTGTCATTTGGAGTTAAAGTAAAAAGAATGATCTGCAAGGTGTGTGCCAAAACTGTAAACCCCTGCCTCCCTCCCTAAAATAAAATAAAATTTAACAAAACACGTAATATAAAGGAAGAAAAACAAAATTAGTGCAAGAGCATCTTGAAAGCATCACTGTGCTGTGTTGAGGGTTTAGGGGTGCCTCAGACAGGAAGGAAACTATTGCCAGTGCGATATATTTGGATATTCATTCAGGAAAGGCCATCAACTTGGATTTTTTTTCAGTCTTATGGGATGACCGTGTTTTAATTAATGAGGTGTATCATTCAAGGAAATAAAATGGGAAAAAGAAACTGCGTCTACAAGACGAGGGTTGGAGGAGGAAAAAAGGCAAGTAGAGTGGACGACAGGTGTTGGGCTGGATCGAAAATCCCCCATTTATTTCTCAAGACGGTGAGGATGTCACTGTACATATGGACTCAGTTGGGCTTTTAAAAACACAGAAACCACCAATGCTTATTTAAGTGTAGAGGTTCTACTACTGAGAAACTTTAGGATATCCAGGTTACGGGCTCCCTTCCTCCAAAGACATCCCTCTTCCCACAGCCAAGCACCAACTGGATCCCTAACACACTTACAGGTTTCCTTATGTCAACTTACTGGGACTATATACAGTCAGGCGTAGGTTTTTACAAACCACAGGCCTAAAAAAGAAACTGATTGATCCAATAAAGCCGACTTGGATTGAGGTACCCACCCCTAGTCCCAACACAACCCAAGTACACACCCTTCCCTTGCACCCCCCCACCAAATGCCACCCTCCTGTGGGTGGACCCTGTGAAGCTCAGCGAATGGTATATCTAACATAGGGCACTTCCACATCTTCATCTGACAGGTCGTTACAGCACAGCTCAAACACCAGGGCTTTGACATGTTTGCCTAGCTTCTTTTTGGACACTTTGGTCACAATCTCAGTCATCCTGCAAAACAAAGAAAAAGAACACAGCTGAGTTAAGAAACAAAACAACACAAATAGGAGAAGTTGATGTGTAGGTAAAGTATGAACTCACGGTAGGTCCAGTCTTTCTTTAAGTTTGGCAGCAGGCATGAAAAATGAATAGAGCATGGACACTCCCTGAGAAAGCATCGTGATCTCCAACTTATGCTCATTCTGAAAAACGTGAGGGAGAACAGTGTTAACAAAAGCGTGCCTGGGGGAGGGGGGTGTAATGGGGCAACAAGAAAAGATGAGTTAGACGTACTTTAAAGTAATCCAGGAACTGTCGGAGTGTCATCTCCTCCCCATTTGGTTGCAGCCCTGTCACCTCAAAGCGGTCCCACAGAGTCCAGTCAATTTCATAGTACTGCAAGGAATAAAATTCAGTAGTGTCACTAACAGCCATAGAGCATGTGTGTATTATCCATAAGACACTGAACACCACCATAATATTGTTATGAGGCATAAAGAGCAAGGTCGTCAATATAAAAAGTTGACATATTTCTCCTCAGCACACACTGATACCATCAGCGTGAGAAAGATGAGTTGAACTCATGTGCATCCAGGCAAACATTTACCTAATGCATCAGTATTAGCATGGCTGGATCATCATTGGAGCTTGACAACCTGTTCAACCACTGTCATGCAGTGATTGTGTATTTTATATTATTTCCATGCATATGAGATCCATAATTAATATACACATGAGCTTACCTTGTGTTTTGGAGCAGCAATGGGCTCAGAGAAGGCAAAGAAAGGTAGAGCTAAATTCATGAAGCCGTTTTTGAACGACTCCAGCTTCTTGTGTCCCTGGATAATCTTGAAGAGCTCCAAGCACACCAACCCAACCACTGCAGATGTAGTAGTGGCGATGGCTGGAATGATCTTGCCAGCAATTAATTTGCTCTAGAGTAGATGGCGACAAGAAAAAGGTTTTTAGTGAGATGATATTTGTGGACATCTGAGCAATAAGTTCAGTCGGGCTCTGTGCAATCATTTTTTCTTCTACTCAGGGGTAGTGTGTAATAGGTTTTCTGGGAACTGGGAGTGGGAATTGATGTGTTAACTGTAGTATGGTTTGATTGTATATGTGGGTAAAGACTTCGGGGTTATGTTTCTATGTTTATTGGAGTGTGATTGTCGCCTGTGCCTCTCGTGTCCAAGACAAATTTCTCCTAAGGGAGACAATAAAGATTCATCTTTATCTTATATAAAGTGTCAAGTGAAACAAGCAGAGTGCTGAATGGCTTAGAGGGAGTGAGTTTTTTTTTTAAATAACCAACCAGGTAAATCCCCCGTATCCCTAATCTGAGAAAACACCAGGATATCAACCAAATACAATGTCAGGTCTAAAACAAATGTTGCCCACCTTGTGTCTGTCTGCAGGCGGAATGTCGTAGTTCTCTGCTCTCAGGTTGGAAGCTGCCACGATGAAGTCCATGTGGTAGTTGGCGTCGTCATCCTGTTAACACACGAGCCAATCATAAAAACCAGTCAATCATCAGTGTAGGTTGACGTTATATAAAAAAGGGACAAAAATAGTTAGCATGGTACATTTCTCCAGAATGGTCTATGATCCAAATAATTACTGTCAGTGGCTTTCTGTTCCTCCACCTGGAATGTTTTGGCTGATTGTATTAAACTAGCAGCTTTAGATTTCTCTTTTTTTTTTCTAACTGATTCTGAATGATTAGTGATGTATATTCTTGTACTCTATATTGATACTTGTCCGTGTCTTCACAGCCAGAGGCAATTACTGCAAATAAATTATTTTTTCATATTCTTCTCACCCATACGTTTACACGATGACCAAAACCAAACTTGGTGATATCACAGACACATCAGTAAGAGCACAGTTTTTACCTTTTCGAAGTCGACGGGGTTGAGTTTGAACGCGAAAGTCTCTGAAGAAGGCAACTGAGACTTCATCTCTTCCAGTTTGGAGTCGTCTGCTTAACAAGAAGTTCATAGTTTGATTTCTGCTACAGCATCCACATTATCAAATGATTCATGACTGCTGAAGTTGCACGTGTGTAAATTAAGAGCTTCTTACCAACAGAGGAATTGCTATTTTGCAGTTCCTGATCAGAGACATGGATTTTAACCCCTGAGCGAGGAGTAAAAGGTGGGATATTGATCTCCTGCAAGATCTTGACCACACCTTCACGGTCATTGTTGGTTCTTAGGCCGTACATTTGAGCAAAAAGGTTTGCACCTGCCATTACATAATCCATGTGCAGCTCCTAAAAACAAAAGCCAAAAATTCTCCTGAACTGAACAAAATAGTTAAGAACATAATATTGCAATTATAGGCACTTAATGATAAATCATACTTACATTACTAGTGCTGAAGTCTAAGGGGTGAGGACACCTCTTTGGGCCAGACCAGAAGGGGGCACCTGAGCTGGTGAGCTGAAAAAGATAATCAGTTTACATCCGTTATCTGCCAAGCAACCACATTCATGCAGTGTTTTGGTTTTAAGGTACCGTATTTTCGCGACCATTCGGCGCACCGTGTGGAAAGGCGCACCCTCATTTTTGTGTGTCATTTTTAGATTTAAAACATACATATGGCGCACCGACCCAAAAGGCGCAGTCTACAGAGCAGAGCTGCACACACGCGTGCCGCAAAACACGCCGGCCGGAAAACACACACACCCGCTGCAGAACGCACACACATGCAGAACGCACACACAAACACACAAGCGCTTATTTAAAAAATAGAGCGGGAGCAAAACCTCTGTTTCTGCATTAAAGAGCTCCGCTAATTCAGCTGCGCCAGTCCGAATTTCCTCGGTGTCAGTCACTTTCTGCACAACAGTAAATAAACTTTTCATACCCCGTTGTGCGGATCCTCCACCGCGCAGAGCCCGTCTCTCCCCAGCGGGGTGGAGCAGCGCGCGTCACAGCGGCTTTAACCGGGAATGTGACCTGTTCGGACCGGCTGGGACCGAAGCCATCCACCTGTATGGGAGCAGGGGCTCCCGGGGAAAGACCAGCGGCATTTCGGCCGGATCTGCCCCGGGGATGGTGCGCCCTGGCCCGGCAAACCCGCGGCGGGAGCCTGGCGGCTCCTGAGCGCATCCTCTGCATCTTGGTTACCGGAGATCAAACCGACAGATTTGCCTGAAAATCTCGCAGGTTGAAGTTGATCCGACCTGGGACAGACCCCTGAAATCCCTGCTCCTAAAGCGGGTGGGAACCAGGAGAATTTGATCTGATCCAGCTTCGGGAACCTGGAAGTCGGGTTGCAGCAGCGCGCGTCACAGCGGCTTTAACCGGGAATGTGACCTGTTCGGACCGGCCGACACCGAAGCCATCCACCTGTATGGGAGCAGGGGCTCCCGCGGAAAGACCAGCGGCATTTCGGCCGGATCTGCCCCGGGGAGGGTGCGCCCTGGCCCGGCAAACCCGCGGCGGGAGCCTGGCGGCTCCTGAGCGCATCCTCTGCATCTTGGTTACTGGAGATCAAACCGACAGATTTGCCTGAAAATCTCGCAGGTTGAAGTTGATCCGACCTGGGACAGACCCCTGAAATCTCTGCTCGCAAAGCGGCCGGGAACCAGGTCATCGGACCCCGCTTGGGGAACCAGGAAGTCGGCTGCAGCAGCGCCGATCACCGCGCTGCTCCAGCCGCTGCTTTAACCGGGGAACGTGGACGGTTCCGACCAGCCGGGACCGGAGGAGCCCGCCTGCACTGTTGTAGGGGCTCCCGGGGAAAGAGCACTGGAATTTCAGCCGGATCTGCCCCGGGGAACCGGCGATCGGACCCGCAAACCCACGGCAGGTGCTTCCTCGGTTCCCGACATGCAAAACCCACGCGCGCTGCAGAACAAGTGTGCTTATTTAAATAGAGCGGAAGCAAAACTTAGTTTGATTGTATTTTATTTCACTTTACACATCAAGCAAATCCTTAAACGTTTTCATCATCTGTTTCGCATTAATCAGCTCAGTGGAGTCTCATTCACGTCGCAACTCACCGGGGCTTCCCCCGCCCCCTTCTCTTTTTACCATTCACATGGTGGCCGGCCTTACATTACCGTAATTCAGGTAATAGACACGGCGCACCGTTTCTTAAGGCGCCCGGCACATTTAAAAAAAAAAAAAAAAAAAAAAGTTGCGCCTTATGGTCGCGAAAATACGGTAGACTCAATATTTACCTGATCTGGGGGAAAGTTGTGCAATAGCTGACGGATGTTGTTGCTATATTGGCACTGCCAGTGGTTGCGAGCCCAGGCTACGCACTCGTCCCAGCTGTGCGGGCAGTCTGTGACAAGACACTTGTACACGGCCTCTAGCACCTCCAAAGGCTGAGCTCCTGGTAACTTCAGTGTACGCTCCATAAACTTAGGGTCTCTGAAAGAAGAAAAATCACCATAAAACCGTGTGAAGTGTTTACAAACATGAATACATGTTCTATTTAGCAAATTATGTTAACTGTTTTGCAAAAGTGTACCTAATCTTAAAAAGATGGGAACACTTGCAAATGATAATTAAATCAAATACATTTGATTGTCAACAACTGACTGATCCTTACCCTCCTTATTACTATGTAAGAATTGAAGGCATATTTTGGATAAGTTTTCGTTAAATAGCTCTTGCAGTAATTCATGTAGGTTTTGTTCACCAGGATACATTTGCCCCATTTTAAGACCTGAGATGGACTTCAAAAGTTTCCTTATCTTGTCCTGATACATTTGATTTTGTAGTAAAAAGAAATGTGTACTATTGTTTGACAGTATATAAGTACACTGATCCTTACAAAGTTCCTTTTGAAAGAAATGGAAAGTAACTTACGTGAGGTACTGCATGGCATTTTCTGGTGGCTGCTTGAACAGTCCCTCAAACTCATCACGAGCCCACTGAAAAGAAGAGGATAGCAGGTCAATAAGCAGATGAAAACCTACAGTCATCTTAGAACATGGTAGAATAATTTTTTTACTTATCTACTTTTATTTCTTTCATATATATGATCAAAGATGTATTGTAATAGACTAATGTAATTAATCTGGTTGCAAATAAAATGTTTAGATGAATCTTCACATATAAACCAGTAATGACAGACAAATTGTTTACAATACATGGAAGACAGTCACCACTAGGTGGAGCCTCTGAGTAGGATGTACATGGAAATGTGTATGTACATATTTTACCAAATACAAACATAACTCATTAACATATACATTTAGTATGTGTAACAATGTCTTTAAGATTTACTTGCAGTATTTCAAAAGGAGACGAGAGTTAAACGTGGCATTCAGTAATAGAGCTTACTACTTACATGAGATCAATCTTTTAGTTAAGTTAAACACATTTGTTCTGACCTTATTTATCCCCATTATCTTTTTCCACAATAAATGGCATTTAGCACACCTTTGTCCATTGCAATTTACAAAAAGTGAAACACAATCAAGCCTATTACAAAGTGCAAGAAGGAAAACACAAAAGTACAGCTAGACGATCACCTTAAATAGAGAAGTTCAAAAGGAGTGTGGGGTTAGATTCTGTTAGGCAGTTAAGAGAAATGTGTTTAAGTTTCTTGAAGATTGAGAGGAACTCCACCAGTGTCGAACCGTCTGGTACTGCCAGTTGGCACTATAGGCACTATTGGCGCTTTGCCACTAGTACCAACTCGGCTCGACTCATCTCAACTTAACTTGGCCTAGTTTCTTTTCCATTACAATCCAGTAGCCGGATAAGAAGTATGCAGGGGTTGGAGTGAAGCTGCTATGACGTATTTGATTGTGACACAAACGAAGAAGAAGAAGAAAACAACACTAAAGATGTCAAATGTGGAGTAGATGGTATATGTGCTGTTTGGTCTTTGGCTTGTGTTCAATATCAGGTGAAAAAAATTAGTAAGAGAATGCTTCAAGTCGTGAGGTTTTTAATTGTTTTTTTTACCTCGTGTCTGCACTGCTGAAAAGTCAGTTGATAGCTGTGAGCAGCTATGTACTGAGAAAGGTCCTGCTAGACCTTTTCATTCCTTATCGCCCCATCTACTGTAGATCCCTTGGAATTCTATCCTCAGCCACCAGATTTATGAATGTCCGAACAATCGGTGGCATGTAGTGTAATGATGTCAGATACAGCTCGACTAAGCCCTCTTAGAACCTCGGCAGAGTAGTTATAGAAAAGTGGAAAAGCGCCAAAACCAAGTCTAGGCGAGTAGGTACTAGTAGCAAAGCGCCATATCAGGAGCACAATGACCTGAGAGTCTAAACCTGTATGACTGAGTTATAATAGGTGGAAGCTGACCCAGACATCACTTTGTAGAACAAACTTGATTTAAATTTGATTTGTGCTGCTACTGGTAACCAGTGCAAGCTATTGAGTAATGGTGTGACATGAGCCCCACAGACACTTCTGGACTATAGAAAAGGTTTCATTTTCTCCATCAAAAGTAACATCAGCCAATCCCTGAATCGTCCAGGAGTTTTAGCTTATAATTCATCCAAATGAAAACTCTGACTTTGATGGTTAAACATCTATGAATTAGCAAGTCTCTCACTGTACTTTGGTTATTTCAAACCCGTAACTGATGTGAACTGTACCACGAGTATTTTACAGTATGCTCAACTACTTACCTGCAGTGTATGCTCAATGGCATTTGGAAAGTTCTTGAGGGTACAGATGGGGATTGACTTCTCCGGTGGGTCTTGGCTTGAGCTGTATGACTCTGTCACGAATGGGATCACGACTTGGACATTGCCTTTGGTACCCAAGGTACCAGACTCCAGCAAGGGTTTACGGTAGTATACACAACGCCGGTCCATGTACATACCTAAACATTAGGGACAAGGAAAAAGTTAAAGATTTGTACACATGAACTTCTACAAATGTGAACACGCCAAATCTGATTTTATTAGTAAGTTCCTGCTTGGAAATAACCTTTGTTTGAATGGCATCAACTTACGTGCATCAACATTGTCCAACGCATTGGTGACTCCATCGAGGCTTTCAAAGAAGTCATCATCATAAACCCTCTCCGTGTCAGGGCCAACTCTGTTCTGATGACCTGTGATCCTGATGGATGGGTTCATCTTCTTTACCGCTGCAGCAGCTGTATCGCTCTTCATTTTCTATTTCCACATATAAAGGAAAGTTGTCATAAAAGACTAAACTTTTGTTAATAACCTGTACTCCTTTCTAGTAATTTTAACATCTGTAGGGACATTCCATAATATGGCCCGGAGCCAAATATGACAGCTGTCTTTGTTCTATAACATTATCCGTCTTAGCATTTTTATTTTTCAGCCACTTGAAATAACGAATACATCAAAAAGCCTTCATGAGCAGCAAGCAACACACTTGGCCATCATTAAAACAGAATTATTAATTTTTTTAAATGTATATATATATAAAAAAAAAAAAAAACAGAATTTGTTTAACAAAGAAAAATACAGGTGAACTATAAATTACAAGCAGACAAGATGGGCTGATTTGATCAAAAAAATCAGTATGAATACCCTGCACGTGTATAAACCGGTTACAGCAGGGAGTGTAGAGCAGACATACAATACATTTGTTTTCAACATTTTATCCTCTGAAAAAAGTTGATACTAACCGTAACGTCGGATGGTCTGAAGAGGAACTGTCTGTTGAGATTGGATTTCTCTATGGTGTCCATGTCAGTCACAATCACCTCACCCTCCCCGCCAGCCAGTCCAATCATGGCAAAGTTTTTCAACAACTCGCAGCCAATGGCACCAGCTCCAACCTGAGAGAATTGGAAATGTTTGTTATAAAAAGCTACAAGCATTGTCGATCCATGTTAAGACACCATGTGATATATGAATTTTACTATATGTCGCACACCATGAGGGGAAAACATTTTCTAATGTCTAAGGCTGTAAATCACTGTAAACAAGTCCCATATTCATATGCCCACTCTCTAGGTGAGTAAACAAAATGTTATCTCTGCAGGTGGGTTTAATAAACTGTTCCCGATAAAGAGCAGTATGTAGTTTTGTCTTTATTATGGATGTCAGGGAAACTTCGCAACAGCAACGTGACTGTTGGATATGCAAGAAGCTTCGTTTACTTGAGACGTGTGTATGTAAAGGATGCCTGATATCTATTGGCTCCAAAAAATATTGATCGGCATGGGAAGAAAATTGATGTATTTTTTTTTATAAATAAAATTGGTCTGATAGATAAATTTAACCCGATAACAAAAAGGTGAAATTGCTTGCTGGCAGTTATAGGTTTTTAAAAACAAAACTTGTTGCATTAGTTGCATCATCTGCCACATCTAACTGGTAGGACCCCAGAGAATGCCCCCCCTGTCTGCCCGACCAAAAATGAGCACCAACAGCACAACACTGGAGCCAACATGGCAGCATGATTAATTTTCTCATCGGCAGCAGATGACAGTCACTGCTGTTTGCAAAGAATAGTCACCCAAGATTCAGAAATTATTAAAGGAGACAACAGATTTTAACATATTATGGAGTGCCGATGTTACCTTTCAGCATTTGAAAACTTAGGTCAACGCCCTTTATTTCACATTTGAATTAAATTAAACAAAGACTAATTTCATTCACTAACGTATCTGTATCAGCCATACAGAAGCAGTTAATTATTGGTTTGGCTAAATTTTTTATAACCCTTCTATATAATATACATAAATGAGAATTTGATTTTATTTTCAAACCTCCATGAGCCACAAGAGACCAGAGGAAGTGCTGGAAAATGTTCCATTGGCTGACTCACCAGGAAGTAGCGCTGTTTGCCAAGCAGGTCCTGGAGCTTGGTGCCAAATACTGCAATCTGCCCATCATATCGGGAGTTCCTCTAAGAGAAGCATACAGAAGCAGAAAAACAAGCTATTATAGTCCACCTTCATAATATAAATCAATTTTCACTAAAGTGCGCTTGATCTTGTCTGTACACCTACAGGGGCACACTCTTCTTCTGTGAGCACGACTTCCTCTTCAGACAGGCACTCCAAGGCATCAAAGTACAGCCACTGCATTACAGGCATAAATTTCCCTGTACATGCCTAAAACAACAAAAATTATGTTTAGTATTAAGATTTAACAGTGAAAAATAATTTATACAACATCACAGGAACTTAAGAGTACATGTACTCTTCTAAAGTAAAAATAACTATAGGAGATATTTTAGGACTACATAACCAACTTAAATTTTCCACACAGCTTTACACTTACCTTCATTACTTCTTGTGCAGCGATACCCCCAATGAAGGCATTGATAGGGGCAAGATCCCCAGCAGCTAAATATGACAACTTTTTGATAAGAGCTTCATCCAGCTCCTCCACCTTGGCAGAACCTGTCTGAGCAGAGTTCAGCTCCTTGGACAAAGTCAATAGCTCCTCACCATCAGCCTGGAAAACAACATTCAGCATTAAAAAAAAAAAAACCAACTAACTAACTCAAATGCACTCACTTTTAACACTTTCGCACAGAGCTTCATAATTTTTCATTTCGAATTACGGATGAATTTTAGTTTTTTGTATTTTACAATTGCAGTTGCTTATATTAAAATCAATGCATTATTAATTTTAGGATGGGCATTTAAACAAACACTCCAGGAATACAGGAGTCTGAACTCGGGCAAACCAAAATATTTCAGGACATCAAAACACCTTCAAAATACTAATATCTAACAAAGTATCCTCTTCGTCATGCATGACATGTACCTTGCCCCATGGTGTAGGAAGGCGGTTGTGTTTCTTCTGGAAGGCATGGATAGCCTGGAAGCCCAAATGCAGCTGCCCTGGACGCTCAAACTTGCCAAAATCGGTCAACACAAACTCTGGCTCGGCCGTGGATGAGGAGATGGATTTCTGTCAGGAGAAGACATGACAAGTTGTGAAGTCAGGCTCAGCATAAACATTTTAACTGGTGACCACAGCATTGGCCTGGGCGATAAACCGAAAAGGTACCGTTACCGACATTCACTGAGATTACCGACATCAATTTTCCCATGTTGGTAAATTCAGTGTTTTGATTCAAAGAAAAAAAAAAAAAGAAAAAAAGATAAACGTCTGTTTTGACTGTTTGTGCTGATAGGCTAGTTTCCTTCCCCTGACAGCGTGTCTGTAATCACATGACTCCACCCATCCAGTCTGACCGAGAAGGGAAACCCAAGAAAAGGGCTGATGGTCCCAACGAAAAGGCAGCTGTCTAGTGTGAGACTCGCGCATTTCAACAAGTTCACACACTCTTGCGCCACATATGGCATTTCTTATGCTGAGAAATTAACTCCAGCGCACAGTAACTCCAACAGCCTATCTTACAAACGAGTCACGGCACGTACTGTTATCGTACATTTATAGTTATCGGGGTAAAACTGCTTAATTTATCGTGATATTGATTTGAGGTCATATCGCTCAGCCCTACCACAGCAACAAATAAGATGGTTGCTCTGGGAAAGTCATTTAACACAATGGCAGGGAAAAAGATATCTAATACAAGGGGAAGAAATAAAAGCCTTTTTAATAAATTCTCCCTTACTTGACCATGGTATAACGAAAAACCAATTAGCCACTTACAAATTTGATCTTCTTGCCCATCTTAACCTGTGAAACAATTCCTCCTCTCACATAGTCTGTGAAGCCAGTTGTATCACAGATGCTGAAGGTATATGGACCTGAATAAAGGAGAGCAACACATTAACTTGTAGAAGTCAACATGAGGCCTAAATAAGGGAAAGAAAAGACAAATTCATTCTTACCTAGAACTTTAATTTCCACTGGCTTACAACCGTTTAGCTCCGTCATACCCTGAATCTCTGTAAAAGTGACATAGTCTCCACTCTCGAAGCCATGACGGGCTTCATCAAGACATGTCACAACCCCTTGATTGTCCTAATAAAACAAGAGAGCAACTGTTAAAAGTAAATGCCAGTCTGTAACAGAGGCTTATTCAAAAGAGCACAAGATTGTTTGTGAAATATTTCAGATAAAAACAAACCTTGGTGATCATAGAGATCATGGCACTCAGTGGCTGCTCTCCATTGGTATCATATACCATCATTTCCTCTCCAAAGTCACAGAAGAGTTGGCTATAACAAAAAGAAAACAAAATTGTTAAGACACTCAGAAATGATTATTTTTCACATCAAGTCCAATCAAACAAGTGTTTGAGTCTTACCCAAACAGACCACGGGTGTCTGCAATGACCAGCTTGATGCTTTTGCTGTGGCAGAACTCCCCCAAACGGATTTGCTCATCCATGGTTGAGTCAGTCAGTACTACGACCTGGATTACAAGATGACCAAGCCTAAATACCACATTTTTTCCCTCTTTTTCAGTTACACAATGACTAAAATTGTGGCTAATCAAATTATACCTGGAACTTGGTCAGGTAGTCTTCAGTTAATGCTCCAGTATGGGTGGTCACAGGAACATAGCTGTTCAGTTCAGCCAAGCGAGGCTGGCTCACATCTGCCCTGTTCTTCCCCAGGTCCTCCTCTCGAAGGTAAAACTAGCCACACAAAACATATAAGTTGTTTAGACTTCTGTGTCTGATATTCATCAACATACTGCATCTACATTGATATGCAAAATTGTCTGCCGAACAAAAGCAAATTAACATCAGCCCAAATGCTTTTTGTTCTTAATGTAGCTTTTCCTGTTAACACAATAGACAAGTCATTCTCTTGAGCCTTTTGTACCAAACACAAACTTCCTTTACCTTCATATTTGATTGATTATATCAGTTTACATCCTGCTGCCTGTTCATGCATTACACAAAAAGCGTGCTCCTCAATTTCTCAAAAGTGTACCCTCAAATTCCAAGAGCTCATTCGGAGATGGGCTGAAAAATCAAGTTTTTTTTTTCTGGGGGTGGGGGGAATAAATAAAGAAAACCAAATAGACTACATGTCAAAACAGTCACTCGATTCCCCACTCTCATGAACTTGTTTCAAACATTAAGACCTGACTATATTAGCACGCACGCACATGCACGCACGCACGCCTGTTGATAACTACCTTTATTGGAAATTAGTGAGGTTAAGTCTACATGAAAAGTTATCTCTCTAATTTCTTCACCCATTTATCTGCGCACACAGTATTTTAATACAACAGAATTAAAACAGAAGTCAGCCCCCCCCCCCCCCGCATAAAACAAGTTTGAAATACCGGACGAAGCGCAGCCCATTGATGATTGTTAACTATTACCTCCAGCTCTACTGAAATCAGAGTTGCATACAGCCAATTCAGTAAACCACCCGCCCACTACAGCTCTACTCTGCCTGTCACTCAACACGGGATAGGGAGGAGCTTGTGGCCGTGGGAGAGAAAAACTTTCACATCATGGACCAATACTAACACTATTTAACTTTCAGTCGCTAGTTTTGTCTAAGCGTTTAGTCCTTAACAGTGTCTGAAAAGGCGCTAAATCTAGCTACAGTCAACTGGAAGCACTGGGTTGGAGAACCTCTGTAAGCAGAAGAGGAAATCTGATTGGCTGGTAGCCTCACGTGAGGAGCTGCGCCAGCTAGAAGCACTGTGCCTTCTACTCCGTGGTGCAGCCTTAATGTTGCCCTGATCAGGTGCCAGCAGATGTACAGTATATGCGCAAAACTTTTAACCCGTTTACATTCACTAACAAGGCAGGGGAGGATCATTTTCCAGGACAGCTTAACAGTTTCCAGGACATTTGACCATTTTTTCCCCCTCATTTTCCATGTTTTCCAGGACATTTGACCCCCCACTCATTTTCCAGGACACATGGGAACCCTGATTATGCACAAACTATCATGCAGATCACTTACAGGTTACAAGTTACAATGACCTGACTACTAGTGTACCAATATTTAGGGTGAAAAGAAGAGGGGCAGAAATCAAATTGCTGACGCATCTGCACTCCAACACATTACCCATCAAGTTTACGCTACTCCAAGAGTTTCTCCCAGAAGAGACATTTTTTAAATTTTAGGGTATGAGCTTTAAGAAATGCAGTTGCTTAAGATTTGTTTTAAAATGTATCCAGTGTGTAAAAAGCAGAAGTGAATCACACTAGCGGATTAAAGGCCACTTCTTACTAAATTACATACGGACTAATCATTTCATTTTAAATAAAAAAGGTACAAATGCAAGTTGCTTTAGTAAAAAAAATTTTCAAAGCACAAGGTCACTGAGAGACATCTCTGTTGAGCCTTTTAATTAATACCTGTGTAGTCCAGTGACACATGGTGTAGCCTGGCTTTAAATAGATACATTACAATTCAAGGTCACTCGCTGTTGGATGATGTCCTACACCAGGGCATGGCTTGTGCTCTGAATATGAGCAAAGAAAAGTCCATCGGCTGATAAATTTGGATCAGCCAATTCATTTAAAAAAAAAAAAGTGGATTAAAAAGGTTGCGAGCGCGGGGGTTATTTGCTGTGTTTTTTGTTTTTTTTTTTATTTTTGGCACGACAAACATTAACAATATAAATGCACATATGAACTATATGCTGTGTTCTTTTTGGATGAAAAAAAAAAAAAACAATTCACATGACTAATGATACAGGTAAGCTTAATTTTGCAACTGGTACACTTAAAGAAATTACTGAGTCAACCTGTAACTTAATAACTGAACTAGAAAATGATTGTGGCACTAAAGCAAAACATGTACATCCATGCCCATTTCCACTCACCTGAGAAGAGAGGTCTCTCCATTCTGCAACTCCATGATCGTGTACAGTGACACTTCGAACTCCCCCAAGGATGACATTCTTGGCAATCTCTACTCCAAGTCCTCTCATTCCAGAAATAAGGACATTGGAGTTCTGCATGCGCTTCATGGCCTCATGGCCCAGCACATAGCTAGAGTTGGTTTGAAAAAAAATAATAATTACGATACTATTTTTTTTCTAAATAAATTAAAATTAAACATTAGCATCATAATGACTGGCAAGTCAACAAAATATATTTCTTTGTTTAACAGGAGAACTTACAGTTGTCTGGAGTACAGGCCTTCATCAATCTCAGCATCATTGCCATTCTTAGCCATGCCCTGCAAAGAGACAATAGGAGATAGAATAGTTTAATAATTTCCATTTTAGAAACTGCTGGTGTTTTCTTAAGGCAATGTGACTACATTTTACCAGGAGTACCATTGTGACTCAGAAATATGACCTGTACATATTCAGGGAATAACAATATTGGCGATATCATTTTCTTCTTGTCATGATTTTTAACAGTAAGTCTTGAAGCAAAAATTATAGTTTTCAGTCCGTTCTGGCAAAGCATAAACTACATAGACCATGATCCTTTGCGTCTACATCATCGGTCAGTGCACCCATTTGAACCAGAGTGTCTGCAACCCACACAGAAATGAAGAGCAGAACATGGCAGAAGGCGGCAAGAGTGGTGAGCACAGTATGGATATGCAGAACAACGATACAGATTTTGCATGCCCCAGCGACTTTTAAGTCTAAGGTGTGGAAGCATTTTGGTTTTGCCGTGTCAAGAAATAAGAAACCGTGATGGACAAACCACAAACAGTATGCAAACACTGCCAGTGCAAAGTACGGTACACCTCGGTGAATACGAGCAACATGAGAAATCACTCTTCAAATTTTTCAGGGTGGAGGGTTATCAAATGTGTTTACGTCCAATTGGATATTTTTATTTATTGAATACTAATGACTAGGCAGTTTTGTAGTGCCTGGGTATTTCATTTGTTGATTATAAGTAGGGCACTTTTATAATACCTGGGTGGCTTTATTTATTCCTAGGCTAGTTAATATAATACCTGGGTTGCCTTTTCTAATAAATACATGTTGAGATGTTACTTGAATTTTGCACTTGAGCAATGCTTTTCAAGCAGTTCAAAACACAAACTTGAATGTGACAACAAATATTGTACCGAGTGGTCGAAGCATTTTATATTGTCAATATTGTTATTGTGACAATAGCCACATTATTGTGAGCCTCCCCACAATATCACAATAAATATTGTATAGTGAGGTTCATATCATGACATTATCAATTTGTGAGATTTGGATATCGTTACAACCCTAGTACATATACACATGCATCGTGATCAGATATTATAAAACTCAACAAGAAAGCAAGCGTCAGAATTCAAATGTATGCAAATATGTTTAATTAGTGAGAGTGAAAGAATAGCTGTTGCAAACTTGTCATAGCATCATCGGGTGTGTAGCAGTCTTTTTGCCAAAAACTTTGGGTGCAAACAGCCCAAGAGTTGTTAGATGTCTACTCAGTTCCTGAATCACAGAAAGACCAATGAACTGTTTCACCGCATTATAGAGGAAACCAGGTCCAGTTAAAAAAAAAAAACAAAAAAAAACTGGTGGTAGTTTCATATTTAAACTCTATGTCTTAATGGTAGTAGATTTGTTAGTGGGTGGTGTAGAAGTAATCTGGTTAAAACTTTCAATGAAAAAGAAAGAAAGATATTGTTAACAGTCTGTGTATTTATTGACTAAATTAAAAGATTAAGACTTGAAACAAAGGTGTCCAATCTAGGAAAGACCATTTTATACAAAAATATAGCGATTATTATGTTCATTCATTAAGTTTAGTTACATCTTTTTTTAAATTGTATTTCAAATCACAATATTGGGTGGAAAAAAGAAATTTTCCAAAATCGTACATCCTTAAGCGACACTTTCAAACATTTCGGGCAATAATCCCTGTTATTGGCTTGTTGACTTGTCTGGCGCACTAGCACTCGAAATTTTGGCTACACAACTGAGGTACGTGGCTCTATATTGTTTTTTTTTAGTTCTGAAACACCTTTATGGTAATGTAGGAAGTGTAAAACCCTGTACTGTGTGCTCTTAGACTTACGTTGGCAGGTGTGTGGGACAGATCAGTTCTGACAGAGTTAGAGGAGGAGCAGTGGGATCCCGTCTTCGTCTCTGTTCCTGACAAGCGGCGCTTCTTGGACAGCGGCGAGCTGGACATCTGAAATTTACAAACACTTGTTAAGAGGGGAAAAAATACTAAACAACCAGCATCTCACTCAAAGCACAACAGCAAACTACTACTAATATTACAGATACTATCTGTAACATTTTTATTTCCTAATCAATGTTAAACATTTCTATTTATTTATTGGATAACATTTAACTACAATCTAGTAGCATCTAAGTTTAAATGAATGAAGCAAAACAAATCCCGTTCAAAGTCCATGCTTGCCCTTCAATAAAAATCGAATCAAATAAATATCTGAAACACATTTTGTTCGTAAGCTTTACTATGAGTTATTCTGGTGAATTTCCAAGTTAAACTAAGAAGAAAGCTAGCCAAGAGAGCAGCTGGGCTGGATGTAGACCAAACACCAATCTGGGTTTAAAAGACGAAAAAGGGAGGAGGAGAAAAAAACTGAGCCCAGGAAGAGACATGAATAGCTCCATTATGAGTTCTGTTAATCCTGGAAGACAGTATTTATTTGTTTATATACTTCTATTTATTATACTAGTGTTTAAAGTCCTTTAGCATCATTTCAAAAACAGCTGAATCATTAAAATTCACTGCGGTAAAAGGGGGGATACACATCCGTGTTGCTGCAACTAAATTCGGTAAGAACGAATCAAGAACCAAAAAAAGAAACCAAAAAAGAAAAATAGTCACATGACAAGGGAAAGGCTGCAGTATCTGGAACACACTGACCCCTCAGCGAACATTCTCACACACAATTTCCGCATTGAATGTAGCTAATTTACCATTGTCGCTAGCGTGTGCCCCCCCACCCCATCCTCCAAAACGAAACAAACTGTTAAAACCTTAATATATTACAATCAGACTCAAGTTTAAATCCCACCGTAACCTTAACTGTCGCGTTTGTTACAAAATGAGAGAAAAAAAAACGAGGCATCTGGCATGAGACAGCAAAGTCGCCCGGCTGATACTGTGTTTTGCACAAACCTGATAGAAACCCTTGCGCTGCTAAACAATCTGATCCGTGGGTCGTGAATTAAAATGAATTACGGCAGTGTGTCAACAACAAAAAAATAAGAAACGGATCGGGTAGGTTTCGAGGCACTAATCAGTTAAGTGGTTTGGCAGGTGAACGAAATGGAAACATGAATAAGTTAGAGAGAGAAAAACAGCAGCCTGTCAGACCAGTCACGGCCTAGGCCTGGCTGCCCACCGCACTGAAGGCTGGTTTATGGTTCCGCGTTACAACGACGCAGATCCTACGGCGTAGGGTGCAAACCGTACGGTGCGCGTGGCCGCGTACACTACGGCGTAGGCCCTGCGTCGATTTAACGCAGAACCATAATTCAGGCTTAACACAACTTTACAAGCTACTGCTACGATAAAACCTGCTTGCAAAAGGGAGGGGGGGCGGATTTATCTGACAGCCGACGACTACATTTAATCTCCAAATCATTTAACATTTAAAAACACAGTTTCACTTTAACACTCATTTCTACGAATCAGCGTCAAGCCACTATTGCTCGTGCTTCATTGATTTCTCCGTCCTTACCAATAATCCTTCTCAGTCCCTTCCCTATGCGAACCCCGCTCCTCTCCCGCAGTGCACAGATGTCAGGACAAAACGATGGCCGGAATTTCGACGAAAACGTACCGAGAAATGAAACGCGACGTGGTGATTAGGATCGTCTGCACTATTCTGTCGAGTCACTGCGCCGTTAAGAAGAGTCTCATATGTAATTGCGCTGCTGGCTTTGCGACTGCTAGACGGGAACAAAACCAAAATGGCAGATGGGGAGAAAGGGGCGGAGGAGCCGTGACGCAGGGGCTGAAATATTCAACAGGAAAGGGTGGCTGTGAGCGGCACTGTTTAGGCAGGCTCGCGTCCAATTGGCTGCCAACCCTGCATTCATCCCGCCCCTACTACCAGAGAGGATGCACGGCATGGAGAATACTGTACAATAACTGCGTTGCGTGTCGAAAACACCATGCCACGCTAATAACACGCTGTGTGCATGTCCAAAACAAGAACAACGTGGAATAAAAATGGCCCACTTCTCCCAGCTTTTCAAAATAGCATTAAAAAAAAAAAAAAAAAAAGGACTCATTTATCGATGCTCGGTGAATTCCAGCAACAACAGCATCTTTGTCTCAGCGAGATCAGAATCAGATTTTATTATAAGTTTGAACATTGCCCGACAAGGAATTTGACTCTGGTTATTTCGCTTACTGTACCCAGATTTAAAAAAATAGCAAGCAGTAAATAAACAAATGTGGCACTTATTAACATATATACAATTAAAAAAAACTGAAAGGTGCAGCAGTATGAGGAAGGCTCTAAATAACATATGTATATTTTTTTTAAAGTGAAAGGTGCAGCAGAATGAGGCAGACACGATCATTGTTACAGCACATTAAATTACTGTTAGTATTGTTATTGTCATTGCACGGTGATGGATTTCTCCGAGATTTGACCAAGAAGTCACACTGCTATGGAAGTAGGCTGCATACAAAGCTTTACACTAGATATCCCACAGTGCATTATGAGGGAAAAAGTATACCTGAATAGGAAACTACTCAATGCAGTTTGGTATATTAGGGTTGGAATATATATACACACACACACACACACACACACACACACACAGCACTTAATCGAGTTCAGCAGATGTTTTTTTGTTGTTGTCTGGGTTATGCTTCACCGATGAGTGAGACGAGTTGAAACAGCAAAAGCACGCTGTTTCTGCAAGGCAAAGCGGTGCTGGGCGTCTGGGCCACAGTTACATTCGGGGGGGAAGCATTCCTTGCAGAAGAGTATTGGGGGAGGGGGTGCCAAGCAAAATGACAAAGGCCCAGGAAAAGACTGGGCCGCACGGGTACACATGTCGAGGGAGATCCCCCACCTCCCCCCACACACACAATTCTGCTGCTATTGTTAACAAAAATGATGCAAACTCCTCTCCACCATGGCCGGGGAACTGAAACGTGTCAATATCACTTAAGGTCAGAATAACACACTGAAGCAAGCTGACAAAACTCAACTATTGCGTTACTGTGGTCACATATATAACCTGGAGAATAAAGAAAAAAAAGCCAATCACAATAAAAAAAACACACAAAGCGAAAATATCGCCAGTGGGTTATATATATATATATATAAATGCACCTCTCAACATAGCTCAGACTTAATGTTTGCAGCAGCTGTAGTTTTCCGAGCTACAATTTAGTCACATGTATTAATGCCGCGTTCCATTTGTCCTCGGAAGTCGGAATTTCCCAGTTCCTAGTCGGAATTTTCAACTGGAGCGCCCCTCGAAGTGGGATTTCCTACTGGGAAAGTGGGAGAAGCTTCACCACCCCCGAGTTACCGTTCCATGATGGCTGCCATTCCCAGTTCCCAGTTCCGATTTCCGAGGTAAATGGAACGCGGCATAAAAACACAACGGTCTCTTGAACATACAGCGTTCTAATTAATAGTGAGCAGTTAAGTGACAGTGGCGTGTTGGCGGTGGAGAGCGGAAAATGTGTGTTTATCCAGCAGCGTTTACAGGCACGTATAAGGGAGATCAAATGACTGCGTAGTTGTTAGCTCGTGTTAGCCGTGGAGCTAATCTAGCCACCCAGACACTTTTCCCCCACTTGAGTTAGCAGCTAACGCTACCGGCTAGCTGGGGCTACCGTGTGTGTGTGTGTGTGTGAGAAACGAAGAGCTTACACAAGTGTCGTGAACTTACCACATCCGATATTACTCGGCCTGATCTGCAGTACTAAAAAAAAAAAAGAGAGGGCTTCGGTTTAAGCGAGAAACCAAAATCAAACAATGTGACAAACTCAACACTGCCGCCGACGGCAAACTGGAAAGTGTGTCAGGCTCTGGTGGGCTGTGAGAGTTTTTTTTCCACTGGACGGCTGCCTGCCCGGCTGCTCCCGAACCGTTTTCCCTCACTCTGTCTGTGTCAGTTGAAAGCAAAGCAAAGCAGCAACATGTGCACGTTACAGGCGCGGCCATAGCTCCGCTATCAGAGGGGTCACCGAAAAATTAAAACCGACAATGGTCACATTGATCGTTGTTAAAATTCGCAAACTCATTAGGATACATTTTTAATATATAAAATGTATTTAATTTTGCATTGGTGTTAAGTTTAATCGTGTAATAATAGTTTGTAACAGTATTATTATGTCACCCCATCTTCTCACAATGATAGACTATTCCAAACTACCGCAATGCCTTGTGGGACTTGTAGTACACGTGTGCTAGTAAAGCCTGAATTATGGTTCCGCGTTAAATCGACGCAGAGCATACGCCGTAGCCTACGGCGTACCTTGCGCGTCGCCGCGTACCCTACGCCGTTGGTGTAACGCGGAACCATAAATCAGCCTTAACCCGCAGAATGAGTACAACGATTACAATCTATCGTTTGGTTCGACACACAGCAAAAGAGAAACTATACAATCATAACTGTTAAGATGTTAACGATTACATTTTGAATTTACTAATGAAACAGCACAACATCCATCTTCATTTTATTTCTTTTTATTGAAAGACTTGCAAACATAACACAGTTTACATAGGGGCAGAACAAACGGTGCTTTAGCTCGGGAGAATAGCACAGAACCTCGTGTTACATACACTCAAAAAGCAGAATGAAATCGAGAGGGATATTTTCATATGCTGCGGAGCAAATATACAGAGGCCTTTTACGTAACATCAGCCCACCAAAGAAAGTGTATCGACAAAACTCGAGAAAAATGAAAACAAACTTTGTGGGCTAGATTGTGTAAAACTTTGGAATTAAAAGAGATATTTTACGTTGGTGTTTATACAATATCTTGCACTGAAATCATTTCCCCCTGCACTCCAACAGGTGTGATGTAACTGAGGAGACTTTAAGTGACAGTTCAACTTCAGGTAAACCATATAATGAAACAAATATAAATTTATCGAAGTCAGTGGAATAGCTTAATCAGTTCAGTTTCACACGATTCATTACAAATCAGTGATTCCAACCCTCACAAATGATGAAGAGCTACAGCACATAAAGAAAGGGAATCTAAAATATAGTATAATATGAGCTGCTTTGAGAGAGAAAAAAAGTAAAGGCCAGTTTGTACATAAAGTTTACATCCTGGGAACAAAATAATGTTGAAGAAGTAATGTTAATATGTATTTACATTTAATAGGGGAAAATAAAATGAACCAGTCTTAACCTGCTATAGTTGTGTAGTCCGATATTTCACAAACTATGCTAAGTGCTTGGATATTTCAGAGTGATTTGATTGTGTGGTGGACAGTTAGGCACACAGTCTGGGAAATAAACACGTTTTTTAATTCTTAGTTTTTGTAGCTGAACCACAGAGACATATTGTACTCTCCTCCCTCTTTACTCCAATCAAAAGAGCATGTCATCGGCATAACTGGCTTTTCTTTTAAACAGTCATTTGGGAAGAATTCACAACCAAACAAGACATTATGATTATTTTTCTTCTAGGTACCAAGTAGATGATACTTCAAGACAAGACAGAGTCAATAAACCCTCAAGTTTAAACTATAAATCCAGTGCTCCAGGTGCTTTGCATTTGTGTATTGCATCATGCACTTCTGGCTCATAGCCCTCGACCCATTCCAGCTCTGGGCGATTGACTGGAATAAGTAGCAAGCCTCTGTCCATCCTTGTCTTCTTGTCCGACAGACTGGGGTGAGGTTTGTGTGGGTGGTGAGGGTGGGGGGTAGGAAGGAGGAGGGATGGCGAGATGAGGGAGAGATGGCAGGACAGGTCTTGGAGAAGTTGGAAGTGGTGGAGGAGTGGTGGAGATTGAAGTTGAAGAGTATTGTTGGTGGTGTGCGCGGGACGTGGCAGGAGACGTGTGCGTGCTCCTTGCACGTCGTTGCTCAGCAGGGCAGTCACTGATTTGCTCAAGCAGCGAGGGCATGTCTCCCTCGATCTTCTCGAGCACAGCAGCCATTTGCTTTTCTATCTGCTCGATCACACTGTCCATTTGCCAATCACTTGTAGCACTACTACCACCTCCTGCGTGGTGTAAACCAGTGCCATACATCCCTAGCCCTCCTCCGCTTGTGTACATGGAACTGTATGGACTGCCATAGCTTGCTGCCATCCCCATCCCCACACTCATAGCTTCTGGGCTGTATGGTGTGACATGACGTCCTAAACTAGCAGAGCTTCCTGCTGCATAACAACCCTGTCCTGGCGTGGCCCCTGTCCTGGCTATGCTAAACTCAGCACTGTATCTGTCTGTTTTCTTGGAATTCCTATCCCTTCGAGTGACAGGACTAACATCACCTTTTAACCTATCTCCCAATTCAACATCAACTCCAACCCCTGGTCCCATTGTAGGAGTTACTTGTCCGGCTACTGACTTCTCTGCCACTTCTTCAGGCACTTGCGTCTGACACCAGCTTGCGTCAGTCTCATCTCTTTGTGTGGCCGGTCTCTTCTCTGGGGAGGTTGATGCAATAACAGGTGCTGTAGACTGAGGGCCATGAAGTGTTGCAGCCATTTTACGTTTGCTGCTGGGGTCAGGAGAAGTGGATGTATGTTTTTTGACAGTATTAGCATCTGCAGAACTTTCCAATAGCTTTGAGGCTTCAGGGGACACCACAGGGGTCTGTTTGGCCTCTGGAACAACTTTATTTTGACCCAAATTGGCAGCAAGTTTTCTGGTTCCATCACCTGTTCCTTTTTTTACACTATCCTTGTTAGGTTCCTCCTGAATAAGCGTGGGTATTGAATTTGACTGGCCAACAGGGTCCTGAATATCTGAGGGGGACGTCCCTACAGATGGGCCCACAGGCAGCTTTATGTCCTCTGGCTTTTCTCCTACCTTAATGATGCCCTCATTCTGATTCTTTCCCGTTGATGTATTTTCAACAGAAACCTCTAAAGACAAACTACTTGATGTCACCCCTTTATCACTTGTCCCTTTCTCTCCTTCATCACTTGTACTCTGGGAAATACCCCCTTCACCATTTCCTGCCTCTTCACTGCCTTGAACCTCAGCTGAATGGTCAATCAGTGCTTCCGAATTCTTCAGTCGCTGCATGAAGGTGGTAACACGGATCGCTTTCTGTGAAACAGAGGTAAAGAAAATAAGGAAACAAAGCTTCAGGATGGCAGGACTGAAGAGAAATTAAATTTACAGTGTATTGGAATTTTATAAACACATATTGACCTCCATCTCCCCTAAAAAAGTGTATGTATCATAAATAAACCGATTAAATTAAATTCATGATTAAATATACATTTGTGAATATATATATATATATATATATATATATATATATATATATATATATATATATATATATATATATTGTGTGTGTATGTGTGTATGAGAGTGAGTGAAAAGAGAGATAGTTAACAGTTAAAAATGAAAGGATGTATTAGTAAAAGATAGGGTTCAGAGAAAATGTCTTGGGAAAATTGGGAAAATGTCTGTCAAAGCATCGTGAATTCACATCATCGTAAAAGCGTCAGGATGATATTTATGTGAAGTCGGGAAATTTTATTGCAAGCTGCATACTTCCAGGACATACTGACATATTGTATCCTGGTTCAAATCAATCTCAAGACTCACTCTACCCAAGAAACTCCTTGAGTATTTGTTGAAAGGAAAAGATAAGACAAACAGATATTTGTAAATCCCCATTTTCAATTATCTACTCATCTGAAATCTTTGGATGAACAAACACTGAGGGAGTTTGGGATAATGTGCAGGCTTGGCAGTTGTTTCTAAACCAGGGAGCTGAATTCTCTTGAATTCACTGCAAGTGGAAAGACACTGAGCGCAGTATGGCTTGACCCAACACTTTCTGTGTGTATGATTTTAATGTAACAACAGTATGGGGCAATGAGGATTTGTGTCAGAGGAATGCCAGAGGGCTTCACAGTTCAAAACACTGTAATTCAACAGTCAACAGTGGCCTCCACAGTTTTTACCCTTTCCATTTATTCCTCTCCTTATCTACACTAATTCCAACATTACCAAAGTCATGAACAAAACTTTTTGCCTTAGCTGATCATTTCATAGTTTTTACTAATACTTGTACGGACTAGTGCAGATGAGGAGTAGGAAAGGTGCAGTGCAGGCCACTTTGAACATCAGGGTCTTGCTCGGTCATGATAAGCAGGGCAGAGTGGTTGGATCTCTTCTGGGACAAACAGAGTGATAACAGGCAGGGACAGAGCTTGAGAAGAGCTTCAACAGCCTTGACACTACTAACACACCTCAAGACTAACTTAGAGTTAAATGATTATCAATCACTTCCGTTTCATAGACATATTTTTTTGTAAGCACCCTTACTTAAATCAACAAGATGGTCACACCTTTAAAATATGTCATGCAATTCAAACATGGCAGACTAAATGTGAGTTTCTTCCCATGCTCTGTCCTTGCACTCTAACTCCTAATGAAAAACAATACCTTTAACTCCTGGGAACCACATGAGGAAAGAAAAAAAAAGAAGTTTATATGTGTTACTTATGCTGTTACGTCAGCACTGCCACCTTCCTTCTTCTTGCTTTCTGTGAAACACCTCTGGAATCACCTATTCACGCCTCTGAATCTAGCGTCACCAGGACATTTTCTAATTAGAAACATACAGTACCTCTGCAGAGTTGTGTAATGATCAACAGCATTCATCAGGTTTTTACAAATGTTTTCACTCTGCAGACTTCCTTTTTGCTGTGAGCAAGTGGGGGGAACTCATACCCGCCATTTGGCCTTTGCGAAGTTCTTCTCAAACTGGGCACACACACCATCCTTTAAGTTCTTCTCTGATGCACCGTTCCCTGCAATCCTGACACAGATGACAAACAGCATACTAGTAAAGACAACCCATATGGATAGCATCCAAAAAATCTCTGTGCTTTTACCATTCATGCCAAAGGGCATCTTGTGCTGTGATTCTAAGCATCTGGTCCACTTCCATAAGCCGGCATACAAGCTCCTTAGCTGAAAGAAAAAAAGCAACAAAAAAGTAAATGGGGTGTAGATTTGTGAAAGATATATACATATATATTCGTTAAGAAAAAGCGGAGAAAAGAGAATGATATCATTTATCAACTTAAACATGATGATTTACTGTTAAGATGTAATTTATGAGCACCAAAACAGTTTACTGATCGCTTCTTTAAACCGAGGTTAGGTTTTGCCAAGGCCTTTCTAAAACTGAAGTGGGTGTTTAGTGCCATCGTGTGGTGGAGAAATACACCTGCAGGTGAAATGTCATCCCAATACGGAGAATCAAACTCAAAGTCCCCAGCAACTATGCGACAAAAGATGATGCGGTTATGCAGATCAGTGTTCTCTTCCTCTGTTTCATCATAAAAAGGAGGATTACCGGATAAGCTGCAAGAAAAAAAAGCATACAAAAGACAGAGTAAGGGTAAGAATTTTCAAACAATGCACATGGCATTTGTGAATATCATTCATTAACTACAAATACAGTCATTAAAAACATTTATAAGCAGCTTTGCATATTTTTTGGCAACTGAATTATGATTTCTTGAACTGGTAATGGAGACTCACAGTATGTACATGATCACACCCACAGCCCAGCAGTCCACAGGTCGACCATATCGGTGACGAGCCACCACTTCAGGAGCTGACAGTAAAGAATAGTGGAGACAATTGGGTTTGTGTGAGAGATTCTTGGGTTTCGATTTATAAACCATCTCCCTAACAGCAATCTTAATACTAAGCTGCTCACGCAGCCTCTCTCCCGAGACTGGTTCTTATTTTCACTATCTTGTTCTCATCCCTTTTTCCATCAGCACTTCTATTCCCTTTCCATATTTACTGGTTTAATTACCCGACTCTGCTTTATGAATAATTGCCCTGGCCTTTAACAGCAGAGAATCAGGACGAAGCACATCTCTGCACATCAAGCTGCCCTCGCATAAACCTTAGAGAGACATATGAGGGAGACAATGCACATGAGCTGAGAAGAGATGAAGAGAGTATATGAGTGATTTGAGGAGGAGGAGGGCAAGGGTTGGATGCTTTCATTCCTATTTGTATTTTTCACTGTAAAGTTATATTTATACACTATCAAAGGCACAGGAAAGTATATCCATTAAATAGGTGGTAGAAAAAAGGGGAGACACACAAATAGAATGTAACCTACCCAGGTATTCTGGTGTTCCACATGGATCTGTGAGGGCCCCATTCTCAAATCTAGACAGGTAGAAATCTCGCAGAACGACTTTGTTATGGTTGTTTTCCGTGTAGTACATCAGGTTTTCCAGCTACACAAAAGAGAGAATAAGGGGATAAGTATTCTCTCTCACACACTGGTAGCTTTGCTCATCAGAATGCAGCAGTATAAAACTCTTTGAGCAAGTACTGAGCTACATTAAGATGATATGATAACTTAATAGCTTTTCAAGCCTTTGAAGTGGTTTGGCCAACTGAAACCTAAAGTCAGTGATTTATTCTGATGCCATCTTTTCTTATTTCATAAGAACAGACTCCATCCCATACAACTTTAAATCCCCCAAAAGTTGAGAGCTATCTAAAATATAAAAGAAAGCAGAATGCAATGATTTGCAAATCTCATTAATCCATATTTCATTCACAAGAGAGCATAGAAAACATATCAAATGTTAAAGTCAAACATATTTGACCATTTCATGAAACATACTGGCTCATTTTAAATTTGATTACAGCAACACGTGTTACTAAAGTCAGGACATGGGCAACAAAAGGCTGGAAAAGTAAGTTGTAGTGAAAAGCAACACCAGGAACATTTTTCAACTAATTAGCTTAGTTTGTAATAGGTCAGGGACATGATTGGATATGAAAAGAACATTATAACATGCAGAGAATCTCTGACGTAATGAGGGCTAGAGGTTCACCAATCTGTGAAAAGATGTGTCTTCAAATTGTGAAACAATTTAACATTAAAACTCCTCAGTGTAAAACTTCAAGAACTTTGAATATCTCATCATTTATATTACATGATTTCATCAAAAGATTCAGACTCTTGAGAAATCTCTGTTCATTGGTGCAAGGTCAAAAATCAATCCTGGATGCTAGTGCCACCGTCAGGTGGCACTGTATTAAAAACAGCCATGATTCTGTAACAGAAATCCGTACGTGGGCTCAGGAACCCTTCATAAAATCCATGCCACCACGTCTTCCACAGGTTAAAGTTCCATGATGCAAAGATGAGGCTGTATTTGAACACGATCCAGAAATTGCACTGTTTTCTCTGGGCCAAAGCTCAGTGAAAATGAACTGAAATAGAGTTGCTTGTGGTCATGTGAATCGACATTTCAGATACATTTTGGAGACCATAAAAGCCACATCCGAAATAAAAAGGAGAAGGACTATCCAGCTTGTTATTAAAACTTTCTTCTAAAGCCTGCATCTTGGTAAGTGAGGGCGTTTGTGCCTTGGCACATCCGGAAAGTACAAGTCAATGCTGAAGGGAACATAGAGGTTTGGGAGCAACATATGCTCTGATCCAGACAGGGAAGGCGCTGCATCCTTAAATGAGACAATGCTAAACCATTTACTACATCCAGTTACAAAAGCAAAGCTTTGTTATCGAAGAGTCTGCCTGCATTTCAGACCTTTTGCCAACTGAAAATATTGAAACATAATAATACAACAAAGATCCAAGACAGTTGAGCAGCTTGAATTCTGTATCAGATAAGAATGGCACAACATTCCTCTTCTTACATTCCCTCAGTTCAAGACTTGACAAGCTCTCTGTGGGTTTGTAAGATTTGTCATTGGCATTTATCTGTTCAGGGAGTTTGAGCTTGTCTAAAAAAAAAAAATTAAATTAATTTAATGAAGTCAATACACAACAAAACTGACTTCAAAACATTTTAAGTTAAATTGAAGTCCATTTAATTATAGTTTAATTAACTTTTATTGTAATCCAAATTACTTTAACAAAATGTAGTCCAGTTCAATGTATTTACAGTACAATCCATTTCACCAGGTGTACAGTGCTTATTAAAACCAAATATTTTCACAGATACACATTTTCCCAACACTAAACACCTTTACTTATTTACAAGTTAATAATGATCAAGCCTGTATTTTTTTTTTGAAGATGTAAAGTTAGTAAACACGCCGTATGATTTCTTTTTTCAGTTTTTCAGTTTTTACTGTGGTCTTGATGGCGCAATAAGGTCAAATTATTTCAGGTTTTACATACCAAGCATATTTCAATCAAGATGGTAAATTGAGATGGATTAAATCATACAGTGCTACAATATTACAATAATATTGTTGAACGAGACAAACTACATGTAAAGTGCATTACAATGATGGCCAAAGAAACTCCACAACTCCACAAGAAATACTGACATAGAATTCTGGCTTTCGCCACTAGGGGGAGTCTGAGTGCAGACTTGATACAGTTCCATCTTAGGGTAATAATTAGGGCTACAGATAGAGATCTGTCTTAATGCGTGAGCATCGCTGGAGTTTGTTTTAAACCACAAGGACAATGTTTACTCCAATGGTAAAAATGTCATAAAATATTCAGTCAATTACTGACATGGCAGAGTAATGCTTTCATGTGTCTCCACAGGGATTCTGGAGAGGAGATACAGAACTGAATATTGCTTTCTGAAATGTGATGGTCCTCTCACACTATAAAGTTTTTTGTTACATGTCTTCATGTATTTCTAGTCCTAATTCACATGATTATTGAAAATGTTGTCACTTGTCGCTGTCACTTGTCGTATGTATTTATGTAAGGGCACACTCACACATAGGTACAGACATGCAGTGTGTACCTTTTTTGCTCTTCCCCATGGGAGGTTATACCTTGAAATAACACATTCCCCAGCCCCCCACCTTAAGCTTAATGCCAGCAAAATTCTAAGATTAACCCTGAAGCTAAATTTTCATCCTGAAAAAGCATTTTCACCTATGGGAACATTGATGTTTTTTCCTTTGGGGGGTTCAGCCCTTGTAGGTTCGTGTGGAAGTGGCACAAAGCCCCATTCGCTGAAACATACATGAATACAAAACACACACACACACACACACACACACACACACACACACACACACACACACACACACACACACACACACACACACACACACACACACACACACACACACACACACACACACACACACACACCTAGATCATTTGGAGGGAGATTCTAGTGTAAGTGTACCTTCAGGTTCCTGTGAACAATGTTGAGGGAGTGTAAGTATGCCACAGCCTCGAGCACTTGTCTGATGACGTTGGAAGCATCTCTCTCCGTGTAATTCCCTTGGTCCAGAATCCAATCGAATACATCTCCTCCTGTGGCACTGCATGCAGTCACACAAACTACCTGTCAGTACACGCTCCAAGATATATAGCACTTCCTGTGTACCGGTAAATGGTAATCAACACAACAATTCATTTTTGAGTTCTTTTGCCAGCTTAAAGCTGGCACTGCCGAGCAATTAAAACCCAGACTACAGGTCGTTACTCTTAAATGATTTTAGATTATTCCATATTGTCCTCAGCAGGAAAACTATGGCCACGTGCCAAAGTGTGAGCGACACATACAGTATGAAGTCAGATGCGCTGAAAAATCCCTTCTGTCGCTCCGATTGCAGTTTGCTTCTCTGTATTCTGGTAACAGAAACCCTTTGTCCACTTTGTTTCAATCAGTGTGAATCAAATAAAGTTGAAAAGGTTGAACTGCACACATCACAAGTGATGCGTGTTGGCTGGGTGAATCAACCCCAAACTGTCTGTAGAGACCCTCTTGTTGCAAAGCAGTGCTTCAGGGCCACTGAGTAATGCAGAGTGTTAGTGAGAGCAAATATCTCATCAAATCTAACACCTTCCTCTGTTGCTGAGGGGAGAACCAGAGCACACAGTAATAAGCGGGAGGGCTTGGCTCCCAGCTCCAAAGTGATGCGCTTGTTTTTATTAATATACATGAATGCGTAAAACAGGACATACAAATACACATATTTAAAGAATGTTTACACAGGAAATGGAAAGGACAAAAAACATGAAAGAAAAACGTACAGTTCCTGGATGATGAAGTATTCTTTCCGTGTCTCAAAGGTGTCTATCAGCTGAAGGATGTTTGGATGAGTGACCCTGGAAGAGGTAAATAAGGAGTTACATGCTTTGGGACAATGTGAAGTTGTTAATGCATCCCTTTTCTTTTAGTTTTTTTTTTTTTAAAAGACTGCATGGACATAAAGTTATCACTGTAATATTTAGGAGGGTTATTACTAAATTATTATTAAAATATGCAAGTTAAATGTTTATTTGAAATTTCCAAATCCTAAATAATCTCTGTGTTTTTCTTCCTAACTCTCAACAGTTCAATCATTCACTCATCTTCTCACAGCCTGTTTGCGTACAATTTCAGGATCATGATTTCGTTCTTGGCAGCCTTGCGGACTTTCCTGCCATCTTTCTTGAGGAATTTCTTGCAGACGAACACCTTGTCTGTCTGTCTGTCCTTGGCCAGGCAGAGCTCGCAGAACTCCTTCCTACGCAAAGAGAAAAAATAGACAGAAAGACAGACAGATTGAGACGGGAGGAAAAGGTAAGTATAATGAAAGAAGATGAATGAAACATGAGGCTGCATGTGTAAAAAATGTCTGTGGATTTTTAGGTGTTTTTTCATTTTGTTTTTTTTATATCTGAGAATAAAGGCGTAAAAGAGATGCAGAATATTCAAATATAATGAGACAAACACTGGGTGTACTGGTGCACTGGTACAGTGAAAGAATTTAATTAGGTGGGGAGTCGCGTTAAACACACAGGCTGTAAATAACAGACTTTACAACAGCTCTATTTCTGTGATGAGTAGGCCTTTGGCACATATAGTATTTAATGAAAATGCATTCTTAAGGATGTGAGTGATTGAACAACCATATTTCTTAATGAATGTTTACTGTAATTTCTAATGGATACTATTATTCTGAATTTAGAGACCTTTTGCAGTTCTTGCTTTGTTTTCTACTGCTTTCCCGCTTTCACCTTACCCCATAATAACAAAAAATGATAAATTGGTTTTATCCTATTTAAAAGTGCATTCATAACATAAACATAAACCTATAAACACAAATACAAATTATCATCACTGCAATTTTATCAACTTAACCTATCTTGAATTACTGAATTTCATGTGAGGATTGTACATAACATGGAGTTGCGGCATATTTAATTCCTCAATAAATGTGCTCTCCAGTGTGCTTGTGTGTGTTATGTAAAAGATGAGCAGAAATCTCTCAGGCCAGATGCTGATGTTGCCATATGGCCTCTTACACTGATTGGTATTTGTGTGTGTGTGTGTGTGTGTGTGTGTGTGTGTGTGTGTGTGTGTGTGTGTGTGTGCGTGCGTGTGTGTGTGTGTGTGTGTGTGTGTGTGAGTGTACATCAATGTGTGTATCATGTGTTTCTTTTCAAGTAGAGGGTTGCAGGAAAAGAAAATTGTCAAATTTTCAGGGTAAAACATGTCCCAGGGCATTTGACCTGATAATGAACTTTGAGAAATGTGTTTCATGAACTGACAGAATATGAAGATTCTGACATTTGGTTTATCTAGCTGGAAATATGCAGATCTTACATTATAGTTTGGACGGGCTGGGCATTTATAGCGAAAAGCGATGGCCCAAAGGATCAAAAAGAAAAAAGAATAAAAACTCATTCCTTGACTTTAGTGTTTCTTGCACTTACAAACAGCAGAAAAGCCAAAGCTAATGAATGTTTTTTTCCCGTTCTGGCGTTGTAGTTGATAAATTACCTCAATATTGAATTTTATTCATCTCGGTTCTACTCTACATTTTATTAAAGACTAAAACTAATATCATAATGTCCAGATTTATAGTTAATATAAACTAGCTTCTTTGTTGGTTTTATAATGTCCATGTGATCACCCCTACACACTATTAGACAATATTTAGTGTTTAGTGAGGGCTGATTGTGTAAACAAAAAAGTAGTGAGAGCAGCAATTATACATACACTTTAATGAATGTGACAGGTACAGTATGTATGTTTATCCCAGTGTGTAATAATGAGGCAGAAATGCATAAGGAAAAGTAAAAAGAGGAGACAAGAGAATGTAAAAACGAGGAATGCGTGTATAATGAAAAGGAAAAAACTAAATATACATATTTTTTGATGACAATGCATGTATAAGAAATTATTTTTTATTATGTCAGTTTTGGTCCTCCACAATACTCGTGCTGCATACCAACCAAATCTGAAGTGAAAAAGAGCCAGATCAATGCAATGTTATACATAGACAGAATAAAAACATTGTTGGGAACACTGTAACATGCAATTCAATTCTATAGGAGAGGGATGGAAAGGCAGCAGAAATCCATACTAAAAGCTTTCTGGTACTTACGCTCGAAGGATTTGTCCAAATTCATATTTGTCTGTGACATCAGATATGCTGTCGTAAATTCGCCCATCTCGCAGGGCAAGGCACCCAAATGGCATGACGGCATTCACCTAACACATGAAGAGAAATACATACACCTTAATCCCTAAACTACACAAAGGTACATTTTTTCAGCAAATTTAATTAACAGATGAAAAGATCATGGAGAAGCATGATAAAGAAAATGAAAGAGGAATAGATTTGAACCGTTATGAAAGACTTCAGTGGCTGAAGTTGAGGACACCACACCAGTTGCTATTGCTCTTGATAATGTAGTGTATGTTGGAGGACCATAGATAGAGCCAAGGAAATGTGTCGACAAATCTGGATCTTAACACCTCTGGCAGCTTGGTTGCGTGCCAGCCTTGTCAACACATACCAAGCTTCCTGCTAAGCTTTTCTCCACACTGCCAAAGTCTGCAAATTCTGTGCAGCGTCTGCTGAGTTTAAGATGAACTTTGTTTATAAAGGGCAGTGTCCCTGCATCCCCCAAGCAGCTGGCTTCTTCAGCAAACCACTGATGTTACCAGCGACACTGACGGCACTGGGCATTAATTATAGGAAAATGACTTGTTTGGGGTCTGCAGTTCTGTGTGTGTGTGTGTGTGTGTGTTAGTTTGCATTTATCTTCTCATCCGTAACAGTACTTCATAATCTGTGGTTCATCTCTCCACTTCATTGTGAGTCACACTGTTAACACTGTATATACTGTATGTAATACTGCAGTGTGTACAGTGCACAATATGTAATCTTTGGAGCAGGTCTATATTTTTACCCCTTGTTTTCCTTGTATTTTTCATTTGCTTGAGCTTCACAAACACATTCCTTCTATCTATCATGTCCACCCTGAAATAGCGTGTGACCCCACAGGAGGTCCCAAAAGCTCAGGTAGAGGATCAAGAAAGTGAATCAGCGATCAATAAATTCTCTCACCACAGTCCTCAGGCAATCTTCACCCACATATTCTATACACGCCATCCACTGTGCAAGACAGATTGCTTAGAAACTTAAGATATCCAAACAAAAGTCTTTCTCCTCCTCTAAATAGCTAACTTTACCCATTCTTGTTAGACATTTTATTACAGTTGTACCTCTTAGACTCATCTTAGATAAGCATTGTATCTTATGTCTGTGTTTTGCTCAGGACAAGACCAAGACAAGTCTGTACAATTGACCAAGTTTGGAAATGATGAGGTTGCAGCAAATGGGACATTTCAGAGGGAGCTTTCTGCAAGGGAGTAAATCTAAAGGGATCCAATAATGCTGTGAAGATGGTTTTATGTCTGTGCTGTGTGAGTAAGTAAGGAAGAGAGAAATAGAAAACAAAAACTAAGAAAAGGAGATGACTATGAAGTAAGGAAAGGGAACAGAATGAAACTCTCAGATGTGTTGACATTTTGCAAGTGTTAATGTATAATTAAAGAATACGAATGCAAAATCCCGTCTGTGTGTGTAGCATCACGACTGCAGATGATCGGGCCAGAGGTACTTGTGATTTGTGGTGGAGGAGGGGCTGTTGGAGACTACCGCGTAATCCAACCGCTGTCCCTAATCTCTAATCTGTACCCCTAATCCAGAGTGCTGGGATATACTGTGTGTGTATATGCATCCAAATAACAGTGTGTGTCTGAGCAAGTCCAAAGGTTGTGTTGGATATGTCACATGTGCAAGTATGAGTCTAAACTGAAAGGGTGAGTCTGTGTGTGGGCATGTGCATCCACGTTCCTGCATGGGTATAATGCCCCAGTGAAATGGGAATTCAGTGGTGGATTGAAAAAAGCCTTGTTTTTCCAGAAGATTATGTAAATGTGAAAACATTCCCATGGCAAGGCACAGGACAGTGAGGCAGAAGTTGGCGTGATGTCAAATAGGTCCCTGAAGGGGCTACAAAAATCATTTGGCACTAAGGGCCAACAATTTTTGGTCTGAATGCTTTAAAATTCTGTTCTAGTTGCCAACCAAAGTTCACCCTGACTTGAAAAATACTTTTAGTTTCTTGCTTCCAGCTGTCCATAAATGTTGCTCAGCTCAACACAGTTGTAGGAATCCTTCCATTTATTGCCCTAGCAAATCTAAAGCAAACTTTCAAAATGCTGAAACACAGAAAATGAAAATCGTCTGTCTGTCCATCCATCCATCCATCCATCCATCCATCCATCCATCCATCCATCCATCCATCCATTACATTTGTCAGAAGGTGGAGCAGGTTACGCATGGCCATAAGGAGATGTAATGGTCAGAAAGCGGAAACTTTACTGGGGATTTCTTGATTGTTTTTATTTTTTACGCATTCTGTATTTATTCTTTACTGTCAGCAATTATTCATCATGTTTGTCCAATTGAAACATGTAATCATTCATGTAATTACTGATGCCAGTAAATGTTTGCCATTTTTAGCTTGTTTCTCCCATAGACCACATTATCACTTGATCAAAAATAGCAAAACACCACATCAGGTGCACGTGAAAACCTTTTAGTGTGATTGATAAAATGTTGCTTCATTAAATAAAAAAAAAATATATGCAAATTCACGTGTGCATACATTGATATAAACTGGACCAATATTTGGTACTTGCTGGAGCCACTTAAACAAAATCTTTTTAATGTATTTGCGGACAGCACTGAAATTTTAGTATCTCTGGTGAAAAATTCAACAATAACCTTTGACTCCATGTAAATTATAAAGTCCTGGAAAAAAACAAACAAAAGACAAAAACAAAACTTCTCTATCGACTCATGTTGGTCTTAGTTTCAGGCTTTTGGAAATCCAGGCTGTTGGCCATGATAACTTTTCAGTGAGAGGGTGTTCCTGTCTGCTTGTCCATTAGTGCAGATAAGTGTCAGAGAATCTTGCAGGCAAAAAACGTGGGCTGGTTCAGCACTGCCCAAAAGAAAGTCAGCCGGGGAAAAGGAAGGTGAGGTTTGGCTACTTTAAAAGCTGGATGACAGCAAACTCAGACGCTGGGCTGGTGAAAGCTAATGTTTGCTGAGCCGAATGATCAAGTATGTGTTGTGTGCTTGTGTGAAACACCATCTATGAATGCTCATTTGGTGAAATGGGCTTAGCAAAGAGGGCTTAGGTAGCACAATGATGGCTGTAAATGTTGTTTTTTATTTTTTCAAAATTTGTAGATATTGCAGTGTCGTGGTGCTGTAAGCTTTTACATTGCAAACCTCACGTCATGTTTGGAAACTGTCCATATTCAGTAGTATTAACTAGAAATGAAGCTTAAAGAGATATTCTTCTGTGTGTCAAAAATGAATTCCTCAAAGAGCTGAAAGTCGGACGGCTTCATAAAGTACAGTAAGAAAACGCATTTGGTTTAGAAAGGAAGAGAAATAATCAGTCTGTGATTTCTTCGAGGTATTTTGCTTTTCATCTCCTTGTGGTGATGGATATTGTTCCTCGCTCAGATGCCATAAAAACATAATACCTGCAGAATACTGAGTCAGTACGAGCCTTGAAGTTGGTAAAGAGTAGGAGGATATATGGTGGGATTTGAGAGAGAAACAGATGAGAGGGAAGGAGAGGTAAAGATGGAAGATGAAGTAAGGAGTGCGAAATGATGGGAACAGAGAAGGAAGGAGAAAAGTCAACTGGGACTAAGTGAAACGGTGGTTCAAGAAAGCACTGTACATGAGAACAGAACAAAGTGTCAAAAACAGAACTGCAGAGGCAGATTTAAGAGAACATATCAACCTCAGCTAAACAACCATGAGATTTTGTCCAGGTGAGCCTGTATGCACGTGTGGGTGCATGTGAATATGTGCTAACAGGCTTTGTGTTACATTGGATTGTGTGACTCATTGTGTTTCACAATTATATGAAAGGCTGTCCCCAAAGTCTGAAAGCACTTGAAGGCAAACTGACAGGGGGAACTCTCCGCGGAGCAAAATCACGACACTCATCCTAAAAACACTGCCAGATTTGAGCAGGTAGCATCAGTGAAGTCCACAAGTATTAACCATATTCTTAGAAACGGCTGATTGTTCAGGTTATCCGTCATGAAAGTAACACTAATCTGTGTTTCAGAAATAAATATATATATATATATATATATATATATATATGGAATATAGAAATATAAAATATCAAATAAAATATATGGAATATATGGAATATAAAATATCCAAGGAGAATACATTTGAATTCCAGTGCAACATTAACATTAACAAACAGCTGATCAAGAAGGCAAACTCCATGTTGTCTGATTGCTCACATCCCTTACATAAACAGTTTCAGTTTCTACCATCAGGTACACTGCTTAGACTCCCTTTTGCAAAGACAAACAGATACAAACACTCCTTTGTACCCTCTGCTATTGTTCTTTTAAATGCTGGAAGGAAAAGGTAGTGGGTGAAAAAGCCTTCGCTCTTAACTATAGCTTAGGTCTATACTATGATGTTTATGATGATTATGTATATTTGATGTATATTTACCATTGTGTGCTTCTCCTGTCGCGAAACTAATCGCCCCCTTGGGGACAAATAAAGTAAATTATTGATTGAACATGTCAGACATTGGTTGAATCTGTACATCCAAGGGTTCACTGAGACCAGTGCCTGTAAAGAGATTTGTGTGAGTACAGAAATAATATTGTCCGCCCTATGAACACAAAAATGTGTCATCTACAGGTTCGGAAGAAAGGTTAAAAAGCTGAAGCATCACTCTTTGGAAAAATAGTAGAAATGCCAACTTAAATAGACAGCAATTCCTTTGACTCATGGACACCTACATAGAGCCCTGCTGCTCATGAAAGGCGGGTGATGGAGGCAATTGAGGAATGCCAAGAACAACAGTTATATTTCTAAGATGACCAGACTTGTAGGAGAATTATGTTAAAAGGAGAGCAGCATGATGATGAGGTGGCTATAGGAATGGTGCCTCACAGCAAGACGGTTCTTAATTGGACTCTTCCTTGATAGCCTACCAAGCATTTTAAAGACTTATGACAACTGTATGGCTGGCTGCTCATCTTTATCCTGCCTTTCAAATGGAACCCCCATTAACACATGCAGCTGCACACAAAATAAGATGTGAGGGTGCACCAAGCAATCTGAAACATCACACTTCATCTTCAGCACCTAGGTTGAAATAACGTGTGCATGTCTCTGCAGCTGTGGGTGTTTGTGTGCTTGTTCACAAGTGTTATGTATAAGTTGCAGCAAGGTTAAAAAAAATGAATCAACTGGAATAAGGTATTCTTGTTATCCGCCCAGAAAGGAAATATTTCAGAGATCTTTCGGTGTCAAGGGTTATCTTAATAAAAATGTCTTTTTACTGGCCTTCAGTGCTTCAACCACCTTGTTATACTGAGCCCATTCTGTGTACAATTCTTGCTGAAAAGGAAAAAAAAACATTTTTTCACCTGTATATCCACATTTAGCAGCTCATGAATAAATGCATGCAAAATAACACATGCAGAGAAAAACAGTCTGTTATAGTTGGTCTCTAGGCTTTCGTATTACTTTGGCTTTTTATGTTTTTCAATATGAGAGAGCTGAACATAATTATAAATGTCTATTATGTAAATTGTCAGTGTGTCCTTGTTACCGTCAGAGAGAAACTCCACAGCAATGCTTGTAACAACCCTCAAATTTCTTTAAGAGACTTTTAATATACTTCCTCAGTTGTGGTACATTCACTGAATGATTCAAAGCATTTTGGATGAACTGCGGCGCATAAAGGGCAAAGGCACAATCCTTAGGTGGACACCTGCAATCTCAAACTTTAGATGGCACTGTATTAACAAACAACTGATATAACCACACAGACATGGGATTACCTCAGGGACTACGGTAATCTAAGGTTGTCAGGCACTACAAAAGAGAGTTACATTCATAAACAACCATTACATGTGAATACCATAATAACATATGTTAAGCTTGTTCGGAAGCAGTGTTGATATGCTGGTATGAACTTTCAAACATGTAAAAATGTACTGTGGTCAGACAAATCAGTATTACAGATCTCATTTTAGGAGATATAGACAGTTTGTCATGTTCTCCAGACCACAGACAAAAAGGACCATCCAAACTGCTAAAAAAGACATGGTATGAAGTTATATCAGTGCCCTCCACAAAAGCAATTCACACTTCTGCGAAGACAGTTATTTTTCCTTTTTTCCCTATCTTATACGCTTTATTTTCCTACTGTTCCAACCTTTTCTGATTTAACGCTGTCATTCTCACCATCATCTGGTTACAAATCCTGACAAATCTGTACAGTTGCATAATAAGATGAGATGAGTGTGGCTGTGGTTTTGTAAATGTGAAGAACAAGTATGCCATGAAAGTGAGAATGCAGTTCTGCCTGTGTCAATAGGACACAACAGGCCTCTAACAACCTGTAGACACACAAACAAAGTACGCAGCCTGTCAGTACCTTTATCCTTACATGCTGACTATATTTTCCCCTTATTAGTGTTTGGCATGTAACCCTGTCAGCATCACTGCAGCGGTCACAGGAGTGCCATTCCATGACCAGAGAATGTGATAGTTTTATACGTCTTGTTTTTCTTTTCCTGACTATCTTCTTGTTTTTTCAGTTTTACCTGCTGTCCCTGCTTCTCTTTCATCTGATCTGTGTGCTCTTGCCTCACCCTGACCTAAAAGGCCTCTACTTCAAAGGTTTTAATCATAGCAACTCCTGACTGAAGAAGAAACGAACATCAGGGGCAAACCAGTCATGTGGCAACCCAACATTGGCCCAGTTGTAAGCTGGGCAAAATCAGCATGTGGTTGCAAATCAGAACGAGCACTGATGAGAGTTTCTAGTCCTGTAGTCACCATCTAAAACAATGCACTGATCAACAAACACAGTTGCAATCAGCTCATTTTAATAAAGACCAAAGCTGTCTTCAGTAGCGGTGCAGATTAATGTGGAGTTACTAACAAGTGGACCTGTTGTTCATCAGGAGCCAGTAATTTACCAATGATGCACATCCAGCTTGTTTATCATTACAAATCAAGCCATCTATGCATGAACCTGAGTACCTGTTCAATTAAAAGACTCAAGATGTGCTCTTTGTCTCAGATAAAAAAGAAAAAGCTATTTACTAAATATATGCATTAAATAAAACCCTCTTGTATTGAGACAACATTTTAGTTTAACATTTTTTAAATAGGCTTTTATGTTTTATGGTTGGGCTCCAGAGAGCACACATAAATAAGAACATTTAACGAAATAAGGATGATAAGGAAAACCTTTAAGACTTGTGCAGAAGCGACAATATTGTATTTATACAGCCAACACAATGCAGAGCTCTGCTTCGCCTTATACAGGGTTGGACCTCTACCACGTGTAAAAGTTCATAAACAACATTGCTATTGTGGGCTGTATCAGGAGTGGACCAAGCACCAAACACCTAACTTCCTTACTGAGGTCAGTCTAGAGAAGTATCAGAGGTTGCAGTTCCTCGACTGGCCACTAGAGGCTGGCTACAGAAGCGAGTCAATCTCCATTGACTCCCATGTTAAAATGCCCAATTTTGCAACAGAAATAAACATATTTACAGCCTGATTAAAAAAAAAAATGTTGGTCTGTATGGTTTGATTTCATATCCATGACAATTCTGAGGGGGGTGAATTATTGTTTGTAACATGTGAGGCAACTTTCAAGTGATCCACTTATTTCTAATATGAGGCATAGCCTATTGATTGACAGTTGGCTCAGCTAACGGCTGGCCATTATAATCCGGGGTGTACACAAGCTGGTACTCGAGGGCCAGTCTACTGCATGTTTTAGATGTTTATATGTTTCCCCCGACAGAGTTGTGTAGACCGTGATGACATGCTGATGATGACCAGTGATTAGTGTTCAGGCAGGGAAACATCTCAAATGTGCAGTAGACTGGCCCTCGAGTATTAGCTTTTATGCACCCCTGATTATAATTTCCTCATCACTCATGTCATGCTACCAACTTTATCAAAAAATTGGGATATTCTCCTGTAAATTTCTGCCGGCAGCTCTGCTTTGGAGCAGCTGACTTTGACTGATATACAGTGGATGTGTTCTCGCTGGCTTGACCAGCAACATGGCACTGCTCATCCATCCATTTTCTATACCCATTTTATCCTTTGCAGGGTCAAGGGGGTCTGCTGGAGCCTATCCCAGCTCATTACCAGCAAGAGGCAGGGGTGCACCTGGACAGATCACCAGTCCATGGCCACATATGGAGACAGACAACCAGACATACTCACACTCACACCTGCGGGCAATTTAGAATCATCAATTAACCTAGTATGCAAGTTTTTGGATTGTGGGAGGAATCTATTACAATACAAATCTATTACAATACTATTACAATCCAGTTTCAGAAATAAGGCTTGGTGCAATAGGTTTAGCAAGATTCCTACCTCGGTTCCTCAAATCATTTCATAATAATATGCCTGTTCTGATAACATCTTCTCCAGGATATCAAATATATTTACACACACAGATGTCTCCCTCTACACATTCTTTTTTCTTGCCAGTATTGTACAACACATGTGCACCAACTACTGTTGAAAGAAAGCTGCAATAAATACGTTTGACACAGGGTCAGGTGAAAAACTACTTTGTAAAGTAAAGTTTGTAACACCAAAACTATGCAAACTGTCACCACCGGTTAAGCAATAGTCTTAATTTTGGCCCGATCCTGCTCCTTCCAGTTTATTGACCAATAGTAGAGAAGCTGGACCAAGAAGGGCAGTCGTCCTCATTTGCATAATGAGGCAGAAATGCATACAGAAAAGTAAAAAGAAGAGACGAGGGAATGGAAAAGCAATAAATGCACGTATAAGGAAAAGGAAAAACAAAATATACATATTTCTGCTTTTATTGTTAATTATGTCAGTTTTTGTCCTCCATAGTTGCATGTCTTGGATAAAATGCCAGTAAGTTGGACAGTTAAGTCTGTTTCATGTCTCCATAGATTTCCCTTAGAGGGCTTTTGCTTTTGGTCTGCTGATCTTTTGTCCTGAAGCACTGCTTCCCTGTTAAAAATGAACAAATAATGTTGCTTGAAATTTTTTCTTGTTTGCACTGATACAAAGTGTACTAAATGATTGTCATCATTCATATTTAGAACACAAGTATGATCAGAATTATACATGAACACTATTTTTTTTCTCAGCAAACGTTCATGTGAATTACAGGACTTTTGTTTTGTTTTGTTTTGGCAGTCCATAGCTCATACAGTCCTGGGTAAAGTACAGCCAAAGAAAGTTTTCTGCACTACCAGGTAGTCAAACCAATATCAAGATTTTTTGTGAAGAGTTGATGAAGTATTCAGGGGCTGTACAGCGGCAAAAGCTCTAAAAACATTATACAAAAACTCCTTCACATATTCTGGAAAAGGACATCAAGGCTTTCACTGTTTTATTTAAATCTGCATTATGCATGCAATAATGTAAATACCTGTAGCTAATGGAGACGAAGCTCATTGTCACGCCAATAAAGTATATTCTCAGCTGATTCCGAGCAATAATCACTGAGCTCAAAGAAACTCCATCAAGATATCTAATTCGTCCGATCAAATGCTATGAAAACAAATAGTGCATTAAAAATATGGAACTATTGCAGGTGGACTGAAGAACTAATAAAAGTGCTTTCAACTTTCAGCAAATAAAACTCAAGCATTTCAGCTGCAAACATTATTACTTACTTACTAAATTATCTCTATCACAACAGCCCTCCAACTGGCCCACCGATGGGTAATTAAATCCATCATTACCGTTTAGTGTCCCACAACAAGATTAGCAAAAGCTGCCTTCACCTTGACATTTATGTGTGAGTATTTGGCGTGCGAACATGTGTGCGCTTATTCATCCATGGATAACAAGATGTAACAGTTGCACCCTGTTTATTATTGATTATTTGAAAAAAAAACCTCCTTTGATTCACTTCACTTAACACATAAAACAACAAACATGACTAATGCTAGCTTTAAAAAAAAAAAAGTTTTACTCCCAACAACAGCAGTGAGTAGTGTAAAATCCCTCAGAGGAAATTTCATTAAATTCACAACATCAGGCAAGAATTGCATTTAGTGTAATTAGGAAATAATAACACAATGAATTTCTTAGACAAAGCTTAAAGCACTTTCATATTGCCATTAATATAATTTAGGCCTACAAAACAAATCCCCTGTACGATTGTAAGAGCATTAAAAAGAAGAAAAAGAAAGAAATCTAGAAATTCTCAGTGTACTCAGTGCTCGAGTAAACGGGTGTGTGCTCCATATTGAGCAGAGCACGTGGCAGCCTGAGGTGTCCCAGGCCTTATCAGGATGCAGCGGCATTAAAGTGGGCCATATAAAAGAGTTTTGACATGACAGAATATACAGGAAGGAAGAAAAGAGAGAAATGAAAAAGAGAAGTAAATGAAGGAACAATTGATAAAGCCAAGTGTAGTGAAGGATATAGGTGTAGTGTATAACCGGATTCCATATTAATGGATAGTGTGTGTGTTGCAATGATTAAATTTGTCTCCCCTGCAGAGTTTCTAGTATGGGGTCTTCTTCAAGCTCGTTATAAACACTAATTCCCTCATTGCTCACAGAGCGACTCTCATCTAAGGCCTATGTGTGTGTGTAAGTGTGTAAGTGTGTAGTGAGTTCGTGTGAGTGTGTTTGTGTGTATGACTGCGAGGCATAGACACGGCAAGAGACAGTCTTAAAAAGGAAACGGTCTAATGAAAATTCATCACATCTGCCCAGAGAGAGAAAGAAAGAGAAACCCATTTTCAAATGTAGAAACATGAAATCTATCAACATCATGTGGATACACTTCCTTCTCAGACACACAAACATGCCACCTTATTCAGAATAATGGGATTCATCTGTTTCTAAACCTCACAGAACTGTAAGCAATACCCTCCCCTCACCTTTTACTCCCTCCTTCTCCTCCCTCCTGTCTGTCCTCTGTTTGCTGTCCCCTCATTAGGGGGTAGGATATGTGCAGGTCTTGCACAGTAAGTGCTTCCTCAGGGAAAACGGCCAGACTGCATTTTGACAATGGTGTGCGAGTGAGTGTGTATCTAAGAGTGTTTGACTGTAGCTTCCAAAGACTGATGCATATCAGGCTGTCAGGCTTTTCCTCTCTGACATCTGCATAGCCTGGAGCAGGACCTGCAGGCATACACACACTCGCTGCACACAGTCACTAACTGAGGGATAGTGATCGTTTTTTATGAGTGTGCTCATTTGAATGAGTAACCTTTTGACTTTCTGACTAAATCTGAAACTTTAGGTGACTGGTTTTCATGCCATAATGCACAATATCACACAAAAATGTTATGTGTAATTGTTACCAAGCAGACACAATAGCCACACTCCCACCAATGTCACCTAGTACCTAATTGGCCTAGGGCATTTTTTCGAAGAATAAATAATTGGAAAAAGGTTATTTCAGGCCTGATTCTTCTGAATTTTCACTGAGGTCGTAGGCACAAGGTATATAACACAATAAATTCAGTTGAAATCTGTCACTCAGGAGAGTTTGCTGTCTTTGTCATGCCATAGGCTACAAAGGAGTCAAAACCAGAAAATTACCTTAATTTATATCAACAAAAACACATCTTATGACTCTGAATGCTTAAGGCATGTGGGTGTTAATTTTTTTTGCCTTAGATCACTACTGCTGTGAAGTCTGTTATTGTTTTTATTGCTTAGATTATACATATATTTTTTCCTATTTTAGGATGTTATTATGGCCCGAGCACTTAAAGTACGAAGGCCCTATTGTATCTGTAGGAATTATTATTCTTCTTCTGACGAAAGGAGGGCCTTTTTGCCCCCCTAAACGTGCCCAAAAAGTCACCAAATTTTGCATGCAAGCCAGGCCTGGCAAAAAATGTGATATTTAATGGTTTGCATTAACGGTTGTGGCCTAATGGCTCAACAGCGCCCCCTAGAAAACTTTGTGCCTCAAGCCCCACAATACGGTTTGACGTACATGCACGAAAATCGGTACACACCTGTATCATGTCGCAACTTAAAGAAAAGTCGCTTGGTGCCATGACCGAAACCGAACAGGAAGTCGGCCATTTTGAATTAATCGTGTCATTTTGGCAAAATTTATGGCATTTCTTCAGCCGCTTCAGAACCCGAAACTGTACACAGGTGTGTTATACATCAAAATATGCGTCTCCATCCTGCGACGACGCGCATTACTTTTCTCTTTCAAAAGTGTTACCATGGCGACGCTAGACGCCGAAAAGCGCGCCCGACCTTCATCTCATTGGTCCATATTTGATAGTTCCCCAAAAGTCACCAAATTTTGCACGCAATCCAGGCCTGGTGATGAATTTGATATTTCATGGTTTGCATTAATGGGCGTGGCCTAACGGCTCAACAGCGCCCCCTAGAAAACTTTTCTCTGCCATAACTTTTGAACGGGTTGTAATAAAGACATGTGGGTGGTGTCATCGGACTCGGATTTGAGTCCTTGACCATAATTGGTGGAAGTTAGCCCCGCCCCTTCTTCTGATTGGTTGTCCCTATTTTCTGCTATAACCTTTGAATGGTTTGACATAGAGAGTCGTGGGTGGTGTCATCGGACTTAGTTTTGAGTATTTGACCTTCATTGGTGCAAATTAGACCCGCCCCTTCTTCTGATTGGTCGATATTTCATAGTTCCTATTTTCTGCCATAACTTTTGAATGGTTTGACATAAAGAGTCGTGGGTGGTGTCATCGGACTTAGTTTTGAGTCCTTGATCTTAATTGGTGCAAATTGCAGGCGCGCGAGGGCCCGTTCATCGCTGCATGCAGCTTTAATTTTATTTGTTTTTGTATTTGTCACACCTATGTCTCCAAGGTGAAGTGTCTCCCCCAAACCATATTAAGGCGCTGCTTCTGGTGATGGATGCAGGCTGGCCGGGTTAAAGAAACAACCCCCTAAAACCCTGTAGGCAACCCTGGTCCAAGAGCCACAGTCTTGCATGTTTTTAGATGTCTTGCATCACCACACCTGATTGTAATTAATGGTCATTTTCTTCTCATCCAGGTTTGCACAAGTCTGGTAATGACACAGTCCTTTGTATCAGATGAAGCAGAGAAACATCTAAAACATGCAGGACTGCGGCTCTCTAGGACCAGGGTTGCCTAGCCCTGCCCTAAAACAACCTATTTTCAGAGAAAGTTTAATGTGTTCAAAATGCAACTAATGCAAGCTTCCCCGCTAGACAGCTATGAAGAAATCTAAAATAAAATAGTGATTAAAAAATGATAAAGTGGTAAAATAAATAAATAAATAAAATACAACACTGCGATGGAGAAGTGAGCGGACAGTTATGATGGGGGAAGAAAGTGCGGCAATCGTGAATACATTAGACAAATCTGTTGCATAAAACATGGAGGTGCATTTACACGTTTATCAAATTTCTCTCTCATAAGAAACAAATATTTGTTAAAAAAGGGCCTGTTTTCCCTCTTCTTCATCACTCCACTATGAGGCTTTTGTGCATGTTGCACTGCGTTGTCCGTCTTCACACATTAACTTTTTGTAAAAGCAAGTGCAAAAAGATTGGTAATCTGATTGAAGGGCAGGATGATAGTGGTAAGGTGTGCAGAGGTAGATGGGTGAAAGTGGGATTGCATCAAGGCCTCAGCATGAGTCCTCTCTTTTATGCCACAGTGAGGGATAGGTTGACAGACAAGGTCAAACAGGTGTCTCCATGGACTCCATGGACCGAGAATAGGGAGCAAGTGAAAGAATAGTTGGAGAGAAAGAGGAATGTGTCAATGAGAAGAATGGAAGTCCAAGAAGGAAAGGAAAAAGGAAAAGCAAGCAGGCGAAACAGTGAGTATGGAACAGCTAGAGGAAAGGAAGGTGCAGGAAGTTGAATACTAGCACTCGACTCTTCAGAGCAATGAGGAGTGCGGAAAAGATGTGAAGAAGAGGGTTCAAACAGAGTGGAAATTAGTATCTGAAGTCACCAGTGATAGAAGAGTAGCAGTGAGAGTAAAGGGAAAGGTTGTAAACGATAGCGGGACCAGCCCCTTGTATCTGGCTTGGCGACAGTGGACTTACCCAGAGACAGGAAGTAAAGCTTGAGCTGACACAGGTGAAGATGTTAAGATTTCTGTGGGAGTGACCAAGATGGATAGGCTTAAGCAGGAGCGTCTCAGATCAACAGCCAGGTCAGGCATGTTGGAAACAGAGTAAGAGGCGAAATTGAGATGATTTGAACACATAAAGACGAGGGACAGTGGATTCATTAGAAGGATGCTTGGGATGGAGCTGCCAAGCACCAGAAAAAAGGTAAGACCAAGGAGGCTATTGGGGAATGAGGAGATTATCAAAACCCCAAATGCAAGTGTAACATTTAATAGAATAACTTTAAGCATATAGTAGAGGAAACAGTCTTTGTGTTTGTATTTGAGCTAAATATTCTGAGCTAAATGTTCACATCAGGAAAATAAAGTCTTTACACCATAAAAACAGTTGTCTGTTACATTTACATTTGTGTTGCTATATATCACTAAAACAAACGGTAAGTTGGAAAAACGCTAGTGCCTACTGGTCATGTTCTTTTCTAATTTATCATGGGTTAATGAATTTCATAGGATCTATGTTTTGTGATTGGTAACATGACATTTTGCTTCCTTGATTTTTCTTTTTTTTAGAGTAATTGTGTTGCTCAAAGTTTTCTTTGGTTTCCACGACTTTACAGTTATGTTTGCATGTAAATGATATAAATTATAGTGATAAATAGTGAACTGAACCCTCTCTCTAAGCAAACATTCAAATAAATAGTATTGTTTAATCGTAATGTTTACTGAACTGAATGCTCTTTCTTTTTAAAATTGCTGGCGTGTTTCAGAAACTGAACGAGGACTCAGTTATCAAGAAGATTGTTTTATTCTAGTTGATGCCTCTGGTAGGGGACCCACGTTTGAAGATGGGAGATTGAGAGCAACAGAAGCGCTTTTGAAAACATTTAGTCATGCACCGGTGAACTGCTGGCTTACAAAAGGTGGCAGCAATCACAAAGTAAATCATAAATTTTAATGCTTAAAAAGTTCATTTTTAATTTGAGATTCTAGTGTTAATCTTTTCTACATGAATGAATCCAGTCTGTGTTAAACCATGAATACATGTGCCTTTAGGGGAACTGTGTTTGTTAATGAATTTTGATCACATATTGCCAATTTAAAGTGACTTAAACATCAACAGCTCAGAGGCACCGATATTTATAAACCTGTATGACTCCAAGTGTGAAAACGCTTAGCTTTATTATCCCAAATGTCTCAACAGCAGCCTCTCACCGGTGTAATTTCCTGCTGTAACTCTCTTTCTTTTTTCTTCCTTTGCTTGTACACTGAAAGACCTTGATTTCGGTCTTTTAAATGTCAAACCTGACTTTTCTGTTGCTTTGAAAATGTCGGCCTTGAATTTAAGTGAGGAGAGGAAATTTGAGACAAAGAGGCACAACAAAGGTGCCTTTTTTCTCTGTTGACTTTTTTTCTAATTCTTCAATTAAGGCAGTTGTGCAAATGAAAAATAGAGACATTGATCAGTAATCACTGATTAACAGGGGCTACTTCTAAACCACCAATCATTAATGTTATTTTACTTTTTAAGTCAGATGAGAACATGACACTTAAAACAAGTAAACTGTAAATTCATCCCACCTTTAACAGGGTAGAGCATCATTTTGTTCTGATCAACTTGAGTGTGGAGCCTCTTTGTTTTGCCAACTCTGAGGAGGAGTTATGATGTAATATTAAAAGCATTTGACACACTCTGAAATGTTTTGTTAGTTGTTGCTATGCAACTCTGCAGACAGTTCTTAAAAC